>NC_088895.1:14327500-14672500 GCF_037157495.1 Lathamus discolor | reverse complement strand
GCTCTTCTCTGACTTGAGCATTATAATTAGGAAAGGAACAAGCTGTAATTAAATTAGGAGATGGGAAGGCAGGAGTACAGCCACCACGGAGCGCAACCATGGGAGCTGCCGTCTGGCAAAAGGAGCAGTTGGAGGCAGCACAGCCGGGAGCAGGACAGAGGCTTTGCTACCACCTCGCTCCTCCTGCACCATGTGTAAGTCGGGCACTGGAGACCAGTTGGGATTCTCAATAGGAACGGGTGAATTCTGGACTTCGGCTGTGACAACAGCCTCAGGATCCTGGAGCATCCGGTGTTCATAGTCCCCACCAGCACATGGGAGCAGGAGCTGGTGCCGGCTGTGCTGACCCCCGTGACTGCCCCTGGGTTGGGCCGAGAGGGCTCTTCAGGGCAGGAAGCACTGTCTGCCGCTCGCTTTCCTACAGGTCCGGGTTGTTGTTGGTCCCTTTGCCAGGCAGTGAGGCAAAGCCATGGCCTGGCGCGTCTCACGGGATGCACTGGCTCTGCTCCAGGCAGGGCCAGCAGCATCCATAGGTGCCAGGTCCTCCCATGCCAGCAGTGCCACAGGTGCCCAGGCTGCTCATGGACTCCCAGGTACAAGCCTCAGTGGGAGGGCTGGAAGCCGGGATTGGCAAAGTCACCCTATTTCACTGTCACCCCAGGGTCTGCTCCTCTGTGGGGCCAGGCTCGGTGTGAGAAGGCTTCCCCTTGCCACCGAGAGGCTGACGTGTGCACACACTCACCTCCCTCCTCCGCGAAGGCACGCAGAGATGTCACTGATACACGCGAGGCCGCGGCATTCCGGCACATCCCAGCCCCTTGCAGGCGCTGGGCGAGTGGAAGTGACCTGTGAAGGGTCAGGTCTGAGCCCGCTCCCCTTGGGGCCGGGAGCAGGGTGCTGCAGGCTCCGCTCAGCCGCGGCGCTCCGGCCGCACAGATTTATTTCCTGGCTTTTAGCCAGCCTAGGAATGGAAATACTCCAGAGGGTGAAAGGCTCATAGTCAAGAGCTCTTCACCTCTTCCCTGAAAGGACCTCTCATCCTCATTCATTCAGGGGTTTATTACCACTCCACTGCCTGAGAATAGCTGTTTGCAAAGACAGAGCTTGGGAAAAATAAGCCGCCCAGGTGCCGAGTGCTCAGACCTGCCAGGTCTGGGTTCAAAGCGGGGTCTGTTCAGGTCTCTTGTTCCTTCTTCTGGCCCAACTGATGCGCTTTTTAATTCTGAGGACCCGGCAGCGGCTTTAGCTGATGATTGGCCACAAAAAGCATCTCGTTTAGCTCCTGGGTTTGGGATGCTAACCGCAGCAGGTTGTAGCAATGCTCTTTTCTCCTTTGCTGGGAATTAGAACTCGAGCAATGGGGCCAGACGCGCCTGCCCTACTCTGCGCTCTCTTAGAGCTGGAGCCTGACAAGTTCTGGTCATTCTGCACTGCAGGGCTACAGCACGATACGGTTCTGTTGCATTTATTTGCATTTACTCTGGTATTTTACCCAGCTCTGGGAAGCACAGGGACGGGTCTTGATGGCCGGTAGGAAACCGCTCCCTGACAAGGCGGAGTTTGCTGCTTCGAGCTGGTTTGTGCTTTTCAAGCAGCAAATCTTCAACCTCCACAAACGGAGAGGCAGAGGAAGCCGAAGGCGCCAGCGCAGGCGAGGACGGAGCTCTCCTGGGGAGCCCACAGCGCAGCTCTCCAGCAGCGAGCGTGGTTCCCAGCCCAGTGCTGCAGCAGGAGAGAAGTGTCCGTGCAGGGCCGCACCGGTGCCCAGGGCAGTGGGCACAGCGATGGAAGAGCAGGAGAAACAGGGGAAGGGAGGTTGTGCGGGAAGCAAGAGCGGGAGTGGGGCTGGCGCTGGAGCAAGGGCTCTTCCCACTGGAGCGGGAGCCGCGTCTGCCACCCAGGCAGAGGCCCCGCACTGACAACAGCTTTGCCATCCCTGCGCAGGCAGCCTGCACTGCACCGAAACAGGCAGCTAGAAAGTAAACAGTGTCTGAAACCTATTCTCATTAGGCTAATTTACGAATAAATTACCATATTCAATGGCCTTATTTTTACTGCTCGTTAACAGGCCCATGATAGGATGATAATTATGGGATTTTAAGTGGCTAATGGCAGCTGGGGCGTCAAAAGCAGTTTTTACGAATCTGTTTATGGCAGGGAAGGTGACAGGAGGGTGGGACACTGAGATGTTGGAATCGCATGTCGGGGGAAAAAAAGCTTTAATTGTTGAGTATTTATTAGAGAGGAGGGAAGACTGTAATTTAAAAATGAAACTCTGAAAAACAAAAAGGAAATTAATTAGTCTCGGAGTGCTCCAGTGGCTAGTGCTTAAGGAGGACCTCAATGGGCTGCATGTGGCCTTCGAGGGCCCCAGGTCCCACTGCTCGCTGCTGCCATCCCTGTGCCATCGGGCACTGTTCTTCCCCCACACCATGGCACTGGTGCGGCCCAGTGATACTGTGAGGACATGAGCGGCTTCAGCGCACTGGGTCTGAGGGGTGCGAGGCTGTGGTGCGAGGGAAAGCGGGATGGGCACATCCCCGCTGCACCGTGCCATGGCCCCTCACTGGAGGGGCTGCGTGTCTCCCTCCAGCCACCTCCTGCCATTCCCGCTTCACCATCGCCGGTGTTTCTTCTATATGTTTAGCCTGGCTGCTCATCATCTCCCATCTCCACCGATTCATCTTGATCCTTCAGTTTAGTATGCAGTGCTCGGAAAACAAACACGTACCAGACTGACAGTGGGAATAAATATCGTGGAGATGTTGATTAGCATTTGATCCCAGCTGGGCCTCTGGAAGCTGCAGCACTGGAATGCCTTGGCAGTTTTTTAATGCTGAATAATTTGATTAGATCAGTGGCTGAGCCTGCTGCTCGTGGTGAGATAAACCCTCCCAACGCCGCGGCTCCCCCCGCGCCGCGCTCGCCCGGCTCCCTTCCTGGCTTGCTTGCTTTCTTTTATGGGGCCTTAAATACGTCGTTTAATCAACTCTACAATTTCAATTTGGCGCAGTTGTTGACTCGCATGGATGATAAGGTTCTGAAGACCCCATAGATTGCTGCCTGCTTTAACAGTGCCATTTTCCACGGCCTCCTGGCTTTTGCCCAGCCCGGCCCCAGCCCAGCCTGGGAGCGGCAGAGGATCCATGTGCGAGGCCAAAGCTGTCTGTCAGGCACGCAGAGGTCTCCAGGCTCTGCGCTGTGCAGTTACGGCCGGGGACACGTCCCCCCGCACGGTGACACGATGGCAACAGCCAAGGGTTCCCTTTCAAAAACAGTAATAACAGATCGGTTTTGTCCTTTCGGGACACAGAAAGTGTGAGGACGAGGGAGGGAAAACTGCAATTACCCAAGACCTCGGTGACCGAGCCCAATTAAACACAGGCTCTGAAACTGTCTTCTCCCTCCCGTAAGAAAGAAGCACGGGGCACACTCCTGCACTATCGAAACCCCTTTTACTTCTAATCTAATTTAAATAACACTGTAGGCATTCCTTTCCAACAGAAGAATAATCAGTCCAGCCAGGGGCCAGTGAGAGTGCAGTGACCAGCCCTCACTCTCCTACCACAGGTTTTCCTCTGAAATACTCTGCTGATGGCTATTTTAAAGCATACTTGAAATATCTTCTCATCAGCAGGACATCATTTAAAACCACCCAAGCTTCACCTGCCCCGCTGCCGCGCTGCAGTTCCATTTCTCCCTTTTTCCCCCTACACCAAAAAGGGAAACCCCTGAATTACCAACCCAGCGTTTTCCATCTGAAAAGAATGATTTCATCTGAAAAAGCAGAACTGTGTTTGCAGCCACTGACCCAACCGAAGAGAAATAAACAGGCAGAGGCTTCTTGTGTTTACTTACACTTATTAGCATGCAGCAGAGGGTGTGAGGGTGATACTAGCTGACAAGCACCGTCTCAAACTTTCTCCCCTTGGTTTAGTGGCTTGCGATTCTCACGCACAACAAACAACGCTGCTCCCGCGGCTCAGCCCGCCGCCTCGCCGGCACATCTGGAGCACGCTCCACATCTGCAGGACAGCTCTGCCCGCGGGAGGCACCGCGGAGGCTTCTGCCGGCCGCAGAGGGGAAGGACGCAGCCTACGAACGCAGACACCTCTGTGAAGATCAGCGGCTTCCCTCTGCTCGGGAGGGAGCATTTCGCACAATATCACCCAACAGAACAAGGCAGGGTTGGCTTCATCCTTTCTGAAAACCAAACAGAAGTCAGGCAAACACGAAGCGCGGCCCTGTTCTGCAGCTCTAACAGCCCACCCCTCGCAAAGTGGCAAGTGCTGATTCAGTTCAAGTGGCCAAAGCCAGAGGGTGGCCCAGCACGGACTGGTCCTGTTCTAGTTCCCACAGGCTGGTCAGGTCCAACACACCTCTAACTGACAAGAAGCCACCACATAGATGCAGTATACAGCCCCATTTAAACTGGGGGCACTCCAGTCTAAACTGGTGTCCCTGATATTTATCCAACCAGCTCTTACGGCCAGTTTCCCATTACCATGGAAAGAATCAGTGTGAGACTCCCCAGACCCCGACCACCTCCACCCAGCTCTCTGTGCAACAACAGCAGCACCCTGTGAAAGCATCCCTAGCATAGCCCGTGGCTCATGCTTGCAGGGGATGTTGTCTAACCACGGGTATCTTTAATGGAAATAGCCCCTAAGGTGGGACAGACGAACAGCAGGGTGCTGGAAGGAGCTGCACTTACCCCTACAGCCTGGTGGAGCATGGCACCGGGCACCTTTGGTCAGGTGCTGGCATTTAAGTGCAACAGGTACAAACGAGACCCTGCTGAAACAAACGGGAGTGTAGCCACCAGCTTCAAGGAGGCCAAGATAAGTACATCAAATGAGAAGGTTTGATTTATGTTGAACATTAGATACATCTCCAACTGGTAAAAGAACATGTTAAGAGCATAAAAATAGCTATAGTGGCTCATCTCTGGGAGAAAGCAATGGCAAACGCCCGCTGAAGAGCATAAGAACAGAGCAAGCGAACAATGATACTTCATCAAATACTCTATTAACCTCCAGTAATTTATGGCTCAGGATCCTTCAGAGCCAGAAATAATGTCTGTGTATGGATGTATGATGGATCTTTCTGCCATTAATTTGTCCAGTAGCTTTCTGAACCCATGTAAATTTTACCTTTCACAGCGTAGGTGAAAGAGCTCTCCTGTTGAACCACGCACATGAGACCAGCCCCCTTCCACTGCCCAGCGCCCGCACTGCTGGCCCCCCTTCACCCCCGTTGTTCTCATGTGGTGAGACACGACCAGCAGCTAATCCTGGTTTTGCAGGCCTCACCTGCATTCCTCCATTCCAGGCTGAACAGCCATGCCCAAGGGAATCCTGCCTTTATCCTTGCTCATCCCTGGGGTCCCGCTCTGGACCCCTCTATCGCCATCTTTTGTCATGGGTTAGGGACAGAATAATGCAGGGTTGCAGGCAGGGCTGCCATACAGTTATTTACAGCAGCATGGGGCTTTTTCGTTGGTCCCTAGCTTTCCCTAATAATTCCCAACATTCGGTTTGCTTTAGGCCACTGCTGGATGCTGAGCTAGTGTCTCCCAAGACTCTCTTATCGCAGCCCTTTTTTTTCACTCCTGGGTGCTGGCCATCACTATAGAGCCCTCTGCTCACACAGAGATGAGATTTCCAGTTCTATGTCCCCATCCACCTTGAATTTCACCTGCCTCTGCCCAGCCTCTCACTCCAGAGATACCCCTGTGACTTCTGTAGCTGGCCCTGCCTTTAGAAAGACGTTCAGGGTGTGCTATCAACAAACTCAGCCATCTCATCCCTTTTCTGGATCATTTACTCTTCCCTCTTCTGGTGCTGGCTCCAGCACAGACCCCATGAATCTCCCCTCTGAAAACACTGGAATTCCTCGACATGGTCCTTTAGCCCTGCCACAGGGAGCCGCTGCTGGGCCAGCTCCTTCTTCAGGACTTTGCTGACGGCCTTGGCCAACACCTCCCTGCCACACACTCACCAGCTTCTCCTAAAGGAACCCAAAGCCCTTGTCCCACAAAGCACACGCTCCAGCTGGTGGCTGGTCCTGCACGTTGTGGTTGTTTCTATCAGGCTGCCCGATGAGACAGCAGTCACCAGCTCGTCCCTGCTACTCTTCAGAAAAACCTGTTGCATTATTCACCTTCTAGACATTTGGTACCAAGAGGATTTAAAATGAGAGACTATATAATATCAATATTAGATTGCTTCCATCACGTTAGAACTGTTGGGCAAATACTACCTGTTCATAGCTCTTCATAACTGTTCAGGTGATTTAGTTGCCTTAAAGCTCAACACTACACATCAACACTTCACTCTGAGACAGGTACAACCACAAACCCATCACTGCTCCGCTCGCTGGGTTTGGTTGGCTGGAATGTCGGGACGTGTGGAAGCTGGTGGGCAGAGTACGTTACGGGCATCATTAACTGCAAAACACCATGGACACAGACACAGGAGGCAAGACCTCAGTGTGGGAATGCTGACACTGCCAGCACAGGAACGCCTCCAAGGGCAGAGCTGCTCCAGCGACCGGATCCTCTGCCTTTGCCTCCCGTATACCTTTGGCAAAAGGTGTTTTGCATGAAATTAAGAGCAGGATTTGTTTCTTCAAACTTTTGCAATGGTAACAGCTGCTTGTTTTGGTGAATTTGACAGGGACTCTCTTTTGTCTCTTTTTTTTCCTTTTTTTTTTTTTTTTTTCCCCAGAAATTCCATGGAAAGTGTTTTAAGAAGTGCTAACTGACAGGCCTACACAGGCTGCCTCCACTCAGGGAGCACTCTGCACAGTTGTTAACTTGTTAGACAGGAGCTAGATTACAATCATAAATAAATGATTTGCTGTCTCCTTACATTCAGACATGTAGCTTTTAAAGTGTAGCTGTCATCCCTGAATCAGATTTAGTCAAATGCTGTGTAACTGCAAAATTATCCTATCCTTACCTTTTTTTATTCTCCATATAATGGACAGTTAAATTGGATTTTCAAATTTGAAGTGCATATGTTTTTCAAATCCCCACAGGGTTGCCATTTTTTCATTTCTAAAGCAACTCACTAATGTTTATCATTACCACACAGAAATATTACAATTCTTAAGGGGCACCTTATAAAATCAGTACAGGAGAAATATGCTTTATCGTCTCGAAATGAACCCAATTTCTCAGCTGATTTGCAATTTATTTACATGTTAGCATTTGATTTTCTGCTGATTTATAGCCCCACATGCCTGTGTCTTAGCTGCTTTCTAAATAAACACAATCAGGTCAGGAAAGCTAATACCAAATTACAGAGCTTTGTTCTAGCTTTACTCTATTAATGAGTTAAATCTTTTACCAATAGTGCCTCGTCTCCCTTAGCTCCGAGTGCAGGGGGAAGTCATGCATGGTATTTTATAAGGCTCCAGTCCTGCTATGCTATAAATAATCAGGAGGTGTGGAGAATCCAAGGGGAAAACAGAGATCTTAGGAAAAGCACCACCAAAAGACGTGGGATCACAATTCCTCTTATTTTTTCCCTAAGCTGTAAATGCTGCGATTCAGGCACACTCAGGAGCACTGTGCTGGGGACATGTTATCTCACACAGCCACCTAAGACCTGCCCAGCGCAGCTTTACAGGGAACGCGCCATGCACTGCACCCACTGTCAGCGCATTCTGGCAATGGATGGCCAGCACTGAGGGCTGGGTTAGAGTGAGGTTTTTAATGGCAGGTAAATTATTCATTGGCATATAAAATAATACGCTCAGCTTTAACTAACGTGGTAGTAAAAATAACCGCTGGCAAAGATCTCGTATTTTCAAGGTTCAGTTCATTAATAAACAATATGCAAGCGATTCAGCACAAAGCAGCTGGGAAGTCCAAGTGACTTGATGGGCACCTCGGAGGGAGGAGAGCTGGGAATTCAGATCTGCATCAGTCTTGGGGAAGAGCACCTCTTCCACGATTTCAGGTGCATGTGCAAATTCTATGGATAATTAATGCAACAGTTACTTCAGCAGCATCAAAAGACCCACTGTTTAATTCAACATCCTATGAGCGCAGTGTGACAGCAGAGAGGAGCATTATTCCTGGCAATGAGTGACAGAGGGCATCAAGCATTCTTCTGAAATGCTCTTGCATCTCCCTCGCATGGCACATCAGGTGTGTCTGAGCTGCATTAATTACAGGAGCCGTTGCCAGCCCGCAATGTGCATGCTTGTGCTCGGCTTACTGGGACATCAACCTGCCCTCGCATCACACATGGACCATGGGAGCAACCAGTGCCGGTGCAGGGCTGTGCGACCTGGAACTGGGACCTGCAGGGGCTGGGGAGGGATCCATAGAGATCACACTGGCCGTGCCTCAGGCACTGCAGCACCAGTGTGAAAAAGCCAGAGCTCAGTTTGTTTGGAGAGGTCGCGGTGTCTTTACCCTGGTTGTGAACTGGCTGCCCTTCGAAGAGCTGGTGCCTGATGCTCACCCCAGTGGAGCCCCCCATGCTCCACGCAGGCACACACACCGTGCCCAGGCAGCAGCAAGGGGTGTGCTGCATCTGCTGCCAACCTCCAAACCCTGTGCTAATTCAAAACCAAAGTGTCAAGAAGGGACCTATCCAGGGGTGAGCTGGTGAAGGAGGAGCCAGGTTTGCGTCCTGACCCAGCATCCCTTCCCCAGGCTGCTCTGCTGAGATGCTCCCCGCAGGCTTCGCAGCCAGGCCTGCAGGTCGCAGACTGTGGAACAGTGGCTTTTTGTTTCCTCCTATTGACACTGATCATAATTGTTAGCCCATCGATTGACACACAGACTCCTTGACAGAATAACAAGGAATGCTCTGTGCCAAATTATTCACTCTCTGCCGGCTAAATCGTGCTTCCTCCTGCAATCAAACCGCAGCCGCCTCCAGCACGGGGAAAACAAAGGTCCTGTAATTCCAAGTGGGGATGCAAAGAGCTGGGCAAGAAGCAGCAGAACGTCAGGTTCCCGGAGCTCCCACCGCCTGTCAGTAACAGGGATGTGACAGCAATAATGATACCTCGGCAGAGCCGGCCCTGCCGTCTGTGCAGCCAGAGCAGCAGGGACACCCGGGAGGAAGAATGAAGCACGCCGAGTGGAAAGGGCTGAGCAACCGAAAGCAACCGAGAGCAGGGCAGAGACCTCTTGTACCCTCAGAATTTGGATCCTGCAGCCCAGGGTCTGTCCTGCAACCCTAAATTAAAAATAACAAGTCTGGGTTTGGATTTGGGGCTGGTTTAAAGCCAGAGCGGCTCCTTTGAGGCCAGGCAAACCGACCAGCGCAGCGCTGTTTGCCTCAGTAGGCAGCACTGATTTGCAGTGGGTTGTGGCCCCGTTCAGCTTCATGCCCACGGTGAGCAGCTTTCCTCACCCTGCCTTAGGAACTCGGAAGGAATCACCTGGGGCTGAACATACACTAGAGAAGCAGCAGGGAAAGTACACTCCTCCTCCCCCAGGAAAGGTTCTGTTGCTGGAAATCACAGCTCTTCCCAGTTATTTCTTATATGAATATTCATCCGTGCCGGGATCTCATTCAGAAGGGATGACTGAAGAACCTGTGGGTGCCTATGCAAAAATACAGGCACTTGACACCAAAGATGCTTGTTTAACTGATGTGAAATCTCTCCAGTTTCCTTCTCCCAGTATGTACACAGGCTTTGTGGGACGAAATACATCATCCAGAGCATCATTCATCAAAGACCTAGAATGATGCACAACTCATGGGATAGAGAAAGAAAATGGCCACCCAGGCAATGGCTTAAGGACATCCAACACATTCAAGGAGCAAAAAATTTTCCATGAATTTGTGCCGGAATAAGGCTTAAACAGGGGCCTCTCTATACCATATTGTGTCAGAGTCATCTGTGCAAATCTGTGGCACGGTCCCAAAGGGAACTCTGGCATGTCGGGCTGGGCACGGATTAGTCAGGAGCTAGAAAGGGCTTATAAAAACCTGACATGAAAACGCTCTGCTTTGTGTGCATTTTTACAGCATGAGGCTACCTACGGAGAGCTGTTATCCCAGTGGCTGCTAGGCAGGAGCAGGGAAAAACAAGGAAATACATTTTGGGAAAGAGAAAGGACTTCAAAGGCGACGTCCTCGCAGTGCTGCTGAAGAACCTCTCCTGGCACTGGGGGAGCTGGACCCGCGCCATTCGCAGACACTCCTGATAATGCCCTTCCAGCCTTCCCTTCCCCTCGTTCCCTTTGTTTTGACTTCACGCCGTTTCCAGAGCCGGTTCCCCCGTCCCTCCCACAGGACCCCACTCCGGAGCCATCCCTGCCCGTTCCCTGCAGAACCCCACAGGCCGGAGGATCCTCCAAAACCTCCTTTGGAGAAACGGGGGCAGAGAAGGAGGGAAGCGGGTCCTCAGTGATGTGAGTGTTACAGAGCCCTGAGATAAGCCGGGCTCGTTAATAGCCTTCCTAAACCCGCAGTCGCAGTGGCTGATCTCCTCCGCGGCACTTTGCTGTGTGAGAGGGTTCAAATCTGCCGGCGGATCTTGACATTTGGGATCCGTGGTGGGCCACATGCTCGCAGACCTGCAGCCTCCCCACCCTGATCGACCGCGCAGCTCCGCCGCGATGTGGCAGATTGTTTGGAGGGATCCATGTCAGGGTATTTTAGGAAAGTCACTGCTAGCGCTGCTGTGAATAATCCCTCTGTGCATTGCACAAATCCCTTCCCGTTGGAATTAGCATGGCAGCGCTGGAGCTTTCCGAGGGCTGCTGCCGGCGGAGATGAAGTGCCTGGTGCAGCGGCAGATGGACCCGCTCGGGTCTGCAGGGAAGAGCCTGTCTGTGCAGCAGCACCTTTGCTGTTGTCCTAATGGGAGCCCAGCCACCCACCTGCAAGCACCACAGCGTTGGGAGCCTCAGTGATCATCTGCCACCCGGATGATTCATAGGCACTGCTCATGAGCATCCTCCACTGCTGTGGTCCAGGCTGCGACACCCAGTGGGACCCACACCCCACTGTGGCACTGGTCCAGGCACCCTTCTCCCCAGCACTGCTCATCCTGCTTACAGCAGGGTACCAGCACCCAGCTCCATGCTCTGCTGCTTTGTGAGAAGCTTTGGAGGCTCTCTAACAGACCCCAGCAGAACGACTTTGTTCTCCTCAGCCCACAGACTGCTTAATTAGTTAATAATTTACTCCAGATAAACCTGATCGGAGCTCCCTGGTTTGCAGTCTCAGCTGCCTCCCTGATACCTCCGGCCTCTCTGGAGGGATGGGGATGAGCGGGGGGAACAGCACCGGGCACTGGTGCCTTTTCCAGCAGGATTCCCCCGCTCCATTGTGGAGCTGCAGACCTGCTCAGCAGAGCCCCTTTCAGTGAACCTGGTTTCTCCAAACCACACTCACTTCAGTCGTGTTTTGCAGGAAGGGGGTGGGGGGGAAACCCTAAATATTTTCCTTGGGATAAGCCTCGTGTTAGAGCCATGTCCCTTTCATACTGTTGCACATGAGCTGGTGTTTAAGGCAGGGAATCATTGTATAACCCAGTGCCTGTGGGATTAAAAAAACTAAAACATAGAGTCTCCATGGAAATGGAGGCCATATCTTTTGAAAACTGTATCAGAGCTCTCTATCCTCTCCCCTTTATCATTGTATTTTAACCTACCAGCTGCATATTTAAGAGCAGAGCTTGCAAGATGATCTTACCCTTTTTTATTATTTTCCCTTATGTGTTAAGGGAGGGAATACTGACAGGGACAAGTGACAGCTCGCTAATTATTCCCTTACTGCCACTGCTGTTCTTGTTTTGGACGTGTTGCTCATTTTCCTCTGCTCTTCGCACTGAATAATGCATGGATCCCTATCAGTATTCATGCAGTACCTTCGGGAACTGCCAGCCTAACTAGCTGATAACTGATTCAGTTTGTAACCGGTGCCTTTGGGAGTTGCAAGGAAAAGTAGCCAAGAACAAATTTAACACTTCTTTCTCATTGCCTTAGAACATCAAGGAGAGGTACAGCAGGACCGCGCATGACATCCATTCCTTGCCTGGAGCTGTTGGAGGTACATAACCAGAGTACGTGCGTTTAACCCAGCGCGGTGCCGCCTGGGAGGTCAATGGGTGATCCAGATGGGAGCACCCAGGAGGGAGAGGGCCGGGGAGCGCTGCTCGGAAGCAGTTGTTTTCAGCAGATGCCCTCTCTAGGTTTGCAGGGAGGTGCCAAGAAAAGCCACCCCAGAGCCATCTGTACTTTGGAGTCAGGAGCGGTGCAAGCCTGGTGCAGGCGCCGCGCTGCTCCCCCAGTTATCGCCTGCTATCGGCATGGTACGAGCACATCGGACCGGCGACCCCAGGGCTGGAGCCAGCCAGGAGAGGGACTGGGCACAGCCTCTGCTGCACCCTGGAAGTGCAAACTGGCGATGCAGGGCACGCGGCTGCCCCTGAGCAGCACATCAGAAGCAGGACCTGGCCCCTTGCAGCAAGGTCGACGTTGCTCCAAAGCGAGCTCCGAGAGCACCCCCTCTTGCCGGGGCAACATAAAGTGGATGACAAGAATCAAGAAAGGAATTTTGTCTCTTCTGCCATTAAATCTGATTACAAGCAGGAAGAAAGGGACAGCAAAATTTGGCATTTCATATGTGCCACATTCACTCAAGGTGAACAAACTGCCTATGACATGGGAAACACGGCTCCTGCCCCACTGCAAGGACTGGGCTCGTGCTACTGGGAGCTGCTCTGTGGGAAAGGGGCTGTTCCCTCCACAGAAAGGATGAAAATAGCACTGAGCAGTTGGCTGAAAACTCTTACCCGAGCTTTTCATCTGACATGTGTCAGATGGTGTGACCTTAACCACCCTTGATGGCACGACCTTAACCATCACATTCAGTTTCATCCCTCTCTGTGTGTGTGTGTGTGTGTGAATATATATATATATTTAAACTAGGACCAAGGAGGAAGATATGCACTGGGTTTTGGGTTGCATCAAAGTTGTCAGATGCGTCTTCTGAAGGAGCTGAAAGCAGACGGGGAGATGACCCTGTAAGTGTCCATCACGCCTCATGCGACGGACAGAGGTTCCAGCAGGAAAATCTAAAAGGTCTTTCTTGGAGCTCGCACCAGGAATTCTTTCACTGGTTCAAACAAAACGAACTTCATTGAGAAAGTTGAGGCGTTCCTCTTCCAGGTACGGACACTGCAGCTGAATGCGGGGCAGTCAGCGAGCGAGCTCACAAGGGTCAATGCTCTTGAAACTCAGCCAGGCTCGAGAGCAGCTCCATCAAGATCTAACAGAAGAGTCTCGGCTGAGCCGTGCACGTCCCCCACCATCAGTCGAGTGCCGGCAGCCACAAGTGCTGCCTTCAATGGGAGCCCTCTGACGTGGGGGTGAGCACCGGGGTGTCGAGGGACACGGGGACCCCGATTGAGAGGCCCTTAACTCAGACCAAGCTGGTTTGATAGAATTGATTCTTCACTGCTCTCATCTCAGGCCTCCCTGCACTCTCCTGCAAGGATGCGCCACTCTTGCTCTGGTAGCACAAGGAAGACAGAAACCCTGTGTCACCTGCCCCATCAGCCCTTCCGAAACATGCAAATGGGGGATTCACTGACAGCAACATCCGGGGGGGGGGGGGAAGATCAACCTCCCTCCTCCTGGGTTCTGCAAAAGTTGACAGCAGTTTGTATTTAGAGTCTGCTAAAACCCAGGCTAATTGGGCAAAATTAGTGACATCTTTTAAAAGGTAGAAGAGAGCTGAATAACGCCGATCTCTCTCTCATGCTGTCTATAATTACAGCAAAAAATAGGATGTCAATGGGAAAATGAACTAAGGGATTGAAACCCCCTGGTAATGACTGCACTCGTATGCCTTGCCCCCAGCCTGCCGGAGAAGTTTGGCTTCAGCTTCAAGACACACATTGTTAGCTTGGCAGTGTCACTCCTGCGCCTGTTTTGGGAACAATTTCCCCCCAACCATAGTAAGCCTTGGAAAGACATCCACCAGTGTCTGTGGTGCCCCTGGGGAGCCCCTTGGAAGACAAGAAAAAAAGCCTCAAGATACTGTATGTCAGTCTATCTCTCACTATAATTATCTTTATTGATTGGGGAATCATTTACATTTCCATATCTCCAAGTTTCCTGTTAGTGCCACTGTTTAGATGTGTTCATGGATCAGATTTCAAGAGGTTTCATCCCAGAGAATAAAAAAGCCTTGTTATGTATGAACTATATGCAAATCTCTAAAGAGAGGTGATGGGGCTTTATGGCAAGAAATAACACTGGGAATCACAGTGTCAGCGGAAGCGGCCGTGTCAAAGCCATTTTTTCACAGCACCCCCAACACACAGCAACACCCAGCACAGATTTCCTCCGTTTCCAAGCCCAATATTTACTGAAAACAAAGGAGAACAGAAATGCAGGAGGACACAAAGCCACCAAACCAGAAATTCTTCTTTCCGGTAGGTTTGCAACGTGTCCTGAGGGGATGGCTCCTCTTGGAGACAGGTAGACACAAATATCTGCTTAACTGGGGCTTGGAAGCAGTTGAGGCTGCTCCTCAGAGCATGCTCTCCCCTAAGTACTCAGTTCTGCCTTAAGAAAGGAGCCTGCTTGTGTTCTTTATGGCTTCCCCATTGTGTAGCTCCACATCTTCTGGTGCTTGTGGGTGGCAGAATGAACCAGCTGAGATCCCCTTCACCCCAGCACCCCAGTGCTGTGCAGGGTGCCCAGGTTAAGCCTCGGGCTGTCTGCCAAGGAGAACTGTGTCTGCCTGTCTGCTGGGGGATGCTGACTGGGGGTAGGGAAGCAGCAAAAATACCCGTTCATGACAAGAGGTGTGCAATGACCCCTGGAGCCTTAGGAGCGAGGTCCCGGGTGCGGTGCTGGCAGTAATTAGCCAGCACTTGTTATCCCTGCAGGAATTAAAGCTGCAGAGTTGTGCTGCTCCTCAGCAGTGCCCAGCACTGCTGAAGGAAAGAGCAGGAGAGGGTCTTCTGCATCCCCTCCTGCATCACAGGCCCTCAGTCACAGCACATCAGGGCCCAGATGTGCATGTGCACCGCAGGTGAGAGCACTGCATCCCTGCATCCACTGGGTACATCCCAGCCCTAGGGCTTGGACCCATCCGTGCCCCGGCTCAGCAGTCAGGCTGCAGACATCTCGGAGCAGCCGCCTGCCTCCCTCTCCCCAGCCCCTTACACGCTGCCTGCTCGGTCTCACCCAGACTAGGCACAGAATCATGCTCCAAAATGGATGTTTTTCACATTAAAGAGCTCCACAAACATTTTATTTCCCATTTGTGGCCCTTTTGCAAACAGCAGAGAATCCACTCTTTCCTACAGAAGATTTGTGTCCGAGGGAGCTCCCAGGCTGACATAAAGCTGCCCATACTTTCAAGAGGCCTCTCTGGTAAGCTCTTATTTCTTGGATTCCTTCCCAAAATGAGGCAGTATCACTTATGGGAAGCAGCGAACAGGAGTGATATGAAGCATTGAGAAAACCTTCCCGTTTCAGCAGAGGCACAAGTGTCATGTCTCTACAGAAATATCAATTATATTTCCTGTACAGCTAATGAGATAGCAGTTGGCAAACATTAGCAGGTAAACAGTCAAACACAGCCTAGCACATAGTTTGGGCTTTCTGAATTACATTTTCCTGTTATTAAAGCATCCCTGAGCACTGCGCCCGCTGGCAAGCCCAGATAAAGAGCCCATAATAACCAATGGAGTGGAGTGAAATGCATGAGGGAGCCCCTTCCTCCTCCGGTTCCTGGCTAAACAACCCCCCCACCCCTGGCATCTCTAATGGGAACAACCACCACTGGAGCATGGACCATCACCCCTCAGAGCCCTTTTAACCCTGTTTTGATGCCTCAGGGACAGCCAGGACCTCAGCCCCACACCAGCCACAAGCATCGGACAGGCTGCCCAGGGCAGTGGTGGAATGACCATCCCTGGAGAGATTTAAGAGACGTTCAGAGGTGGCACTTGGGGACACGGCTTAGTGGTGGACTTGGCAGTGCTGGGTTATCAGTTGGACTCAATGAGCTCAAAGGTCTTTTCCAACCTAAACCATTCTTTGATTCTATACGAGAGCATATCTGATTCAGCATTATTATTAATCCCATATGTGGCTCATGAAGGGAGGAAAAAGCAGTAATTAACTGCAGTCATAAGTTAAAAGAATTGAACGCATGTTTCTTGCTTGCCTAATATCTGGCAAAGGCCCCTGTTTACTCAGTCATCTGCTGCTGATTCGGGAGTTTTTCTAACCCATTGTGCACTCCCTTTGTCCTCACCATGGGCACATGGGGGTTGTGCGATGCCCCGTATCTCCCAAACGTTTCTGTGCTCAAAGCAACGCCACCAGAGCCAGCACCCACCATGCACACAGGTACACTCCTGCCTTCCCTGAGCACCACAATGAACAGATTTCGGACTCAAATGTCAACAAGCCACAAATTTCTGCATGAAAATAAAAGCAAACAAAAAATTGTTTGTCACAGGCTGCTTGGAAAAGGGATGCCCGGGGGATACAGGAAAAGAAGAGGGATCAACTACTGATGCCAGGTACTAAAGAAAGCATCAGAGAGGGTTTGCCAGGCTGCAGGAGGAAAGAATCAACCCGAACAGTTAAAAACCATCACAAAAGGTCAGGAGAAAAAAAGGAATGGCCAAACCCCCCAGAGAAACAGAATAGCAACAAATTGCAAAAACACAGAGGACAAGTACCTCAACAAGCATGAAAGCATCGGAGATGGTATGGCACAGCACTTCATGGCACAGCACCTCATGGCACAACACCTCGTGGCCTCATCAGCCCCAAGAAAGATTCTAGGGCCCTCACAGCCAGCTTTTAAAGGGTGTTGGGAGGGCCTTGTCCTACAGCCCTGCTTCTCACAGGTGGAAACCATGAGCAGGTGAAGCATATATAAGAGTAAATGAGGGTGGGTAAGTTTTGTGGGGTTTGGCTTTATAGCTTAAGAGGAAGAGTGGTTGTCTGGTTTTAGTACGTGCTTTTTCTGAAACAGAATCAGTTCTTTTATTATATGAAATGCTGATGTGTAACTTTTTGGTAGGGGATGATGTTTCTGCTCATCGCTCTTAGGAGCATCTTTCCTGCTGCTGTTCCATGGATCTGTTTTGGAAAGGCCTTCAACTGAGAGCAAGGTAATCCTTTGGAAAAAAAAGCATGAATTAACTGCCCTGTACTGTAAACTGTGAGCAGTAAGGACAACTTCTGCCTTGTCCTAGTGAGCTTCTAAGTGGTTCCTAGATTAAGCTTAATCTCTCTGGAACAAGGGTGAGTTATGAGCTCGGAGTTGTTTCTCTCCCTCAGGCAGGAGGAGGGGTTTAGAGTTCGTCCTTGCCAGGGTCAAGATCTGCTTTGAGGCTCTTGACCAGAGGCTGTGGAATGAGGCGGTGGAAAGCTGAGTGCTTGGGGCAGGTTCCTGCTGGGCTGTGGTAGGGCTGCTCTGCAGGAGAGCATCCATCCTGTGTCCTTCGCTAGTGTCCCACCTATTAAAGGGCAGGCTCAGAAATACCCTCTGGAGCGAGTGCCTGGGCTGGCAGGGGCTGTGCCACTGTGCCCCTGTGCTCCTCCAGCCAGGTCTCCACAGTCCCGCGTTCCCACCCAGCCCTCCTTCCCTGTTTTTCCTGCTATTCCCTCCGTCCAGAGGATCATTTTTCAGACAGCCCCAGCGCTTTGCCCTGCAGTCAGACTATTTAGTCTGGTTTTGGTGACCCTGTCTGACTGCTCAAGAATAAGCTCTCAGGTTTCTCTTTTCTCTGCAATCGCTACACTTTTTTTTAAACGAGTACATACCTTTGAGCCTCAGCCTTTCAGAAGGACTTAAGGTGGTCCCATTCTCCTTCCCCTGTGAGCGGTGATACTTGGAACAGTGCTGGGATTTGCATTCCTTTGCAATTGTGCTGCGGGAGTGCAGGGTTACCTTCCCTCCTGGTCACCGTGGAGTGCCTGTTCACAGCTAGCATTTACCAGATAAAGGTGGAAACCGAGGAACCCCTGTGTTCTGATGGACGGGCAGCACTTACCTCTGAGCTCTACAGCAAAGACACAGCTAGAGTTCTCTTTGGAGCAATGATTACACTTCTTGGTTTGCCTGGAAAGGCCCATTGCGCTTTAAATGTGAATTCCAAAAGCCTCTCGAGAGTGCCAGGAGCTCGCTCTTTTGTGCTGCTGAGCCCTGTCCACAGCCCCCAGCAAGGGTTCACTCTGCATCGTGAGCTCTGTGCCGAGTCAGCACAGCGGCTCCGGGATGGATGGCTGCGCCTGGGCACCAGTTCATTTGGGTTTAATTACTACACATGGAGGAGCTGATAGCTCATCATGGGCTTTATGGTTTAGATGTTACTGCAGCTTCTAAAACACAGCAGTTGCTAAATGTGCAGGACGGCTTTCTAAAATCCTGGGCTCTGGAAGGGGTTAAAAGCGTGAGATCCCTTTCTTCATAAATAACAAGCAAAGAACATAGTTTAAAAATAAAATACAAGGGACTGATGCCATACGATATAAAATTTCTGGAGCTTCACGCTGGAGCAGTAAAAGTGCTGACTGTGACAAGCTGGGGAGGCCTCCGCATCGATCCGAGCATGAAAGTTACGGAGTGCCCGGTGCGGGGCTGGGACAGGCAGATTCATCCCGATTTATTGGGCCTGTGCAAAGCACAATCACCGCTGCCTGCGGATCGTGCAGCTGCTGTGTGCTAACGAAGTCTGTGTTAATGAGCCACTGTGCATTGATTTCTGTGATTTGTTTGTCTCAGCCTCTCGAATGGGTCTGGAGGAACTCGGTGCTTGACCTTCAGTGTGTCCAGCGAGAGCGGGGAGACACCTTGCTCCCAGGTCCGGGGGGAAATCTCACTCTCTGGGGCTCATCCCAGCTCCAGGATTCCCTCGGGCTCTGCTTCCCCCCCTGGTTCCAGCGCAGGTTTGCGGCTGGGGTTATTTCTGTTTCCTTGGTCCTAGTTCTATTTCTATGGCCCTTGCTGCAGTGGAGGGAAGAGATGGTCACTTCCCAGCTCTGGTGGGTGAGGCTCTGGGGGTGGCAGGGGCTGAACCCCTGTTGCAGCCCCGCAGTGGTGTTGCAGGGGCCATCAATGGGCAAGCCACCAGCAAATTGATTCTAAAAGGCGCTTGGCGGGGTCCCTGCACCCCCTTCCACCCCACACCCAGCAGCTTTTCGAGTGGAACAGCCTGCAGCTATTACAATAAACACCTCAGCCGCAACCTGTCTCTCATTTGCATATTAGCAGCCTTAATTTTGATGAAATATGCAAATGTATGCAAAATGAAATTCATCTCATAATGACACAAGGCGATTAAACAATTTTTATGCTTAAATATTCTGTTTAATGAAATCAAACAGACCCATGCGTGTGACAAATTTGCCTCAGCATGGAGAAATTAGTGGATATCAGAAAACTAACACAGAATCCCAAACATGGTACGTCCTGCGCTGGGCATTGAAATCGCCTCTTCAGCGTGGAAATAATCACTGTGTCTGATAGCCAAATGAACTGGAAATTATATTACAGTGAACTGCTAAAGTAAGTTAGCGGTAAGGACTTTCTTTGCTGCTCTCCAAAGAAATCCCCTCTCCTTCCATCTTTTATTTATGTTCCAGCTGTTAAATTGAGTAAATGCACTTCCAGGTTCTTTTTGGGTGTGTTTGTGGTTTAAAGGCAAAGGTGATGGTACAGCCTCCTTGGTTGGTCGGGCGCCATGGGACAAATCCTGTGCTGGTGGTGCTGCCCCTGCTGGCACGGTGCTTTATCCTGGCACAAAACCTTCTCCCAGCTCCAGGGCCTGGTCCCTGGTCAGTGCTGAGGAGTGCTCGGTGCAGAGGGTCCCTGCTCCAGCCCCTCCCATGGGCACCTCCTGCTCTTGTTCTCCATCCATCCAGTCCTTGGCACAAGTTACGTGCTTCTGTCCAAGGCACATGGAAGGTGGCAGTGATGTGAGCCGAGGGGAGGTATCCCCCTCTTTGAGAAGCAGCCAGTTAGGACCCACTTCCAGTCTGGTGCCTGTTCCTGCTCTCCGGTGAAGCAGCCCCTTCCCTCTGCAGAGCTCTGCAATCCCAGCACGGGAAACGCGATCCCGGGGCTCCAGCCAGTGACTCCCAGGCCGGGGCTCAGCCTGTTACCATTAATAGCTTGTCCAGATGTCGTTGCTTTCGCCTCTCAGTTCAGATATGATAAACCCCAGGTAATTTAATAGCAGCCCCATGCACACTTGTGCGTTATTTTTCCGTGGACTATTTTTATTGCATGTAAGTTTGAAAGGAAGTTCCTGCTGATGGCTTTCCCATGTTCCAATTAACTTTGTCGTGCTGAATAGCAGGTAAAGGCACAGCTGGCCGCCTTGTTTTCTAGGCCCAGAGGTGGTGAAGGTCTGAACCCCTCACCAGGGGTTGCCTGAGGAGGTTGCGCTCCAGGATGTATTTCCCAGCACTTACTTTGTCTTATTTGTGTTTTCGGTTTGCTTTCTGCGTGCAAAATGGGAGTTTCTGCTGCTTCCCTTGGGTGCCTTTGTGCATCTTTCTGCCAGGAAAAGAGAATAAATCTGTGCTTGGGGCCAAGTCTTTGTACCTCCCATGGAACATTGGCAGGGAGGCAGCCTGCACCCCAGCTCCCCCTCCTCCTGCCCTTGCTCTGAGGAGCTGGATGGCAGCACCAAGCCTGGTTCTTGGTTCAGTGTCTGGTGGCTCTTGCTTTCCACCAAGAGCCCCTTCCTGCCACGGAGGGGTCTGACTGGTGCCCAGCATGGAGCTTTGCTCCAGCCCTGATAAGACCAGCATGTTTGCCGGGACCGAAGCAATAGCAGGGTTGGAAGCAATCTTTGCTTTCATCCGTCAGTGCAGACTCATCCCAAGTTTTATGTCTGGAATCTTTTTTGCCTCTCCCATCAGAACAGCATCCAGATTTTCCCGTTTCCTCCCTCGTACTCCCTCGTGTCTCGGCTGTTTCAAGCACTGTCTCCCAGCCGTGTTTCTCTTGGTTGTATTCTGCCTTTTCCTGATGCTTCCAAGTCCTGTGTCTCTTGCTGTTGGTATCTTCAATTTATCCCAGTTGAGCTTTATCTCTGAACTCTATCGATAGCGTGTTTGTTCCCTCACTGAGAGCACCAACTGTGCTTCCAACCCCTGTGACACTCATCCCACTGCTCTGGGCTGGCTCCGTGGAGCAGCCCTGGGGCTCCTGCTCCTGAAACTGCCCCAGGTGAGGGGTGCTGGTGCCGGGGGCAGCTCTGGAGCCGTCCCACACCCACCCAGGCCTTGCGCATCTGGAAATACCATCGCTGCCTCCTGCTTCACCGTGCTTTAACTGCTGCTCCCTCCTGGCCTCACGCTCCCCTGCGCAGCGTGGCCCCGACTTCCCCTCCTCTCCTCCCGGGCTGTCAGGGTGTAATTGATGATTTTAGGGAGTCGTTGACTCGGGCTGTCCCGTTCTGCTCCGTGAGTTCACTCCCGCAGCCTGGAGCCGGAGCCCGGTGCCTCGCTGTCGGAGCTGGGGATGGAGCTGGACACCTCTGGCTGGGCTGGAGCTGTTCCGGCTCCACTTGGTCCCATGGAAATGCCCTGATATGTGGCTTGCCCCGATGGACAAGGGTATCGTAGGGAGCTCGCCATGTTCTGCCATGCTCTATGCTGCACCAATCTGTGCCATGGGGTGCCATGCTGCACCAGTCTCTGCCATGGGGTGCCATGCTGCACCAGTCTGTGCCATGCTGCACCAAGCTGTGCTGTGCTGTTCCATGCCCCGTTGCCACGCGGAGCTGTGCTGCATGGAGCACGTCTCCCCAGTCCCTCAGCCCAGTTTACAGCTGGAGCCGCACGGGCATTTCTGGCTCCTTCCTCGCCCCATGGGAGAGAGACCCCGGCCGCAGGGCTCCGGGTGGGGGGCCGGGTGCCTCTGGACAAGGCTCCCCTCCCTGTGCCAAAGCTTACACAGCGCTGGGAGCGGAGCTGCAGCTGAGGCGGACCCCTGCCAGGCCTCATAGCACAGCCATGATGTCAGAGCAGCCATGAGCACCCGCTCCTGCCGGGGGGTTAACCCTTGCTGGGAGGGATGTGCGGGCGCTGGCCCCTGCCCAGGGCATGCGGGTTTGCCCCTGGGCTCGGGGTGCTGCGCCCCAGCTGCTTGCACCCGCGCTGCTCCGCAGCACCCCGGTACCTGCGGGTGCCCGCTCCCTCTGGGATCACCCTGGGAAGTGGTGTCCGCGCTGCTGAAGTCGGTGGCTGTTTTCCCACATGGAGCTGCGCCAGCTGCGTGGTCCACGCCGCGGTGATGCGTGGCTGTGTTGGGCAGCAGTCCTGGGTGCCCCTCAGTCCTGGCACTCAGTGGGTGCCGTGAGCCGTGTCCCGGCCTCATCCTCTCTCCTCTGTGTTTAAATCACTCCTAAGGCAACAGGTCATGGGCTGAGAAGTCCTTAAATTATCTGAGAAAGTTTATGAACTTTCACAGCATAAAATGAATGTGACATTTCCTCACCATAATAAATGTTCATCAGAAATGACTTGATCCAAACAACCTCATGCTACAAAGCCACTGGGCCATGAAAACCCTTTGACAAAACAATGTCCTTCAAATGTGGCTTTGCTGGAATTAGGGCTGACTGTGATCGCATGGTTCCATATTCTGACCTTGTCCTGTTCCCATGGTCTGCCAATGCACTGAATGCTTGCAGTTGTTCGCTGTGGATGAGGGCTCTCTGAAGTGAGGCATGTACGGCTGCTGTGTTTGGTTTTCTGTATGGGTTTAGCTTGATCAAGAAGAGGTGATGTTGCCAGTGCTGTCCCTGCTACACTTCCCAGATAGGCCATTTTGGACCAATAGAAATGGATACAGGAAGATGCTCTTCATCCAGAGGCCATGCAGTGCAAATGCACCCTTGTTTTACTGGTTAGGACTTGCGCTGTGCTGGGAGCTGTGGCAGCTCCATTGCAGCTCGCAGGAGCTGTGCTTGCGTTTGGGGAGCAGTCCTGGCCCTGTCCACATGTGGCTCCTGCACTGAAGGGTTTCCTTCAGGGACCAGGCAAGCAATGCCTAAATAAATAGGCAAAGTGGATGCAATTCCAAGCTCGTATCGTGTTACAGTAATCAGAGGATAAAATTGTTTTTCTCTGTGACCTTGTTACAGCCATTTGTGAAGTCTGTGGAGAGCACTGCACGTCTGCACCAGCCCTCCCTGCGGAGAGCATTGCTCTTCCTCTCTGATGTCAATTAAAGAGGAGCATTCCATGGGGAAGGGGACGAGGGAGCACGCGGCGCTGCAGCGGCTCTCTGAGGAGGTGGCTGGGTTTGGGATGACAGCGGAGGGGAGCTCCCATCCCGCGAAGGCCCCGGTCGTGCCGATGCTGCGCAGCGGGCATCACGTGGATGGCTGGAGCCTGATAGTGCTGTTAATTGATTTCCTTTTGATGGTGTGAGCTGGAGTTTATTGTCAGACTCCCGGCAGGACTGGAGGGCTGCCGTTGTTACCAGTCTAAATAAACACGGGTTAACAACAAATCTGAAACAGCTGCTTGGGACGAGGCTGCCTCGCTGCTAAGACGTTCCCAGCGAAGCGCCTCGGACATGGAGCGGGAGCCCCAGCGCTGAGGAATGTGGCTGGAGCTGCTCCCCGCGAGTTTGGCCACCGCTGCCTGTGTCTGACCGGCAGTGCTGGCGCTCTGCCCTCTGCGGGATCACCGGTGCTCCCGGGAATGCTGCTGGGCAGCACGGCCACTGCTGCCCCAGGGCAAAGCTTGGCCTGTGCGGGGGTGGGCTGGGGTCTCCCGGCCCCTTCCTTGTGCACGGCAGCACTGGGAATGGTGCAGCGTTGGCTGCTTGCTTTCGGTAAGGCTGGCGATGCTCAGAGCCCTCGGATGCTAAAGCAGGTCTCAGGCTTTGAAGCCATTCTGACGACTCCTGCCCAAAGGCTGCTCCTACCAAAGAGCTGAAATCCAAGCAAAAAGCTGCCCACTGAAGAGCTGAGCTCCAGGGTGCAGCCCCCGAGGATGAGGATGAGGATGGTGCTGGCGGGCGCTCTGGGGCTCCCCAGCATGCAGGATCAGGGACTGAGCTCAGCCACCCCTGGAGGTCGGACGAATGCAGGGGGAGGGAGGGAGGCCTTTCTCACAGGAACCTTGTGGGAAAAGCAAAACCTCTGTCGTGGTTCACTGCCCGCCCGCCCAGCGCCATCCCGAGGGAGCCGCTCAGGCGCCATAAACCAGGCAATTGGCCCCGGAAATAGGTGAAGGGGTGTAAATGTGCTGAGGAGGTGTGAATGTGCCGCCCGTGGGATGCTGCAGGTACCCCACGGTCCCTGGGTCAGGGGCTCGCTGCTGTGCACCCCCGGGGCCATGCTGGTGCTGTGGCTCCAGGGTCCTGAGTGCACTGGTGCCAGCAGCGTGCCCTGAGACTCCGGAGGGGTGCACGGTGCTGTGCCCCCAGCCAGGAGCACTTCCAGTGGGCATCCTGCATGGAGGGTCCTGACATGTATCGGGGCAGCCAGAGCCTGGCAAGGGAGCTTGGAAATGATGTCAGACCGGCACCTGAGTTCAGAGCCGTGCTGGATGCTTGTTGAGCATGAGCGAGCCTGGAATTGCAGCACATGTCAGTGTCAGTGCGGCGCTGCTGATGCAACAAACAGTTTTATTTATTCCAGGCTGCATGGGATGCTCGGTGCTGAGTGACTGCTGGTGCCGTGTCAGGGAGGCAGTGCGGCGCGCAGGCTCGGGGCACACTGTAAATTAAGCACTGGAGGATGGTGTGGAGACAGGATCTGTGCGAACCTCACGCACCAGGAATTCGAGAAAGCCACCTTGGCCACACTCCTCCTTCCTCCCTCGATGTCTGAGACAGGCCAGAGCCTGTCAGCTGGTCATCTGCCTGCATCCGCCTAAATCAGTGCTCTGCTCTCGCTCCTTCCTGAGCACAATCCTATCTGCTCGCCGTTGGACAGCGGCCAAGCGCAATCACTTCTCTCAAAGACTTGCTAAATATGTTCAGCAAAAGAATTTAATGAGTCTCCTTCTCTTCCACATAAAGCTTTTTAGGAAAAAAACAGGGAGAGAAGGAAAATTAAAAAGCTCCTGGTCTTCCAAGTCCATTTTCTCTGCTCACTGTTGTAGCCTTGCTGCTCTATTCAGGATTTTAGTGACTCTCCAGCTCGGCAAGTGGAGCCCAGGAGCGGAGCCTGGTCCTGCCCATGCACCCCGAGTGTTTTGGTGGGAAGAGCTGAGCATCCCTCCTCCGCTGGAGGAGTCCATTTACTGGGACTTGGAGTTTAAAGGATGGTTTGGCCAGGATTTTTGTTTTCAGTCCGAACTCCCGTGAGAGGTGAATCACGGCTACAGAAGTTTGGCTGAGCACCCTCGGCTTTTGCTGAAACACGAATTTGAGGGAGCACAGGGATTGGCACATCCCTCCTCAGAAGAGTGCCCCTAACAAGTACCCTACATCCCTACACAGAGGCTTCCCAGGACTGGGAGCTGTGGTCATCCAGCACTGCCACAGGGCAAAGGGGAGAGCCGGGGCAGGACCCGTGTGGTCCATGGGGAGCTGATCCATGTGGATGGATCCGCCGGCAGGGCTGGCCGAGCCGCCTGCTGTCAGGCTGATGAGTTGGGAACCAATTTGTTACGGAATTTATGAAATGTTATGGAACGGTGAGGAACCAAAGGACAGACTCTCTTAAAATGATATCCTGGTTAATAATCTCCTTCATCCATCACTGCTGTGCAAGGATCCCCTCGCTCCTATGCAGAGCATAAATTACTGGGGGCTCTATGGACGATGGGAATTACAAACAGCTGCTTGACCACAGATTACCCCTGCTGCATCATCCACAGGAGAGAGCAATGCCCTCATGTGCTGGGCTACGGACCATGGTGAGAGCAGCCTCAGGGCTTTCTGTTCCAGGCTGGTACCACTGACGGCCCAGAACCTGCCCTTGCCTGCAGCCACATCCCTGACACCATTTCCCATGTGGAGCAGCTCAAAGGGCAGCCGGGCTGGGGCCTCGTGTGCCTTCCGGAGCCCTGGGAGCGCAGCCCTGTTCTCTGTGTGTGACCAGGGTGTGATGCTTTGGCCCTGATGATGCAGAATCCGTATTTGTACTGTACATCCTCTGCACCCACATTGCTCCTTGTGCCCACGAGGACAGAGGTGCATGATGCAGTAGACACCCATCCTCCTCCTGCTGAGCATCTCTCTAGTACCGGCTTCAAATGTGACTTCATGCGTTGAAAGCATCCGAGCCTGGGTGCCGAGCTCCCCAGTGGAGAAGCCTCATTTTCATAGGCACAGCACTTGCTGAAACCCCTTTTGGTGTCCCAGGTACTTACCCCAAATCACTCATCGCCTCCGCAGATCTTGGCCATCCCTTTTATTTCATAGCATCTGCGCAAGGAGGCCAAAGCTAATGCTGATGTTGGCTTTTGTGCGAAGCTAAGGGTTAAGGGGAAGGGATCAAACCACAGAATATATAGTGAATGCAGCTTTTCTTGTTCCTGCTGCATTGTGATATATTTAAACTTTCATTTAGTATAAATACTGCAGGTCAAACACCAGACAGATTCACCAATTATATTTTCCCCTATTAGATGAAATATGTTTCTAATTTGGCTATAGTTTTGTTTTATTAGACCTGTGGCAGCAAGGGTGACCCTGCTTCAAAATAACCTTTTCAGATCGTTTAGCCCCTGTCTTTTGCAAATAGAGTTTGATACAGCAAAAATGTGCCAGTCTATGTTTGAAGTGAGGGGTTTGTGAACCCAATTGCTCCCCGCGTGGCGCAGGGGCCCCTCCACGCTCGGAGCCCTCGGAAACGCGTGGTGCAGAACACAGCAGTGGTTATTTTGCACAGCGGATTCGGGCCAAAGGACTTTTGTCTCTTTAAAGTGGGATCAAGTTCAGTGTCGGCGTTTCCTGCGTTGAAATGCATTCAAGCCTGATGGCCTGTGAGCGCGGCAGCTCCTTGCTTTTCTTAGAAGTAAGGAAGGAACCTGCTTCTGACCCAGAGAGCTGCATCCATCGGGATCGCTCGGGATCAGCTTTCCTTTCTGTGTGTGGTGAAAACCAGCGAGATCAGTTATTTTTACTTTATGCAATTCCATTTTCCTCCTGCCTTATCTGATCCGCTTATTTTACCAAAGGCTTTATTTCCTCCAGGCTCCGAAGGAAAGCTCCTATTCAGCAGCAGGGGCAGATACCCATCAGCTCCGATGGCAGAGCGCTATCGCCACCGGCATCACCACGGCTTACAAATCCATGGAGGAGTTTAACAACGTGGTCGTGTGCGTCTGTGAAAGTTTTCCTCAGCATCCAAGGGCTTTGCTCCTCAGCGCTGCCCCTCCATAAAGCCTGGTGCCCCCGAGTGCCCTGGTCCCACAGCCAAGTGCAGAGTGAGCTCCCAGCTTTAAGAAGCTTCTTAAATCATAGAATCCCAGAATCCCAGACTGGGTTGGGTTGGAAGGGACCTTAAAGCCCATCCAGTTCCAGCCCCCTGCCACGGGCAGGGACCCCTTCCACTGGAGCAGCTTGCTCCAAGCCCCTGTGTCCAACCTGGCCTTGAGCACTGCCAGGGATGGGGCAGCCACAGCTTCTGTAGGTGACCTCTTCCAACGTGTCTGTTGTCCCTACCTCTTTGCCTGCAAAAAGCAGGTGCTCGAGTAACTTCTCCCTCTCCCTGACTCCTTCACTCCTATTTCCTGTATTCACATCAACTGAGTCCCGGCTCATTAGTCACTGCCAGCATCAACACCACATAGGGTAAGAGCAGGAATGGTCGTGTTGCCATTGCTTTCACTGGCACGAGTTGTTGGCCTTCAAAATAATGGTAAGAGCAAAGCTCTTCAGTTTGAAATGAAAACCAGTTAAAGAGCAGGATGTATCTTACCCAGAAAATGGGCTTTAAAATAACATTTTGAATTGAGAAAGTCAAGCCTTGAAGTTTCCTGAAATTTGATATTCTCAGCAAATACTGCTTGTTACTAGTTAAATATTTAAAGCAGAAAGATAAACCCCAAGTGAAAAGGATCATCATCAGCAAAACGACATCCATGTAAAAATGTACCTGATATCAATCTGTTCCTGTGAAACATTCCCCTGCCACTGAAAATGCAGTTTCCAGTGGAAATGCTCCGTCAGATTTCCTACTGATGCTACTGCAGGCCTGGAACTCCGGAGCTGCACCACTTCAGACACAGCTCAAAGTGATTTTTGTCAAGTCTTTAAAACCTTTTAAGCCTTTATGGAGAGAAAATCCCTCTCTGCACCGTCACAGAATGGAGCGGGCTCTGGGAGGACCCTCCTCTCCCGCCTGTGCTGTTGGGATAAGATGTGCTGCAGGTTCCTGTCCCTGGAGGACCTCACCCCATGGCAGCACCGCAGAGCCTGGTGCACTCGGCCCTTCCCTCCCTGGCTTCCCTCTATCCTGCTTTATCCCCAGGAATCCTCACTCCTGCTGAGCAATAGTCATAGGGAATCCTCCTGCTTGGCTGCAGTGTTTAACAGAGGGGTTTGCTCCCCTGGTGCTGAGCCCCCTGCCCCAGCCCAGGTACAGGGTGTGCGCTGGGGCAATCACTGCTGCACGGTTCCCTGTGGAATGCCGAGAGCTTCCACTTGCTCTGGAGGCTGCTGCCAGTGCCGAGGACCTCTTAGACCTTGGCCAGGCTCTTGCACCGCAGGGACAAGGTGGAACCTGATCTTAAGCAAAACAGAGACCTCGCCAAGAGCTTCAACTGAGAAACCGGAGCTGGAAGGAGTGACACTTCCATCGTCCCAGCACAGCCGGACAGCTGGGGATGGATGGGCCGGAGCTGGAGCCGGCTGCACGGCAGAGCTCTCCATCACCTTCATCCTACCTACAGCTCTGCTCCGAGCATGGGATGGAGCAGGACAGCAGGAGGCTCCCTGGTAAAGGGAAGTAAAGGCAACCCTTCGGCAATGGGCTGTGGGGTCATTCCTTGTCCTTCTTTTTTCCTCTTCCCCCCTCCAAATTTTCACCCAGGTGCTTTGTTCTGTTGTATTAAAGGATGACTGAGGGTCACAGAGCTTGCTGCCACAGAGGTGCATGGAGAAAGTGCGGGGTAGAACCCTGACTTGGGACTATTGCCCCTGGGAGGCCAAACCCTGGTCCTGCATAACGCATATGCTGAACACTAACCATGGACTTGAACTCTGTCCTGTGAAAAAGGATGCATTTTATAGCCAAGGATGCAGGAAGCCACAGCACATGACACGGGAAGGTGAGGCAGGTGCAGAGCAGCAAAATGCTCTTCGGCTTTTCAATACTGATCACGGAAATTTCAGTATCCCAAAACCTGAAAGGGAATCAAATGCCTCAAATGGTGAAATCTCTAAACAAGGAAAAGGCATGTGTGCTTTTACCGAACCCCATGGTCCCAGTGCTGGAAGTTACAGCAGCCGTAAACTTTATTGACAGTCCTGCTCAAGCATATTCTGTTCACAAACCCTGCTGACTGCCCTGGCACTGACCAGAGATCCCAGGGGCGGAAAGCATCAGTTCTTTGAGTCAGAGGAATGGGGAGGAGCAGGGTGATGCTCTCCCAGCAGCCTCAGGAGCTGTGTGTCTGCTGCCTGCTCCAGCCTCGCCACTGACTGCAAGTCCTTCAAGTAGCTTTTCTATGATGAAGTTTCTTATGAAAGTAATACCTCACCTGTGAGATAGGATATTATTCTCTTCCAGACACCGCTCCTGGGCACGCTGGCGTCCCTTGCAAAGTAGAGGTGGATAATACGGAAATAAACCAGTAAAGACTGGACTCTCACTTGTTAGTTACAAATGTACCACAGAGCAAGCACGTCTGCCACTAAGGGATGGACCAGCAGGATATAGTAGCACACATGGGATGCTCTGTGTGCCCCATCCTGGGCTGTCACTGAGCATCATTCCAGCATTACCAATGGAAGCATCCAGGCTGCAGCACCGGTGGGAGCAGCAGCTCTGGGGAACACCCTGGCAGCCTGGAGAAAGGTCTCTCCTTCTTGTTCTCCCCTCTGGAGACGCCCCATGTGCTGCTGTTGCAGTGCTGTGTGCAGGCTTCTCCATGTCAGTGACGAGAGTGAGATGTTGTTAGATATGAATTCTGGTTGTACTTCCAGAAATAATAGGATGTGGCTTTTCCCTAATATTTGGAAACCTGCCCGTGCAGCCATGCACACTGTGTTTTCCTACCCAGCACCATGGTCAGCTTGGGGATTTTTAGGTATTTTGTTTGAAATGATTCTAAACTCGGTGTTTCTGAGGTAATTTTCTGTCTGTGGTTTACTGCCTGAGAACTGGGGTCTTCCAGGGAAGATGAACACAACCAAGTGGCCGACATCCACCCCTTGGTGCGTGCTGAAAGGAGCTGGTCCAGGGCTCTACATGGTGCACGTGGATAACCGGCCGGGATGTGCAGGGAAACCAGAGCACAGCAAGGGGGGTAACACCCTGCACCCAGGCAGGAGCTGGGATGGGGTTTCCAGACCTGAAGCAGTCAATGTGAGGCAGAACCTAACTGCAGACTTCATTATCCACACTCAGTGCCTGGACATTTGTTGCTGGATTAACTCCTGCAAAGGGCAAGCGTGGTTTGTTTGAGGGAAACCAAAGTGGTGCTCGTTGTTCTGCTGGATGCTGCAGCCCCAGGGCAGGAGGTGATGGGGAGCAGGAAAAGGCGGGTCATTTCGTTCTGATGGAAGGGTCCAGAAAGCATCCCGATATCCCTGCCCTTGCCACAGAGCTGGGATGACCCTGCTGGCAGAGCCCGGGTCCTCCGAGTTGTGGGTCTGGGGCTCTCCAGGACGTGCTTATCCGGAGGCTTCTGCTGCCTGGGGCATAAGCAAAGAGATTCTTCAGCAATGGAAAAGTTATTTTCTTAAATGGACATTAATGTTTTTTCCATTAATTGGAAGAAATTCCAAGGCCATGGAAAACCTTGAAGTGATATCACTGTGAAAAACTGCAAAAAATTCACACTGAAAAGGGCTTATGAAATCCAGACTTTTCCCAACCAAAAGGGACTTTAAAATAAGCCCCTCTTTCTGCCCTGGGGCCTCTGGTGTAAGGACCAGGACAGCAAAGGGCATCTTCCCATGGCAGGGCAGTGTGATGCTGGCCAGAAGACTGGGCTGCCAGAGGGAGCAGCATCTAATCCCATCCCATCCCACCCCATCCTATCCCACCTGACCCCATCCCACCCACCCCATCTCACCTCATCCCATCTGACCCCATCCCACCCACCCCATCCCATCTGACCCCATCCCACCCACCCCACCCCACCTTATCCCTCCTCCATGCCTGCCCCCCCAAGAGCGAGGAGACCCCTATAAAGCAGAGCCTGTCGTCGGCTCAGCTGGCTCATTACAGGTGCTGTCAGCAGCCTGGCTCTTCTCCCTTGATTTATCACAGCAAGTTCCTGGAAGGAGAGGAGGACAAGCAGCACAACCCGGAGCAGCACAACCGTCCCTGGAGCCCTTTGGGAAGGCTGAAAGAAGCCGGCGGGGTGTGGGGCTGGCACAGAGCAGCAGGATGAGCCCCTGCCCTGCGGCAGACGGACTGGTTGTGCAGTTTGGCTGTGCCAGACGTGGCTGGGTGATGCAGTCATCGAGGCAGGGTTTCACCAGACCTTGGCTCCTGTGCTGCACATTGTGCTCCTGCCGCTCCATCCACTGCCAGAGGCTGGGCCCGGTGCTGGTGGAGCTGGTGGCAGTGGGGGAAGCAGCATCACACCAAAACGCTGCCAGTGCTGGGGCAGGAGGGTGGTGGCATCACCCGGCTGGCATCACCATGCGCTGCATCCCGCACCCGCGGGCAGTGACCAGCCAGCCTGGCTCACACACAGCAATCCTCCATGTGCAGAACTGGAGCCTTAATTTGCCATTAATTCTTCCCAACTCGCCTCGTCCCCAGTATCTCCCCGCTCCGTCAGACGGTCCCTGTTCCAACACAAACACAGATCTTTCTGGAAATGTGATTTATTTCCCCTAATTTTGATCTTTTCTTGCATTCTTCGGTTGAAGAAGCAGAACCCGTGAAGAGTTTGGCTGACGGGAGTATTTGTGCAAAGATTTCCTTTTATCCCCTCTTCCATATTTTTCTCAAAACCAGCTACCTAAATCCAAATAAGATTAAGAGAAAAACCTTTAAAACGGGTTACATTAATTTAGTAACTGGATCCTTTGTAACGATGAAAGAAGCACAATATGCTTGTGTAATAAGTCCTGCTTTATAAATGCATTAATTCTTAAACTATATTGTTTTAATAAACAAGGCTCTAGACATGCCCAAGGGCACTGTTATTCTCAGAAGAGTTTTCCAAGAAGGCTTGTGTTGTTGGATTATTATTCCATGACTTCCAAGTTCACTGAGTGGAGCTATTTTTTTTTATACTCATATTGCAGTAAAAACAACAACTTTCAAATACTTTGTCAAGTAGATTGGGAATCAAAATGGAAACTATTTGTGTAGGATGAGAAGTGCTGAAAGCCTCTCGTTTCATGCAATTAGATTTGGAATCTGGGGCCTGGCTCACATTCTTTAGGAGAGTGTTCTCAGAAGGCCCCATGAACGCGGGTGGAGGTGCAGGGAACTGAGGTCGCTGCCGGGATCAGGGGCTGATCCCGCTCAGGGACACATCTGAGTGGTCACAGTGAGATGTGCCCGGTGGTGGCACAGGGAGAACACCACGGGAAGCCAGGAAAGGCCTGGAAAAGGTGCTGTGCCAGGGCAGCTTGTACCGTCCTTACAGGAGGAAATGCTCCTGGTATGTTCACACCATTTAACCACTGATACCGTGTCACTGTGCGGCTCTGGGGCTCCGTGTTCTCATCCCACCATTCCATCCACTGCAGGGGAAGAGCTGCTCACCTCCCTCACCATGGACCAGATGCAAATGAAGGGAAACCTCACCCGTTTTGCCTCCATCAAGCATCTTCTGCCTTATTTCCTTGAATTATTAGCTCTCTTTTATTGGGTTTGGCTTGCAGGAGGATGCCTATTTCATCCATCAAATCAGAATCTTTTTAACACTAATACTGAATTTATAGAAGTGGTTAAACGAAGTGTTGACAATATGGACAATGTGTTTCTGATTAACGCTGCAATTTAACGTGGAACTGCCAACTGCCGAGAGTTACTAAAACAGAGCAGCATTTTTCCAGCCCTGGTGGGCTGGGGCTCGGCGTCGTGGCACAAGCACCACAAAGGACCAACCGCGGTACCCCCAAAAGCTCTGCTCTTTCCCTGGTGATAACACCCAAGCTTTGCTCCTCTCCTTTTACTGTCCTGCTCGGCGCATTTGGTGGTGTCACCATCCCTGCAATGTTCACACACCGTGTAGACGAGGCCCTCAGTGCCATGGGTTAGTGGTGGCCATGGCAGTGCTGGGGAACGGTTGGACTGGATGAGCTTAAAAGGTCTTTTCCAACTCAGTTGGTTCTGTGATTGGCCCAGGGCAGGGGGCTGGCAGCATCCCAGCCCACGGGGACCGGGCTCTGTGGTCGCAGTGCTGAGGCTGAGCTGCACCCTTGGCACCAGCACGCGGCACAGCATGCGTGTGGGAGCCGGGATAGGACTGAAGAGGGGCTCCCTTTACCTTTGAAGGACAACAAAGCGGATTAAAATAGCTTTTTTTTTTTTTCCTTTTTCTCCAATCTGTGACACAAAAAAGGAGTTGTACAAAGGAAATGGCAACAGGAACAAAAGGGAGAGGGAGAAGGGAGTGCAAGCGGAGCGGAGCCATCGCTGCGGTATCTCACAGGGGTGGCATGATCACAGCCTGCATAAGAGCGATCACTTCTACCTGCAGCCTCCTTTGAGAGCACTCGCAGGCCCAGGAGCTTTGATTCCCTCCTTTCCTCTCCTCGTTAATCGCCTTCAGTTGCAATACTGAACTTCTGAAATTCAACAGCTACTAAAACATCAAGTCTTTGGGGCTGGGAAAGCCTTGTGGAGTGGGAGGTTTTGGCTTCCCCAGGTTCAGAGCTGCAGCTGCAGTTCAGAGTTTTCTTCCTCTAGTTTTACATGTGCTGGGTTTGCTTCTTGCTCACGGGGATCCAGTTTTGGTAGAGAGGATGTGTCGGCCCCATGTGCAGCACAGGGCTTGGAGAGCCCGGTAATCCCAGCCAGCGCAGAGAGCACACCCCATTCCATGCGACACAGGGAGCTGTGCCCACCCTGCGCATGGCAGGACCTGCATTAACGTCAGTCCTGCTGCTTATCCCTCTGCGGATGCTCATCCCGAGCCTCTCCTACCAGTGTCACCTCCCCTGCAGCGATGGAGCTGCAGTCGTGGCAGCACGAAATCTGGGATAACCAGGCTGCCCGGGACCTGCTAAAACCAGGCTCATCCCCGGTAGCACCGGCAAAGGGAAGGATTTCCAGTCTTGGGATATCATTAAAATCACTGTTAAACCTTCACTCAAAGCTTGAGCTAAGGCCAGGCTGACCCTTGTCTAAGCTCCCTTTTCCTCATCCCCCAATCTCTTGCAGTCCTCCTCCTCCCCACCCACCCCCAAAATATTTCAACCCCTGTCTGGCCTTGTTTAAGATGCAGCTTCAATGGTACCTTTGTTAAGGGCAAAATCTCATTAAATGTGAGGTAAGAGGAAATGAAAAAGTGTAAAATATCCAGATTTATTACCTGTTGTCTTCTGAGCATTTGAAAATCGGGACCTGGGGGCACAGGGCCAGTGGGATCACAGCTGGGGGCCCACAACCCCCACTGCCTGCGCTAAGGGCGCTTGCTCCTAGCACTGCTTTAGCAAAGGGAAGACGTTGAGGTTTGTCCTTTTGGAGGTACAAAAGTGAACGGCTCTCAATGCACCAGGCTGCGGCCCCGAGCTCCGCTGCCCTGTGCACATGCGGTAGGGGTATTTGTTTGCTGAACTCAGAGGTTTTGCTCCGCTCAGAGGGAAAGGTTTTCCAGGAGCAGCGCTGCTCCTTTTCCTCTTTCGAAGGTGAACAGAAAAGCAAACCCAGTGAACTAATGTCGGCTTTAACAACGCTGTTGAAAGGGGTCAGGAGCGAGAGAGCAGGACCCTCCGCTCCTGGGCATCACCCTCGGGGTGCCCCTGAGCTGCTTCATCCCTTTCAGGATGCAGAAAGGATGCCAGGGCTCAAAAAAGGCAGTTCACCAGGGTGGAGAAATGCTCCAGCGCCCATCAGGAGGCCCACGGGCCCAGAGCCCAGCAGCTTGTGCTCACCTGAGCTCACCCACGTCTGTCTGTGAGCGTTCAGCTGTGACGTGGTGAACCCCGGGCACGCCGGGCGCAGGGGGCTGGACCCGGGCCCGGAGCGGCGCTGGCTGCGGAACACGGGCGGCACCGGGCCCCAGCGCGGGTCCTGGCACAGGGCAGGGCCGCCCTGCCGCGCCGGGTGATGTGCTCCGCTCTCTCCTCCACACGGGTCACTTGCGGGAGCGACGCGATGATTCCTCCTCCCTCCACGTGGCGTTTGGTGTCACTCGAGATAAACGCTCGCGGTGGCTTCAACGGGAGGGAGGCGGCAGGCGCGGCCCTGCGCTCCCAGCCGCGGGTGTGCGCGGGTCTTGCGCGGGTCACCGAGGGGAAGGAACAGCCGGGGGCTGCCACCGCCCCGCTCCGCTCCTCCTCCGCGCCCCCGCTCCGCTCCGCTCCGCTCCCATCCGTCCTCCTCTACCCGGTTCCGCGCTAGCGCGCTCCGCCCCGCGCATCGTCGCCTCTCTCCGCACGGGGCGCAGGGAGCGCGGAGCCGGAGCCGCTCTGACCGGGAGCCCAGAGGGGTCCGGGGCCCGTCCGCGCCCGCGGGTCCCCCCGGAGGCGGGCAGCCTGCGGCGCTCACACGGCCGGAGCCGCAACCGTGCTCGCGGTTCAGGCCGGACCCTGCTTCGTGCGTGTGCCTCGGGGCTGCGGGTGCGCTCCAGCGGCAGGGCCGGCACCGCGCCCCTGGGCCGGGGAGGGGTCTCTGCCGGCCCGGTCCTGAGCTGCTGGGCTGGGGAGGAGGGAAAGCCCCGCAGGCACGGCCCCGCCGCTCCCGCACTGGGGCAGAATCACAGAACCCCAGCCTGGTTTGGTTGAAGGGACCTTAAAGCTCCTCCAGCTCCAACCCCTGCCATGGGCAGGGACCCCTTCCACTGGAGCAGCTTGCTCCAAGCCCCTTTGTCCAACCTGGCCTTGAGCACTGCCAGGGATGGGGCAGCCACAGCTGCTCTGGGGAGCGCTGCAGGCCAGCGCGCAAGGGATGCGTGTCCCTGCTCCGTCCATGCCTCATGCATGTGTTGTGGTTGGAGCCACGGGAAATCCTCAGCCTGCTCCCGCCTTGGCTGTTTTGTGCCCATGACCTGTGCCGGGGTGGGGGCCCCATCCAGGGTGATGCCCACCCCACGCCACTGCCTGGGCCTTGGGGTACATCCTGGTGCACACCCAGCGCCAAGCAACGCACCAGGGCCCGGCAGCGGGCACAGGGCTGGATGTGGTCATGGATGCAGGGAGCAGATTCCCATTGTTTCCGCAGAGGCGGCTCTAAAGCGGGACATGAGCGAGTGGCAGGGCTCTGGGTGCCTGCTGGTTCTCCCGCCATCCACTTTGTATTCTAACCCTAATTGTCTGCAGCAACCTGTTATTACCGCGCCTTTAACATGATAGACACAAATAGGACGCACTAATCCACTACTCTTTGGTTTAAGAGTCATTACAAAGTGCTTAATTAAGTAAGCCTCACTTAATCACAAAATGTTTGCATGCTAAACGAGTTCTTGTGAAGCACGACACTTGACATATTCTGTACAAAAATAATTACAAGCGGGAGGCCTGGTACATTGAGCCTCCGAACATTTCATTTCAGGCCTTGCCCATTCATCACCAGGCTGGAATTAAAAGGCTTTCAGCGCCGAGCCGTGCAGAACTCCCACATTCCTGCCGGCTGAGTCACTGTGCTGTGTCGATGCTGTGCTCTGTGCCGTGCTGTGCCGTGTGGTGCCGTGCCGTGCTGTGCCGTGCCATGCTGTGGTGGCTGCACCACTGCTCTCCAGGCATGTGTCAGGTCCATGGCATGGGTGCTGTGGACATCAGCTGGCGTTTGATGGGTATGGGCTGCACCAGGACAGGCGGCACTGGGGAATGGGACCAAGGGCGAATGTTCCCAGGAAAGGCCGGCAGAGCATCCAGGGCCTTCATTAACGTCGGGGTCTCCAAGGGCAGCTTTGTGGTCCCTGGACCAGGCAGAGGGAAACTCGGTGCCTCCCTGACCCACCGCCTCCTGCTAAAGGCAAAGGCAGCGGCTGCACCCTCTGCCCCGAGGGACCGCGGCTTTCCCAAACCCGGCGCCCCTCGGCCACACAAAAGCTGCCTGAATGGGATTGTGTCAGAGGCACAAATTGTGTCAGCATTGTGCAGACCTTTGTTGGACGTGCCGGTGCCCATTAAAATCCCTGTCCCTGTCGGGATAATTGGGAGCCTTGCCCAAGCCTGCCTTTTGATGGAAACCCTTTAATTAGCGTTCTCTGTGCGCTGTAAGGTCCTCAGTTGTTTTCTCACACGCTGCTGCTCAGGTTGGAGTATTTTGAGCTCCAGAATGCACTGGGCAAAGCGTGTAAGAGCCTCTGCCAGTGCCTGGGCCCGCGGGGATGGCGAGTGAGTGAGCACTCCTCTGGTGCCCAGGGTGCCCTCATCCTCTTAGCCACATCTGGGGGGGCTGCTGCAGCACGGCACATGAAAGCAAGGAGCAGAGGTGTTCTTGATGCACTGCATAGGGACAGGGTGGTGGCTGGAGGGTGGCAGGTCCCGCTGCACCCAGCATCCCTGACACACTGGGGCCAGGCTGTCCCACAGGCTGGTGTGGGGAGAGCTGCCCATGTGGGGCCATCACCAAATGATGTGGGGCCATCATCTGTCTTTATGAAGGGACACACTTTGGTGTTTATCAGGGAAACAAACAATTGCTGTGAATTAGGAGGGTGCTCACAACTGCCCCTCACTGCGGGATCCGATCAGGGGTGTGTTGTGTAGGAGGGATCACTCCGTGGTTTGTCACGATGGGAAGACAACTCACTTCCAAACAGTTTAAAGGCATCCAGGCTTCACCACTCAGCTCAGCCCTCCTGTGCTGCCAAACGCAAGGACATGGGTCCCATCCTTCCTGGGGAGGGTCTCTGGTCTTCTCCTCTAAACCCCACCTTGGGAAAAGGTCCCTCTCCTTATCCCTTGGTGTCCCCTTGTTTGGTGGCAGTGATGGTGTTCTGTTTTGGGGGAAAGCTGGAAAAAGAAGCAACGAGGCAACAGCATCCTGCGTGACATTTTCGTGTCAAATCATTTCAATTTTTAATTCTGAACCAGCTTGTAATTCAATATTTTCATTATTTATCGCATTCCGTTTTGTGTTTTGCATTGTAACTGTTGTCTTCTCTATTAATTTTGCATGATAAATTATTTTGCTTGAAGTCAAAATTGAAATAAAACCCAGGCAATTTTGTCGAAACGGGAGCGTTTTGGTTCAGCTGAGCCCTGATTCCCAGCGCGCTCCCGCACAGAGGATTTAAAGGTGCTTGTTTCTGCTCTCGTTGCAAAAAATCTTCTTGAAACCTGGAATCTGTGAAGCAGTTTGGTTTCCAGCTCATGTGGACGATTGCAGCCCTCCAGGGAAGGCAGGAGAGGGCTGGGGTGCAGAGGAGGAGGAGGCTGGAGCATCTGGCAATGTGCGGGTCCAGGAGGAGCCGAGCCCGCTCTAACCCAGGTGACCGGGCCCTTGGGCGCAGGCACTGAACAGCACCCGGACCTGCATGTGGGGAGAGTCACTGAGCGATGTGTCCAAACCTGGTCACCTCTTGTCTTGCACCGACGCTGTGTGCCACGGCACGAGACCGCCGCGTTGGGCAGCCCTGGTGAGGAAAAGCTGCCTGGTGGGGATGGACGGTGGCGGCTGGGAAGAACCGCAGTTATCTGTGAACTCAGTCCCGAATGAAGAATGCTTTGGCTCAAAAAGGGAGGAGTGATCATTTCTTTTCCCAAACCCCCAAACCCATCAGAGTGCCATTCTCGAAATGGGATTTTCTGTGGCAAAGTGGTGTTTATCGGTGCTTTGGGAGCAGCTGCTGATGTTCTGACATTGCCAGCTCCACGGGATGCTCAGGGAGCATCCCTCCCCACCTGCTGCACACATTCCCCCTTCAGCTTTTGCTGGTTTTTAGCCTCTTTGCCAAGCCACCTTCTCCTTTTTGCATTTCCTTTGTTCCAGGGTGTGAAGAGGGGCTGGGAGCAAGGAGAAGAGCTTTGGCACTCCAACCACTCCTGGCTGGAATAGCTGCTGGGGAGCCTGTCTGATGTGGTCCAGGCTCTGTGAGCGCAGCATCCTCTGGTCCCCAACCTCCCAGCACCACCGCAGGATGCCCTCCCTCACCACTGGGTATGACGATGGCTCATCCCAGTGCCGGGGGTGAGGGCGGCCACTGCCAAGGGGCCACCAGGACCCATTCCTTTGCTGGCCAGGAGCGTGTGAGCCCATGGAGGCTGCGTGCCGGATTAGCCGGGTTAAACTGCTAATGCTGCCGCTGAGTGGAAGGCTGCTTTCAGTAAGTGGCTCCCTGTAGCTTATTTGACTCCAGGCCCAAATCTAATGTCTCAGTGGGCCTGTTACATTAAGCAGGCCCAAGTGGTAGGAGATTTAAAGCATCAAAATGAAGTGCTTTATCACTCCGTACTGTGTTCTTGGCTGCTTTCGTTGGCCTCACTTCACAGGCGCCGCAGCCTGCGAGCCGAGCCCTCTCGGCAGGCCCATTACAAATTCCACTTGTTGACGGTTGCCTTGTTGCAGGATTTAATGGTAGAATAATATTTACACAGTAAACTCCTCTGGAGGTGTTATAAACACCATAAAAAGGATTTTAGAAGCTTAATGAGCGTTAGTGAAGTCGAGACAGGATAATGTGGCAACTGTGCGCTGTAATCTGATTTGGCACCTTCTGCACAGCAGGAGTTAGTGGGTGGAAGAGCTTTTCCTTTTTTTCTCGTTGTAGTGTGTAATGGTGTTTGTGCAGCATGGTGCTGAGCAGGGGCGCGGAGCGAGGTGCCTGGGCTGCAGCGCTCCCGGTACCTTTGATGGTGACATTGTGGTTGCTTTGTGTTAGACACGAAGGGATCAGTGATTAGGCCAGGTTACTGCTCAGTGGCACAGCTTCAAACTCGCTCCTGCAGCACCATCGATACTTCTGGGACATTTTGGGAGCCAGGCGGGCAGCAGCCTGTGGGAGCAGTGGCTTTCCGGAAGGATGAAGGCAAGGCAGGGAATGGGTGAGCGTGCAGGGCTGGGATCCGCCCGGAGCACCACTGCAAACAGCCCACGGTGGCAACAGGCTCCTGCTCCTTCATGTAGGACCCTCCTGCCTGTGCCCATGCACTGGGAATGCGACCAGAGCCCCTGGCGCAGCAAAGTCCCTCTCTAAACCTGGCTTCATTTCACCAACAGATGGGCAGGAGCTGAGCAGGGACACACCGGCTCCAGGGCCGGAGCACAGCAGGGACCCGGGACCATCTCCCTGTGCTGTGATGCCATCGTGGCCGTGCTGGGGCTCAGAAGCTCCTGCAGCCCCTGGGATGGCTCCGACCCCTCCAGTTCCGGTGGGATGCAGGAGGGGCAGCAGCCCTGGACAGGGGACACAAGCCCCACTGTCATCCCTGGCTGTGTTCTGTGTTTTAATGCTGTAATTCACGTTTCCTCCTTTATCTGAGCTGAAAATGCCCTTTTTCCTATTTACGTGTATACATAGATATATATACTTATATCTATATACACACACATATGCATACATGTATCTGTGCTATTCTGGGATCCCTTTGTGAATCAGCCCAGGGTTTGGTTATTCATGTGCAGATATTTTAAGGCTCTGTTTCATGGAGGCAGAGAGGGTGCAGCTTCCGTGGTGCAGCTCCTGTGCTTCTCAGCTGGTGGGGGGCATCTCCCAGGGGAAGAAAGGGACCAGCTCCTGTGTTTGGGAATGCTGTGACCAGGCTGGGAAAGCTGCTTCTGAAAGGAAAAATGTTGGTTGGGAGCCTCCCCATTTCTGCAAAGTGCTCGTTACCTGGGGGGCCTCTTCTTGGGCTGGAGCTAGAATGATTTTTCAGGATTTTGATTCTTGTTCATTCCGAATTCTTATTTTGCTGTTACACGCACATATGAAAGATCGCCATCTTTAAACCCGTTTAACACACAGTGGAGGATGGGTATTTTCTTCACCTTCAGAACACATCCCCGGCGAGTACAGCGCAGCATCCCTCTGCTCCCCTCCCTGCGTGCTGGGCTGTGCCGACCGCAAGGCCCTCAGCTCAGTGGTGACCCCATCCCTGTGCCCCACACGCTCTGCAGGGCTTGGGGAGCTCGGAGGGCTCTGACGGTGCCACTGGCAGAGCCGCCCTCGGCCTTTCCAATTTCTGCGGGGCGCGAGCAGCCGTGAATCTTGCGGCTGAGTCGCCAGGAGCAGAGAGCTGCCTTTTGTAAATAAGCCAATATTTCCTTTCTTCCAAGGGGAAGCTGACAAAGATCAATACGAGCCTGCAGAAGACATTGCCCTCTTAAGAATTAGCCCTTTGCAGAATCATTAATCCAGGAAGCTGTTACAGGGTGACAAGAGCATGGAGGCTCTGCCAGCTCGGGGAGGGATCGCAGCAACCTCCCCTTCTGTGCAGGAAAATAGCCCGCATGGAGCCACCCAGAAAGCAGCCACTGTGCTATGGGCTCGCTCTGCCAGGGGAGCCCACCACGTGCAATGAAGGCGCCCACCCAGTACAATGAAGGCGCCCACCCAGTGCAAAGAAGGTGTTCATCCCATGCAATGAAGGCACCCACCCAGTGCAATGAAGGCACCCACCCAGTGCAATGAAGGCGCCCACCCAGTGCAATGAAGGCGCCCACCCCGTGCAATGAAGGCGCCCACCCAGTGCAATGAAGGCACCCACCCCGTGCAATGAAGGCGCCCACCCCGTGCAATGAAGGCAGGCTGCTTGCGCTCCTCCTAAGTAAATGAGAATTGCCTGGGATTCTGCTCCTGTTTGTCCCCAGCCAGGTCTGTGCAGGGCTAGGCTGGCTGCAGGTCCCCCTGCACCATCCTGGGTACCCAGGGCGCAGGATGCAGTAAAGCCCACCCAGAGCACACCTGGGACATCCGTGCTTGCCCCATCTTACCAGTAAGAGTGGAGAGCCAAGAAAATCAGTACAGTTGCACTGCTGGATAAACCAAAGGTGTTATTCTGCTGTTTGGAAGCTCTTTGGCATTGCTGCAGCTGCTCATCTCCCAAATGCTCTGGCAGCTTTTTCCCTCCTGACCACCCTTGCTCAGGATGAGTGACAAGGGATGAGCGACAAGGGATGAGCTCGATCCCGCTGAAGTCTGCGGTTAGAGTAAGAGGGACCCCAGCAGTGGGATTTATGAGGCTCACTAGTCTCCTGGAGGAAAAGATAGATGCCCTATCCCTTGAAATATTTAATGGCTTAATTCTGCACAAAGCACTCAGGTATACGCTGTGAGGGCCGGGCACTCAGGAGCAAGTGATGAAGCAGGGCCAGGCCCTAAGGAGAAAGGGAAAGATTGAAAGGAAATGGCTGAAGAAGGAAAAATATGAACAAGTGGGCACCTTCCCCATGGTTTATCACCCAGCAGCAGCCAGGCTGCGGAGCCCTGCGAGTGCCGGGCTGGTTCGTGCTGTCACCAGAAGGGATCTTGAATCCTGAGAATTAAGCCAGGCCCTCTCACACAAGCACCCTTCTCCTTCTCTTTGTTCAAGGAAACGAAGGTGTTAAGTGAGGCAAACCAGAGGGCTCGGAGCCGGTGTGTGAGCACCTGCACGGAGGGGAAAATCAACACCAGGAGCCCAGACCCCTCGTTTTGGTACCAGCCTGGCTCCTCATGCGGCAGGGAAGTGTGTGTGCTCCCCATCACAGCGTGTGCCAGCTCAGTGCTGGTCCCCCAGCCCAGACCCCTCAGCAAGGAGGAGCCGGCAGCAGGAAACTGGGGCCCCCATGGTTGCAAAGGGAGCCCCATGGTGCATGGTTAGGATAGGCAGGCACCTCACCTCTCCCCAGTACCCGTGATGAAGGATGCGGGGATCACCTCCCCTAGTACAAAGCAGAGCCATGAGCACCAAACTCCAGGTGCTTAAAGGGAGCTGGGTTGATGAGGGGTGGGTTTCTAAACCAGGTGAGATCCCCATGAAATCAATGGGATGTTATGGGGGGGGGGGGGTAGGCTTGCACAGGTGAAGGTTTTTAGGGGCTAAATTGCCTGCTGCCCTTGTTAAGGAGGAGTCCTCGCTGGCTGCTGTAAGTCTGGTTGCTTGTTGGTGCTGTGGGGAAGAAGCTCTGTGGTCCTGGGAGCTTCTCAGGACTGGGGTGCAGTGAGGGGCATGGGGTGAGACCTGCTCTGCAAGTGCCTGCTGCCAGCAAGCACTGGAAGCGTTTCACTGCTGTTATGTGGGAGCTCTTCATCTTCCTCCAGTCCCAACAGCTGGACCATGAGCATGCAGTGAACTGCATGAATCGGATCAAGGAAGTCTGAGGACACGGCTCTGCTGAGGCTCAGGAAGACTGTGTGTGTGCTCCTAACATCAGGTATCTAATTCCTCTTGGGTTAACAGCGTGGTTTGTGTGCTTCGAACAAAGCATGGTGGGGCCATGGGCTGTGTGGTGGCATGGCAGTGGAGAAGCTCTGCGGTGGGGAAGGTGCCTGTGTGGGACCCAGGCAGACCCCAGCCTGCATTGGCCCGTGGTGAGTGGTGGATGCATGGGAGTGAGGTATTAAGTGTGAGCTTGTTTAACCAAGGAGGCAACTGAGCTAAGAGCTGGCGTGGCAGCGTGTCTGCTTAGCAGGGAGAGATGGGAAGCTAATTCCAAGCCAGGCGTTTGTCACAACACTGGAGGGTCACCCGCTAGCAGGGGCAGGCAAAGAGGGAAACAGTTCCTGGGGTAATTACAATCTGTGCGAAGTTTCTCACTCGCTCTGTAATTGTGGGAGGTGGTGATTGGCACCGCGGGGCCGCAGCGCGGCAGAGCACCACAATAGAGCTGTAATTTATGGGGCTGGAACCGTGAAGTCAGCCATGGTTTGGGAATTATTGCTAATCCATATGGATTCTGCAGTTCCTGCCCTGGCTGAGGAGAGGGGGGTTACAGGTTCAGGAGGAGCCACTGGGCACTGGCACAGGGTGCTCAGAGAAGCTGTGGCTGCCCCATCCCTGGCAGTGCTCAAGGCCAGGTTGGGCACAGGGGCTTGGAGCAAGCTGCTCCAGTGGAAGGGGTCCCTGCCCGTGGTTGGAGCTGGAGGAGCTTTAAGGTCCCTCCCAACCCAAGCCCGTCTGTGATTCAAGGCTGAGTAGTGCTCTGAAGCCACGAGCTGACCCGGAGGCATGGTTTGGGGGCGATGGTGTTTTTCAGGAGCTGTTTTTCCAGGCTGTTCCATTCCTGGGGCCGCACATGGCTGAGCGAGGGCCGTGGGGCTGCGAGGAGGGACTTTGGGCCATAAAAGCTGCTCTTTGCTGTCGGCAGTTCCGTGCTCTGCCAGCACCGAGCGGCTCTTTCACGTCAGGCAGCTGCCTGTGTTCGGGAGAGTTAAAAAAATCACACTTTTTCATTTGTGCTGATTTGCATATTAATAGTTTGCATATTAAACAACTACTTCAGAGGGTGGGCGGGCTAATGAATGCAGCAGTCTCCTCTATTTTAACTCAATTTGCCTCATCCATATTCCAATGACTTTGGGGATTGGTATTCAGTTTTCATTGAAATTATCCAAGCCAGACCTAATTTGTGCTGCCCTTCCATTAATCCAATTAATTAGCACCATTGATGTGTACTGCCTTTGTAATGCAGCTTTGTTCAGCGCTGCTGCTGCTAATGACAGCCTAGTATCAGAGCAAATAATGAGCAAACCAAAGGAGCATTTGACCCTTGATGTACCCTCACACAATGCAGCAGTTTTTAGTCTGGAGGCCCTAATTTAGGCTCGATAGCCCAAATTATAGACAATAACTCAATATTCTTTGTGGGGAGCTGTGCAAGTGTCACCCTGCCATTTGTTTCGCTTATCATTTCTCCCTGCCTCTTTATTTATGTATTTTTCTCCCCCCTTTTCATTAGTTTCCAACCTGGCCTCCCTGCTCCACCTCCAGCATTGATTTCTGACCCTGTTTCCACTGAGAGGTCTGAAGATCTCTTTGCTCTGAAGGAATTCATTAACCTTTCCCCCTGCCCGGAACGGGGGAGAAAATCTTTATATTTGTAAGTAAGGCAAATAAACAGTGCTGGTGATTATTGAGTCCCCTGGCTGGCTGCTCCCCAGGAGCTCAACTGCTGGCTTAGGGGCCGCTCCTGGGATTCCGTTTAGGGGTGATTCGGGGTTGGGAATCGTTGCTTAAACACACCAATTCTCTCTGCAGCCCGGGTTCCCCTGGTGCTGCCTGCGTGCTGGCACACGGGAGGAGGAGAGGGCATTAAAGGAAGGTTTAGCTGTAGGTGCCCAGGCGTAGATCACTCAGTGCATCAATTAATTACATGGGGCGCATTCTGTGTGGCCACAGGTATGGCCTGTGAGGAGAGAGGGGCTGTCAGAGCTGGGAGGAGGACAGGAAGTCGGTTTGCAAAGGGATGTGGAGCTTGTGACCTGCAGCTTCCTTTGACCTGGAGCAAAACCTGAAGGGTTTCTCAGGAAGGTTTCAAAAGCCTTTTCCAGGCAGGCTGGTGGGTAATTGGGTAAAGGCACTGTTTTGGGTAAGCCAAACCCTGGTGCCTGCTGAGCTGCAGGCAAGTTTCACAGTGCTGAATGGGGGGTCTGAGCAAGTGTCTCCTGTGGCTCTCCGTGCTGTTCCCAGCCACTTCTCCTCTGCATTATAAATCATGCCACTTTATACAGTTAGCTGCCTCAAAGATTTTACTGATTAACCTTAAAATATGCCGTACATCTTATTCTCTTCCTCGCTCCTGGAGCATTGAGGGAGCAAACGGGCTCCATGAGGCGTGCACAGCAGGGCAGGCTCTGCGGGCACAGGGGGAAGGAGCTCCCAGAGCAGGGCTGGATGCAGGTCTCTGCTCTGCTCTCTGGGGCAGGCTGCAGTCTGCACTGCAGAAGAAAAGTGCTTTTACCCCGCTCTGTCCTGCTGCTGGCACATAGAGCCAGTGCTGCACAAGGCTGAGGTCTCCAGCTGCCCTTTGGGCAGTGAGGATTGCTGGTGGGGAGGTGATTGCAGCTTCTATGCCTGCAGCTTCAATAGAATGTCACTCCTATCCTCATCCTGAAATCCGCTTCCAAACCACAGTCACTGAGGAGTGCTGTGTCTTGCCCTGCCATTGCAGAAGAGCTGCTGTTGGGTTTTGGGCTGGGCAGAGCCATGAGCTGCTCCTGTGAAGCTGTATCTCATGTGTGCACAGGGTGCATTCTGCTGCAGTGGTGCTACTCTGCTTGTGTGAAGTGTCGGGAGAAGGGGTTTATTGTGGTGGTTCTTGCCTTGCTGTGTGGCAGAGCCTGCCTCCAGTGTCCCACCTGGGTTCCCGAGCTGTGTGAGCTCACCGGGCCCTGAGGGATAAATAGGAATGCTAAGACAGATATATCACAAATATATTTAGCTCATGTTCCACCCCGTGCCACTGCTTTATGCTGCACTATAGTGTGCACTCCAACATGGACCATGTGGCTTAAAGAACAGACTGGCAGCATCCTTTATCCCATGGTTTGTGCTCCACGGAGGAGGAGGAGGGATGTTCAATGGCCAACTGCCTGCTGCTAGCCTATGGCTCTGGCTTTGCCAGGCTGGGGGGGCTCTTTAAACTCCTGATAACCCCTCTTTATGGTCTTTGGTGGTGGCAAGAAGACAGAGCGAAGTATCCAAAGCAAGGTGGTATTTAAGGACTATTTCTTTGTCTGAGATGGGGCCTTCGTACCAACCTGAAAGGTACCGTTCTCTGTCTGGCACTGATGCAGGAAGATCCTGTTTAGTGGCATCACTCAGGACTTGTCATATTACGGTCTGTCACAACATGTCAGCCTCTGACAGGCTGGATACCTGCTATTAACTCGCAGACTAGCTGCAAATACAAAATACAGGTGGTGAATGCAGGCAGTGCCAGGAGCACAGTAGGTCCCTTCCTGCACTTGGGGTACGGCTCTGCACACCCAGCTTTGAGAGCAGCCCTGGGCATGATCTGCTTGAGCACGGGAGGGCACGGGAGGCTGTCTGCAAGCCCTGGAGGCAGCAGCAGCCTCCAGAAGGATGCCAGACAGCTGGACTGGGGAGAGGTTCCTCCCTGACACTGAACTCCTGGTTTAATCCTGATGCAGCACCCAGGCCCGTGTCACAGCATGAGAAGCAGCAGCACAAGCAGCCCATGTCCCTTCTATAGCTGTGGCTGTATCTGATGCTCCAGGCAGAGGTGGGACAAGCAGAACAAGGCTGGAGGCATAGGGTGGGAGATTCCTTCCTGGTACTCCCGCATCCAAGTCCCTGGAGCGAGTTTAATTAATTGGCTGCCTGCGAGTGCAGTACAGCAGACCCAGTAGATCAGGCCTCCTTTTGCCCCTGTTGGTGATATAATCCCAGGCTCAAATCAGGTTTCATTGCAGGATCGCCCTGCCTCTCATGCAGTTCCTCCCATGGACCGGTGGGCTCTGTCTTGCAGCTGGCACTTCTCCTGAACGGCTGGTCTGGGCTGTGTGGGGTTGCATTGGGCTGAGCAGGGTCCTGCTGGAGGGGATGGTTTCTGCACCAGGAGCTGGGGTGAGGGGACCCCCATGTCTTCCATAGGGCTCCTCGTGCTCCAACAAGCCAAAACCCCGGCTGACTTTTATTTGGCTCATTATTAAGCTGATGAGGTTATTTAGCCTGTTTTATGCCCCATTACACTGTGTGGTTGAAGTGCTGTGAAGAGCCCATGGCCAGAGCGACTGGGCTGTGTTTGTCTTGGAGCCCCAGCCCGTGGCCCCTGTTTTCTCCCTGGGTATTCTTTCCTCTCTGAGGCTGGTGTGGCTGAGAGAGACGAATGCTCTGTCTGTTATTGTTACCTCTTCTCACTTTGTTTTTTCCATGCTCTCATCACTAGTTTGAGTGCTTCTTATTTTCCTTGCCTCTGAAAGAAGCCATAAAATTCCCCAGACCATGTGTGGTACGGTGTGCACTTACAAATTACCATTGAAAAATGAATTGCCTTGACAAAATCTAATGTTTTGTGACACAGCACAAATATGCATTTCATTCTTGAAGAGAAGGAAAAGGAGCTCATTGGAAATATTAAATTAAGCAGTGTAACAGCTGAGAATAATTTGGTTTTCTGCTCTGTTGCTTGTGATTTGGTATGGAGTTTGAGGTGGCAGGCCAGTTCCTGTTTAGAGTGTAAAGCACACAGATGCCTCACATTTTATTCCTTGCTTTGGAGCAAGTTGTTTTCTCTGGTGCTGGAGGCCGGGTGCAATTCAGAGCATGGGGTTTGGGTGAGGTCCCAGAGGCAGGGAGCCGAGGTGGAGAACACTGGGGCCAGTGTGTGGGAATGTTTAGGGCCGTGCTGCAGCGGGGCACAGGAGAGCGGCGTGCAGCCTGCAGCTCTTGCTGCTGCTCTGGTGGGGTAGGATCAGGCTCCGTCCCCATTAAGAACAAAGCAGAGCAGGACTGGGCTTGGGAGCTGCGAGCAGCTCTGAATCCCCCCTGCAAGAGGCATAAATGAAGCCTTTCTTCTCCTCGGTCACCAGCCCTTTAATTACCTGCAGAGCTTCTACACTGACTCATTCCCCCAGAGAAGGGCCTGGGGGCTCCTTGCAGAGCAGATGTGAAACTCTCGCTGCCCCTGGTCCTGACACAGTCCGGCTCTCAGTTCTCCTCTCCTCTGTGCCCATCGCCATCTACCTCTAGAGGATGCTCTGGCACCTTGAGGCTCTGTGGGGCTGCTGCTCAGCAGTGATGGGGCAAGGGCATCCCCTGGGGTCTGCATGGCCAAGAGCAGAGCCCAGCACAGCTCGGTGGGTGTCACAGTGGCTGAGGGCATCGGAAAGGTGCCAGTGGCATCGCTGTCAGTAGTTGCTCACACCAGACCCTTGCCTCCCGGGCAGCATGGCCCTGCAAGCTGGGGTCAGACCCATGTGTGGGTTCCTCACTGCGATTTCTGGGGTTTATTTTGTCAGTTATTTATTTGTCTTAAAGCAGTGGGGACCAGACCTCCAGAGGCACAAACACCAGGAAAGCACTTGGGAAGCAATTCCCCATCCCGGAGAGGCTGTGGGACTGTGGCGTGCCATAATGAGGGATGTGAATGCACGTAAACACAGGGAGAAGGCATACAATAGCGTGATCGAGTTGTACAGCCCAGCAGCACGCACAAGTCCAGCCTTGTGTCTGTTTTCCCCTCTCTTTTCGTGCTTTCCTCTGTTTCCCCAAGTGTTGCAGTTGGAGCCGCAGTTGGCTGTGGAAGCCAAAGTGACACCAGCCCCTGAGGTCTGTGAATCCAGATCTGCTTTGTCTTTGTGAGGTGCTTGTGGTGGCACCGCCATCCCTATGGTCAGTGGTTGTTTGCTGTTTGTTGTTTTCCGTTCCCTAAAGCTGGTCAGGATTTTTCAGATCAGGACGTGCGTTTTGGTGGAATCTGAACATTTTCTAAGGGAAACGTTGATCAGAAAAGGCAGTGTTTTCCTAGCAGGCTTGAAGGCAGCTTGGCGTTCCTTCAGGAAGCCCTTAGCACTGCCGGGCCAGGAGACAGGGACACTCACCTTGCTGCTGAGCTCCTTAATGTGATGTGAAGGCAACATGGGGAAAAAACCTGCCATTTCTTATTCTGTGAAGAATCTGCAAGTTTTGTCCAATTCGGATGGGCACCAGATTTAAAAGCTGCAGTTTCTCACAAGGCAGGAGTTGTGTTTTTCAGATAATTGCTCTATTCCCATGTATCCCTTGAGGCAGATGCTCAGACCTGGACTTCAAACTCGGTACCAAAGGCAGAGAGCCCTGAGAGGGTCCCTGTGCCCATAGAGGGGCTGTGCCAAAGGACACCCCACCAGCCCTCTGTGTTCTGTCCCAGCTGGGTGCTGAACAGCACGCACTGGATGAAAGCACAGAATGGATTGGGTATAAAGGTAATAAACTCCTAATAGATGATGGCAGCCAGGCTGGTGCCATGGCTTGGCTTAGGGCAGGCAGGCTCTGACTCCTGGATGTTTGTCTCTGGCCCTGGCTGGCCCTGGCTGCCCCCGGCACCCAGAGCCCCCCGTGGCACTGAGTGATGCTCAGGAGGAGCCCCCCATCCCTGCCCCGTCCTGGTGGTGGCCAAGCCAAAGGCAGCCTGGCCCTGGTGTCATCGGCTTCATTCTCTGCAGCACAAGCCAAGTGCAACCTGCGGCTCCTGCCAAGGTATCCTTGGCACAGGGATGTGGGTAGGGAGCCCACAGGAGTGTCGGAGCCGTGGCCGGTCTCCAAAGCCAGAGCAGTGTTTGACGGGGGAGAATATGCTTTGGAAAATGTACTTGATCCTTGTTTGGAAGCGGCACTGGGAGCGCGCGGAGCCCTTCGCAGACGCACACATGCTGCCTTGAGGATCTCTGTACAAAGCAAGGCACTGGAAACATGTTGTCATCCTCCTCCTCCCTCCCATTCCTGGCAATCCAGTAAATATCCAAGGGGAAAGCAGCACCCTGGAGTGGCACCAGCAGCAGGGACCCCGCGGTGCTGGGCCCGTCTCCTGCCTCCCCACTGTGGTGTGGCACCTCCTGGGTTGCTGGGGAGGCGCTGGGCGATGAATGGGTGCTGTGGGCGAGCTCGGCGCTTGTCTGGATCATTCACCACTTGCCCGAGCGCGGGTTTCTTCTCTCCCGTCGCCAGCTCTGGAAGCCAAGGCCCAGCCATGGCACAGCAAGTGTTGTTTTAGCATCCCTCTTCCTCAGAAAAAGAAAAAATAATTAAAAAAGCTAGGAAAGCAAAGCTGGACCCTTTCCCAGATTGTGCATCTGTCCGTATAATTTACACCACGAGGACGAGGAAGTGAGGAGGGCTGCAAACTCTTTCCATCTGTGCAATGTGTGTGATGATTTTTCCATCCCTGACTCGCCTCCCCCCGTGGAGCAGCCCCGGCTCACGGAGGCTTTGCCAGGCAGGGGCAGCCCCGTGTGCCAGGGTGGCTGCGGGTGCTCACTCTGCTCCCTCCTCTTCCTCCTCAGGGCAGTGCTGAGGCAGCCCCGTCCCTGGGAGCACCAACCAGGACACTGCAGCAGGGCAGAGCTGCCCCTTAGAGCTGTTTCAACTGAACAGGGAGGGTTTTGATTGTTGGGTTCTTTCACAGGTTGGGCTTCACCTTCCTCCGGTGTAATCCAAGGAGCCCTCTCTGGAAGATTCCATTTGGAAATGCACTTTCAGGGGAGCTGCGTTGTGTCCTTCTGTCCCCCACGTTAATGGGGACCTCCCCATCAGCAGGGCTCCTGCTGGTTGCAGGGACCTGGAGGGCTGCAGTGGCAGGGAGGGAGAGGAGCAGGAGAGGGCTGAAGCCATGGCTCTCTCCTCGAGATGGATCATCATTAGGAAGACTTGGTTCACTGGGGATGGGGAGGCCACTGGAATGATTTCTGAGTCTGGCTCCCAATGGAGTGGTGGTGTAAGAGCTTTTGTTCCTGCAGCAGTGGGGTTCCCTTGGGGAAAAGCCCCACTCCTGGCAGCAGGAAGTGGTTTGTGAGCATGAACCAGGGCCCACCGGCACTGGCCATGGCATGGATGGGCACAGCTCCCCATGTGAGACAGGATCTGGTAAACCCAGGCTGCTCTCCCCAGCTCGTTATAACTGTGCAGATACCAATATAGGCTGAGTGGGTGGTGAGAGGGGACCTCGTGTTCTGCATGACTGGAGGGCTTTTGCGGCTCCATCAGCTGAGGAGATGAATGAAGGAGCGGGATGCTGTCACCTCCCAGCGCCCACTCGCTCCCTGCCTCACCAACAGGAGCTGGATTTCTTTCAGGCCTGCCATGAATCACTCTGGGCACATAGGAGAGTTCCGAGGGGTTCTCTGGAGCTGCTGGATCCCCATGGGCTGTGCCCCATCGGCACCCACTGCATCCTCCTGGCACCATTGACCAGCTCAGGCTCTCTGCTGGGTGAGGACGGGGGTCACAGGCTGCCGTTGGGGTGGCCCTTGTCCTCACCCAGCACAGACGATCCGTGCTCACCGCTGGGCTGTGAGACCAGCTGCAATAATAAACCCTATGGAGGCGTCTGTGCCTTCTGGGTGCTGCTCGGGGACCTCTTCCAGGAGCAGGAAAATGAGGGCTCTGTTCCCGGTTCCAGGAAGAGGCTGGTGCCTTCCCCCCCAGCACGACGCCTCCCTGCCTGGCACCGCTTTGCCTCCCTGTGCAGACAAGCAATATTTGTCCTGTCCAGCGCTCTCCGGCAGAACCTTTCCTCGCCGGGGCCCTGCAGCATCCCCATCCCCGGGACAGCCCCTGCCCCATGATGCTGGTTTGCCGGTGCACGGCAGGAGCAGCACCGAGGTGGTTAAGAAACACCAATAAACTTTGTCGGCTCGGCACTCAGGCAGGCGCTTCCTCCGTCTTGACATTAAATTCCTATTGGTGTGACTCATTAGCTATTTATTTATTTAAAGCCACTGAGCTGTTTGCAATGGTTTTAAAAAGCAAACACGGTGTGTGGGCAGGGGAGCTGTTCTGCCTCAGCGCTCCTCGCCCTGACACCGATGATAACTTATCAGAATGAATAAGGAATCTTCCAATCATCATCCCCTCTTCGCTGGGCGGGTGTTCGGGGTGTTCTGTAGGAGAAAGTCGCAATGTTGTTGCTCAGAAACTTTTTTACCAGCCTGTTACATCCAGGTTATATCCCTGCGGGGGCAGCTGCCTACACGCTCTGCGCAGCCCCAGTTAAAGCGGGATACATCATCCCTGTGCTCAGCTCCCAAAACACTATTGGGTCCCTTCTGGAGCAGCTGTTTCAGTGGGGCTGGGTGGGGAAGAGGCTCCATGAAGGTCTGTGCAGCCCTGGTTTGTGGTGGGAATTCAGGGAGCTGCGTGGTCCAGCCTGGAGAGCAAGCGTTTGGCTAATTGCAGCTCGGACATTATGGCCGGCTTTCCTGCCAGCAGCAAGCATCCAGGATCACATTCCGACCTGGGAGGTCTGGAGGTGTGCAGAGGCTCGGATCAGGCATAGGAACCTAAAAATCAAACGCTTTGCATCCCTTCATGTTTTCAAGTTATCTCATTTTTACATAACCCAGCCTGGTACAAAGCCAGGAATGTTTTCCCTACCCTTATTTCCAGGGAAAATGTGGCTTTTCTGCCATTTTGAAGTTTAGAATTTCACTTCCCCAACACAGGAGGGTCTTGAAAGAGAGTGAACGCATCCATGCACCAAAACCACAGGAGCAGGTTTGGTCATGGAGTCTTCTAACATGTTCCCTTGAAACACCAGGAATCCCAGGGTATAGAGTGTCCACCCTAGCCCAGGGCCTTGTGTCCATGGCAGAGCAGCCAGGAAGGGTGGTGGGGCCATGCAAGTGGGTGGCACATGGGGGTGCCTCATCCCTGGTAATGCTCGAGGCCAGGTTGGACACAGGGGCTTGGAGCAAGCTGCTCCAGTGGAAGGGGTCCCTGCCCGTGGTTGGAGCTGGAGGAGCTTTAAGGTCCCTTCAACACAAACCAGGCTGGGATTCTGTGATTTAAATAAAGCGGCTATAGCATCTTGCAGAATGCCTCCTTTGTAACCTCCTGCCTGGTTGCAGCAGTCACATCATGTTACATTATGCTTTGAAACGTAACGTGATGTGACTGATGCAACATATGACGGATGGTTTATCAGCCAGGAAATGTAAAAGGACGCAATTTTCTAAAGAGCATTGTTACAGAAACAAACAAGATGCCCTTTTAACATGTATTGATTGATTGCTGAAGAAGAAGCTCTGCTCATACTTTTGGAAGTGTTGTAATTAGTTGACAGAGCTACCTGCATGGGGAAGAGCCAATGGGCACTGCAGAGGAGGAGGCTGAAGCACCGGGCAGACAGGAGGTGGGACAGTGCCTGGTCCCCACAGCAGCACCCAGGGCAGGTCTGTGCTCAGGAGCATCCTGTGCTCACAGCAGCGAAGGGGCTGTTGGGCCTGTGCCCATCTTGGTGTATCCGGGCCATCCCAAGCATCAACCACTGCAAAAGCAGATCCTGGTGGGCTTCCAGACCCTTCCCCATGACATTGCCATGATACCGCAGCAGCAACTGCATCCCAGCAAGGTCCAAGGGGGAGAGCCTCATCGTGCGGGTTTCTGCTGCTCTTTGCATAACAGTTGCTCCCGGCCCCATCTTTCTTTTGATTAGCAGCTAAAAATCACGGGTACGTCTGGCAGGACAATGCCTTTGACAGCAAAGGGAATATTAGGGTCAAGCTTTATTAAGAAAGAAGCTATTGAAATGACATACTCAAACATATTGCTATTAGGGACTTGAAGAGTATTTGCCTCATTAATGTAAAAGGTAGCTAGCAATCTTCTTGATCAACAGTGGCAATTTATTTTAAAGTGTCCATTTTCTGGATGTCAGAGGAAGACTTTTATTTATAATCTTATTTTCAATTTCCACAAAGAACACTTCACTCATGCTCTGGGCAGGGTTTTTCTGCAGACAATAACCGATTATAAAACTGTGCTCTCCCCCCCCCACACATCCCCCTTGTAGTAGTGTTGACATATGGAAATGAATCAAAATGTAATAGGCATAATTACAAGCATTGTGTGCAGGCTACAATTAGTGTCTCTTCAAAGCAGACTTGTAATCAAAAGACACCAAGAGACGAGGAGAAGAAGCGAGCGGACGGTTCCGGGGTGAGCCAGAGCCGAGAGGAGTTTCCCACCCGCTGGGTGCAGAGGGGGTGCCCGGTGCCCATCCGGGGTGTGCGTGGGATGCTGGCGGGTGGACGGGCCCGGCCACCACAGTGATGGGCACCGGCACCGTGGGCAAACTCCCTTGCAGAGACAAAAGCCACGAGAGGCGTGCGATCGCTTCACAAAGAGTGAACCAAGATCTTGCAGTGCCACGTCTCAGACGTGATAGCTCCGTTTTTCCGAGCAATGAGGGCAATGGGAATTGTTTCCCAAATCCGTTCGATAAGTCAAAACAAAATCTGGAAATGGTATTAAAATGAAGGGGGACTTTCTGCTTAAGCAGTTGCCCGGAATTAGCTTGTTAGAACTTTGCAATTCACCAGTGGTGGAAAATGATTTGTGTTTAATTTTTCCGTGTGTTTGGTGAGCTGGAAATGCATCGCTCACACCGCTCCAAACACAGGGTGCCATTTGAGTGTAAGCAAAATCCCATTACTTTGTATTCCTCCGAACCCTGGCGAGGGTGGCGGATCTAAACGCGGCTGCCTGACAGGTTTGCAATTCAATTTTTACCTGTCAGAAATGTATCAAACTGAAACTCTTTTTGCAGGAACATTTCTATGTTAATAAGTTTTTGCTTTGAAATAAACCCCCAACCTTTTAATAAGGCCAAAACGTTATCTGGTGGCCTCATTGGAAGGGACTCGCTGGGTTTTCATTTTCAAAGTCATTTTGCTCCCTAATAGTTTTTCAGAAATGAAGGTCAGAATGAAATGGCTTTGGCCGTTATTCAGCTGACTGCTGCTATTGACCCAAACCACGCTGCTTTTTGCCCAGAGGTTGAGGAGGAATCGTTCAGATTCGGAGCACAGGAAGATTTGGGGATTTCCTTCAGAATTTGGGTTGGAAGAGGCTTAAAGCTCCTCCAGCTCCAACCACAGGCAGGGACCCCTTCCACTGGAGCAGCTTGCTCCAAGCCCCTGTGTCCAGCCTGGCTTTGAGCACTGCCAGGGATGGTTTAAAGCCATTCCCCCTTGTCCTGTCCCCACAGGCCCTTGTCAAAAGCCCTGGAAGCCGGAATGGCTCCTCCATAGTCAGCAGAGGGAGAGCTGCTGGTGTCAGCCAGGGAAGGATCGGTCCCATCCCCAGCGGGTCTGTGTGGGAGGACTTATATTTGTTTGCAGGAGCCAGATGGTTAAGGAAGAGAGTGACATAATTGTGAGAGCGGGAGCCATGGAAAGAGAGGGGGAGAAAGTCCCTGGGGAAGCGAGACCCAAGGAGCACGGCCCCGCGCGCCCCGCGCCGGCTCTTGGGCTCTGCTTCCCACAGGGATTCATCCCGGGGTGCTCTGGGGCATCGCTCCTGCGCTCAGACATCCCGAGCTCAGATGCACAGGGAAACCGAAGCGCCGGAGCTGCTAACGCTGGGAAAGTTATGAGGACTGAAGTGGCGGCGTGACCTTGCTGTGGATGTGAAGTTCATGATCTCAAGCAGCTCTCCATTTGTTAATGGAGGAGCCATTTATTAACCCACTGAATTCAGTTATGCTGCATAAATCTGAAGTAATCCCATTGAGCATGGATTTATACCGGTGTAGCTGACGGGGGAGCCCGGCTGGCTCCGGGACGCAGGCCAGGCTGCCACGCTGCTGCCCTGGGGCTGCAGGGGAACCTTCGTGTCCCAGTGCTTGCGTCAGGTTTAAACCAGCAGCTCAATTCCTGCAGAACAAAGCACCAGGAGCACGAACGCTTCCTACACCTGTGCCCAGGCCCGAGCTCAGCCCAGCGCAGTCCGGGTGGGAAAGCAGGGAAGGAATTAATCACCATCTAAATGAAACCCCCGGTTCCACCCACAGCTGAAGCCCCAGGTCCCCTCCTTCCCACGTGGACTTTAAACCAGCAGGACCTGTTGTATTTTATTCTCTCATTCTAGTGTTTAATACAAGCGACCAAGCAAAGGTGATGCTGGAAGGGAGGGGAGATTTTCCTCTGAAATTTTAACTGTTCCTTTAGGTCTTTGAAGGAGCTGAAGGAGAAACATGAATTTGGAATTACATTTTAAGCCTTCCTGTAGCCTTTTAAGATATCAGAAGGAGCAAGGGTCTGCTATCCTCACCATCGGAACCGGGCGCAGCCTCCACTTGAAACGTGCATGAAAACACAGCCCGTGGCTTTACTGTTGCCTTCCCTTATCTGCCTGCTATTCTGAGCCCGGCTCCATCTCCGTGCACAGAGGCTGCTTTCACAGCCCTCAAGAATAGGGAGGCTCTCGCCATTCCCGTCACGCGCCGCAGGGCGCCTGGCCCCGCTCTTATCAGCACACGGCACATGGAGCGCCGAGGGATGCCCCGCTCCGGCTCCCGGCACCGGGCTCGGGGCGAGCCACTCCGCGACCTTCAGGGTCTGGTTTTCCCTTTCTCAGAAGCAGGATCTTAGAGCCTGTGACTGAATAGACCTTGGTAATCCCGCGGGAAAACACCTCCGAAGCTGTTCTCGAGGTGCAGGGAAAGACTTGGTGTGGGGCGTTTGTGCGGGGTCCTGGGGAAGCTCTGCATGCGCAGGGATCCAGGGATGCTCCTGCCGAGCCGATCCCTCTGCTGCCCGGAGCTCCTGGGTGCAGCCGTTGTAGGGTTTGGGACCAGGAGAGGCACCGGAGCTCGGAGCCTGGCTGCTCTTCCTGTACTCCAGCAATAATCATGCTCTTGCCTGTGGCAGCCCATGGATGCTACATGGAAGCAGCATTTCCCTGGTGAATTAGTGGGTTTCTGAATAAAGAAGCCCTCCTCCCCCAGCACACCTACACACTCCTCTGCATGCCCGCTCCCCTGCTGCCTGCAGCACAGCTCGCACACACGGGTGCCATGCATGCACACGCACACACATGCACACGTACGTGTGCACACGCATGTACAGGTACACACACACATGTGCGGACACACGCATGCCCAGGCCCATCCAACCCTCCCTGTTCTGCCTCCCCCCCCGCCCCGGCATTCCGGAGGTGCGGAGCGTGGCTCCGGAGCCGTGGGCACTCGGCACCGCTGACAAGCTCGCCCACACCAGCCCACTGCCCATATGGGTTTTCACACGTACGTGCAGCTGAACTCGCTTAGGAAGCAGTTTGTTCCTCGGGCCATTGTGGGAGCGGGTATTGCTGCCTGGGATTGGTTTTAGCTGGTTTCTCTCCCCTGTCCTTGTCTTCTCCAGCTCTGCTGGAAACTGGAATTGAGACCAGGCTGCAGGGCATTGCCGTGGCCCCTTCCCGGGAATGAGTGCCCACAGCTCCTTCCTGCTGCCTGCTACAAGGAGACCCCCAGTAATCCACATCGCCTTTGCCGCTTTACACAGCCCTGGAGGTAAAAGACCCCAAGGCCCTCAGGAAATCCCTCTCCACGCTCAGCAGAGGTGGGAAAGTGAAGCTCTACCCTCCGTTTCCAGGTCCTTGCTTTGCACCCACATTCCAGGATCTCGGCCGGACAGAGGGGCTGGGGGGGCTCTGAGCTCACAGCCCCTGCTCAGGGGGAAGCGTTTGGGTCCAGACCCGACCCCATGGCCAGCCTCTGCCCTCTTTAGTTTCACGGTCCAGTTGCCCCGGCAGCCCACATCCTGCTCACAGGCTTTTCCTTTCTCCTTCCCTCTCTCGCATCTTTACCTCAGCACTTCCATTCCCTGTGGATTTTACCGTTGCCAAAAGCCTCTCCTCTGACCCAGTGCCCAACTTTGCATTTCTGAATCTTCTTCCCGACACTCCTGGTCTGGTGTGCAGCAATTGGAAAACTTCATCTCTTTTGGCTTTCTGTCCCTCTGTGTATGCTGAGGTCCAGAGGGATTTCAGACATCCCGGTCAGTGCATCTTTGGGCTGCGCCGAGCCCGGCCAGGCACTGGGATGGGCACTGCATCCTCCGGGATGCACGGTCTCACCACCCAACATTGCCAGCGTAGCCTTTCCCACAGCAGCTGCGCCCGCTCGGAGGATTTGGGAAGGAACCTGAGCTCGTCTTCATTTTCTTAAACAGCTTAAATTTGTGCAGAAAGGACATTTGAAAGCGAAATATCAAAATGTGACATTTGGAAAATGTTAAAAAGAGCATTGTTGGGTTACTGAGACGCTTTGTTTCAATCTCCCTTGAAACCGAACTTTGACAAAATCCCATCCATCGCCATGGAAAGTTTGTTCCCGTAAACCAGCAGTTTCCAAGGAAATAGCTCCTGGATTTCCCAGGTTTGACCAACAGTGGAGGAACGCCAGCATGGAGCTGGGTGTCCTTGTGAGCAGGAGGAAAGTGCTGCTATGGGGAAATGGCTTTTGCAGGGAGGCAGACCGGGAACCTGGGCTCCAGGATCCAGCCCAGACCCCGTCAGGCTCCAGGCTAGTTCAGTTCTCAGGAACACTCCCAAGGACAGCGAGGTTTGCGGCTTTGTTCCGTCTTGCTTCGTAAAGCCAATGGGAATCTGTGGGGTTTAACTTCCCCGTTCTGGGTTAGAGCAGTCTTAAACCAGGCATAAACCCACGGCGGGGTTGTAATGGCTCTGGCCTGGTGAATGACGGCACAGAACAGATTGAGCTGGGCTCCATTCATTTACACAGCATTTCTGTGGCTTGCATTGAGGATGACATTCATGTTTAGAGCCATAGCCGTGCCCTGCAGCCTGTGTTAAACCCAGCCCACATTGCCCTAACCTCTGCATCCCACTGGAGTCAGACCCAGCGCTCCCAGGAAGGACCCAAATTCCTTCCCCAGGCTCTGGGACGCAGGACCCAGCTCCTCAGGTCCTGCGTGCAGTGATCACAGCGGCAGCGGGGCACAGGCTCAGAACACAGCACCAAACCCAGGGTTTTCTTTCCCTCCCATCCCACCCTGGGGTTATTTATGCAAGTTAATTCCTTATTTTGTACTTGGTTGTTGCTCCTCTGCAGCAGGAAGAGGAGCTGAGCTGGCACGGGAGCGGCTCGCATCCAAATGCATCTTCCTGCCGTCAGCAGAAAGAAGGCAGAAAATGACTGTTCAATTAAATCACGTATTTGGGTAAGCGTTCCCTTCTGAAGAAGTTGGTCTTTGCTTTAAAACTGGGAGGCACGATGAGCTGCTGTGAAATCATCGCCGGCATTCGATGGAAAAGAGCATTTCGTGTTTAAGTGTTGATTAAAAAGCAATATGTTAGCGAAAAGCTTCGCACCAAACGGTGGCTCCTGTCCCCTGTTGCTGGGTGACTCACGGGGACTATCGCGATACACCCGATGAGTTTTCAGAGCTGTCTCTTCGCGGAGCCATTTCCCAGCCCCTGAGGCTCTTGGTGGGCTATTTGCTGCGTTTCAGTGAGGCCCTGTAGGATGAAATTAATTCAGTTTAGCAGCCAACAGCCTCCAAATCGATTCATCCTGCAGTCGGGGTAGTTTATGGCCAAGAAGGATGGTTTTCAGCACATGGTGCTGCGCCGACGTGTCTGCAGCCACTGAAAGGAAACCTTGTGGAAAAAGGTATCCACAAAATTATCTCTTTTGTGTTTGGGAAACGGCAGTTATTTGGCTGCTCAAAAGCTGTCAAAGCCTCACAGGAAGCCTCTGAGGGCAGCGGTGCTGACACAGCCTTTGCTGTGTGCCACAACTCTCTGCGGTCCTGCCCTGTGTGGGATGAGCATCCTCAGGCTTTCTCCCTGCATCCCAGCCCAGCCATGCCCCGCATCCTGGCTTATCTTTTGTTGATAGCAGCAGCAATTAATGGGCAATCAGAGGGAGAGGGGAAAGGCGGAGAAGAGGAAAAATTCAGCTGGGTGCAGTGTTGGGGGTGCTGCAGGAGGGTGGACGGTGGGGATACACCCTCTCCCCCTTGGTGTGCACTGTGGATGTGGAGCAGGAGCCATGGCCAGTGCAGAGGCACAGGCTGGCTCAGAGCAAGCACTGCCCCCCCATCCCCAACCGGAGGCCAGGCTCAGGCAGGTCTCTGTGGCCACCTCTGAAATCTGTGCTTGGGACAAGGCTGTGGCTACCAGGTCACAGACCCCGCTGCTCCGCACCGGAGCCACGCACCTCCAGCACCTTTGGGATGCTGCACAAGCCCCTTGTCTCTGCAGGCTCCGATGGCTGCTGCAGAGCTGCCTGCCTGCCAGTCACCTGCGCTGAAGTAGGTTTGATTCCGGCTCTCGGTTCTCGAGCCTGCTTCTCAAATGCTAATGTAGCTTTTGATGTACGTGTCTTCATCCTTCAGCGAAAGCAGGATCCAGCTTTGGACAAACGCAGCACCACGTTGACTACGGTTTTGCAACAGGAGCTCCCATCCTGTTCCTTGACTTGATACCAGCGTTTTGTCATTTTTGAGGAAATAACAAACTTGAAAGTATTCGGCTTTGGTGCAGCAATTGCAGCTTAATTGCATGTCTCCTTCTGCCCACACAAATGCTGAAAAGTGACTTGGCAAACTTTAAAGGCAATCCAGGGACTGAAATGGGAAGACTTGACAAGCCAGCATTCATCAGCTCTGACTAACGCGTCTGTAGTCTCAAACCTGCTGCTGTTCCTGCTTTGGCCTGACATCCTGCTGCCCTCAAAGAATTTCTTTTGAGTCTCAATCAGCGGCTGCCGGGTGGCTGGGGCTGAGAGGTCCCCGCAGTGTTCAGGCTGCCAGGCTGCCCACAGACCAGTACAGAACCATTCCTGCGGCAAGGGCTGCGGTGGCTGTTGCCCATAGGCACACTCACTTTAACTATCACCCACTCTCCAGGCCCCCCATGCTGCTGCGGGTCTCAACTGGCTGCAGGAGGTTAAAGAAGGTTTTCATCTCATGGATCTTGCAGGCAGGGTGCTGGATCCCTGGGAATGCTGAGCCCAGGGAGCCAAACCATTCTCAACCCATCCTGCCTGGAGGCAAAGGCACCCGTGCACCCGTTCACCCAGCACGGCCACCCCTGCTCCCGTTTTCCCAAGCTAAATCTCTGCCAAGATGCTGAAGGCTGTGCTTCAGGGAGGACAGCATGAGGGGAGCCGCTCGCTTTGCTTCTCCCAGGCACCGGCTGCCCTGTGAGCGGGTCCTTGCTGCCACGCTGTGCCCACAGCTCATGAGAAGAACGCTGCCATGACCCCCCAAAACCCCCACGATGTTTCACATGAGGACAAAGGGAACCGTTCCTGGGGAGCCCCCTCTGCCCCCAGGACGCTGGCGCTGCCTGATGTGGGACAGACGTGGTTCCCAAATACATCATCCTGCGCTCCCTGCTCACTGCGAGTGCAGAGGTCCCTGGAGCAGCAGGGAGAGAGCCGGGCTGACATTAGTGGTTAGTCTGGGAAGCCTGCGAATGAGGTCATGAACCCCCCGAGGAAGAGCAGGAAAGGAGCGAGACAACCACAGATCTCTGTGCTTATGTGCTCCGGTTCAGATGCATCTCGCAGGGATGCAGCGCTGTTCAGCCCTCAGGCTTGGGGTGCTGGGACCGGCAGGCTCTGGCTGCGGCGAGCTGGGCTGACCTCACAGGGTCCCAAGCCTCCAACCAGCACAGACTGAGCTAATTCCAGCCCCAGCTCCCCTTCCTTGGCAGGGTGGGATCAGCGTGGAGTTAGGGTGCACTTGAATTCGTTATTGTGCTTGAGCTGCTCCGCACGGCTGAGCAGGGTTTAGTGTACACAGCGTGCTGCTGCGCTTGGCATGGGAAACGCTGAATCTACAGGCTTTTGCAAGTGAAATCTTTAAGATTTCTCAGCAAATGGTGCATGCAGTTTTTCAGGAGGATGTTTTGCTGTTTTCCCAACGATCAGGCTCATCCGGCATGTTTGAGCGACGGCCTCATTTATATACAGCCCTGGCAAAGTGAGGGGAGTGGATGTTCTCTTCCTTCAGAAAAGGCACAGTTTACCAAAGGACGGGAATTATGTAAAGCAACGTGATTTACTCGCGTCCCCAAGTCTGTAAACAGTGTGAGTTATGCTGCATGGTGCTTCTGAAAAGATAACTGGGAAAGGAGGCCCCGTGCTTCATTTTGTGAATGAGTGACTCTATTGTGTAATGCTGGGGTTTATTCCATTTCATACTGCGTACACAGTACTTACTGCGCGCTTGGAAATGAGCAGCAGAGGAAATAGATCTTTGCTGGAGGCAATTGCTTTCCCAATAGTGATAGAAAACATCATGCGTGGCAGACTTGGAGGTTATTATTTTACTACCTTTCTGCTTGTTGTAGAGCATCACGCCCGGGTGCTCCGGCCGGCACTCGGGGTCACCCCCTTCCTCCTCCTCACCAGGCACCAGCAGGCCGGGATGTCACAAGTGCATCAGGTGCCCCAGGAGCAGGGAGGATGCACCACAGCCCCTGCCGTGCCCTGCAGCCATGAGGTGCATGGCCAAAGCGCTGGGCTCTCCTGCAGGGCTGCTGCATCACCTGGACCACCTGTGCAGGTGGAAACGCTGCAGCCCTCGCTGTGCTGTGCCCCCGGGGATGCTGCCGGTGCCTTCCCCGGTACCAGGCTCCTGGCAGGACCCGTGCCAGGGGCAGGGCTGGAGGCTGGCTCCTGCCCCAGGAGCTGCTGCCTCTGTTTTCCAAGACTCCCTTTTATTTGTTCTACAACAGCTTGAAACCAAGTAGGGTTAATAGCCTTCCCTGTGTCCTGGTGAGATGAAACTACCATTGGGAGACCCAGGACAATTTTTATATAGGATTAGAAAACAAAAATCAATATTTAATTATCTGTAAGCTTTTTGTGTCACTGCATCCTTAGCTTGCTAACTGTGAGTGCCGGCTGCCATGGAGAAAGTAAGTCATTAAAGGTGCAGTATCTTTTACTGGCCTTTTATGGGCCCGCAGTAAATAGAGTACATTATCACTTCTCACACACCCGTATTGTTATTTATCTTTACAATCTCTATTTACCTATATTTATGGTAGATTTCTCCTGTATATTATATGGCTAGGTTAACTTTAATGGGCTTCATTAAAACATGCACTTAACAAAACTTTGGAACATCTTTGTTTGGACAGACAGCAAGAAACCTAAATGGGAAGGATGAGGAAAAGTGCTTTGTGCCAGCAAGTCCCCAGCGCTTGGGAGGTGAAGGGCAGGCGATGGGGATGCTGGTGGCTTCAGGGCTGGGGTCCCACCGCCACTTCGGAAAGGGCCTTTGGGTCTGTCTTGGGGAGCATCAGCCTCGCAGAGACAGGAGGAGGAGGAGGATGGGCCCTTTGCTGGGCAGTGGGGCTCAGCCCCAGGATGTTCCTGATGTTCTCAGAGCTCAGGGTCCCCCCGCCCCGTCCCTGTTACACCTTTCCCCATCAGCTGAATCCCCAGCTGCTCGCTGACACCCCGGTGTGGTCCATGGGCAGAGCCCATCCTGTGCCCTGGGAGCTGCCCGTGTCCTCTCTGCGCAGGAGCCATCACCTGCACCCCGATGCTGGCAGGGACATTCTAAGGACAATAACCAAATCCCCTGGAAAGCACAAGCTTCCCCCGGGCGGGAAGCGGCAATTAGCGGATCCTTTTGCTGCAGCAGTTAATTTCTTCCAAGCCTCCCCTATTTGCAGTGTTTCCCTGGTTAATAATGACGAGCAGCCGCTTACGCCATAAATAAGTTCCACAAATTTCGCAGATGCACCGGGCTGTTTAAGCAGGGAAATTGAGCAGCATATGTCTGAATGGTTAATTGACTTAATTGCTGTTAGTTGGGCTATTAGCACACTTGATCCACCCCAATGACCGCAATACTTTCTTAATGGTGTTCATTTTATTTGGATGCCAAGCTCCAGTTACCATTACAGGGAAATTTCCAATTGCTGATTACCTCATAAATATATAATTGTAGTCATAGGCTAAATAAAGCCAACAGGCATTAATAATGAACAGCGTTTGACTAAGAGCCTTTAAAGGATGATGGAAGTTTCTTTAAAGACCTTAGCTATTCTTGAAATGTAAATAATCTTTCATGCTTCTATTTTTAATGATGCTGCATCCTTTTTCCAGTCGGCATCGAGCTCCAGGAGAGGTAAAGTTGATCCCACAGCCCAGTGATGCCCAGAGAAAATAACGGAGGAGCTCTCCCAAGGTCTCACCATTCCTCCCCAAGCACCCGTTCCCGAGGGATGCCGGGATGATTTCCCAGCGAGTGACCACTGGCACCAGCCTCTCAGGCAGGCTTCTTAAAAACAGGATTTCCCACTCCCTATGTGCAAGGAAAGGGAAAAGCAAAATGCCACCAGGCCAGATCCCGCCAGTGCCTGTGGCAGTGGTGGGTGACTGGGACCCTGCTCAGGACCAGCGGCCCCCAAACAGTTCAGTCCATCACCAAACAAATACATAAATAAGCAAAAGCACCTACAGGTGCCCCAGAAGGCAAATGGGGTTTACCCAGGAGAGGAATGGCAAGGGGAAAATGGCCTTTTCCAACCCCAGCTTTGTTCCTGGCTCTGGAGACAATTTAATTATCCCAGGCTATTCTTAACTGACCTAGTAAAATAACCTGCCGAGCTCTGTCCACAGTAATTACCTACGATTTGCTAATGCATGTGGAGAAGAAATTACTCCTAGATAGTCTGTTAATCTTTGATTCCTAACCATGAGCTCATTTACTCTGGACTTGTTCCCTACTGGCACCAAACAGAGAATTACATTAGTTATGTTCAGCTATTAGGGAACTAGTTATAATCAGTGTTGTCTCTGATGGGCTGCTTTTGCGTAGGTGCCTTGTGGTGGGTGCTGTGGTATGGCCACGCCGCCGTCGGGGCAGGGGAGCTTTGGATGCTTGTTTCAGCCCAGGAGCCTTTGCACTGATTGGGGTTTGGGTCCATCCTATGCTAAGGAGCGGGTTCAGGGCATGCAGCCACCTCTGCTCTGGATGCGCTGCAGCATGGACATGGTGAGCATGGGAGCAGCATCCCATCCGTGTCCCCCCCCGGCACTGGTGGGGCTGCACCACGTGTCTGGGGAGCTGTGGGCTGCTCCTGTGGGGGGGTGGCATGGGGGGCTCTGCTGCATCTGCTCGGAAGTGGTTTCCCATTCCCTGCCTGTTTCTATGGACACTGCTGTGGGTGGAATCGCTGGACGTGTGCAGGGATGGGTGTTGTGAGGGAAGGGAGAAATCAGGAGAGAGGAGAAGGCTTTTGGGGAGCCGAGAGTGAAGCACTGCTCGTACCCACCTGAGCTGCCCTGCCTCCGGTGCTGGGGTCTCTCTGCGCCCCAGGGCCCCCCTCTTACCTTGCCTTAACACTGGGGCCCCTGGGGAGAAGGGGGGGTGGGAGCAGTGGAAGGTCCCACCCCAGGGCTGGCACCCCGAGGGCAGCGGATGAGCCTCCTCCCGGGAAGAGCCAGCTTCCCAAGGGTGGCAGTCCCTGTGTCCTGCCCCATTCCCGTGGGATGCTGCCCACAGCGTCTGCCTCTGCCAAGCCACCAGGGGCTGGCCAGGTCCAAGGCTGCCCATCCCTCACGGATGGGGAAGAGCTCCTCTCCATCCCGCTCTCCATCCCACTGCCCTGATAAGCAGCCCCAGCAACAGCCTCCACCTTTCACCCGGCCACTGGTGCAGCCCAGTTCCTGATGGAAACCGGGGCCCGGGCAGACCGTGCTTCAAACCTGCGAAACGAGAAGCAGATGTTAGCTTCAGCAGGGAAAAGGTCTTGGGATATGAAATAGTTTCACCTGGTGCCTTCATCTTCTGGAAAATCACACGTGCCAATTCCTTTTGAAAATGATCAAAGCCAGGCTCGGGGTTTCCTCTCTCCTTCCCGATCTACCCGAGTCTGTTTTATCAGATGGAGTTTAAAGCAAGAGTGTGTTTTATTTTAAAACAGACTTAAAAAATATCCCGGCCTTTTGGCTTGACCATTCAAACCATCTGGGTTCATACGTTTCAGATGTTCGCCCAAAGAAGAGAAACGGTGGTAACAATAAGCAAAAGTACCTAATAATCAGTTTAATACAATGCTGCGTGGGACTTATGAAGTTGGCATATCCAAAATTATTACCAGAAGCCCAATCTTAATCCTTTTTAAGTTGGGGGGAAATGGATCAAAAATTAAAATGATATCAAGCATAAAATAATCTTCTGTCTGTGTTGCACTGATAAAAAAATAGAATATATAATTACCATGTAAAAACTGCTTATGTTTGTGATTATATGTTGCTGCCATCTCCAGGTCCTCACTGTAAATGACTTAATTGGGTTGTCCCGGTACATGGATGCAGGGAGTGTGCTGGGTTTGCAGGGTGCCCGTCTCTGTGCCGGGGCTGCCAGGCTGTGTGCCGGGCTGGGCTCCCACCCAGGGACCTGGTACCTGCCCGGGGACCAGGGACCAGAGACACGGGTGAGATTCTGCATGTCCTGGGATGCTGCAGCCTGGGACGGGGGCTGCGAGCCCTTGGGATGCAGGGGGCCTCCCGGCTGTGATGCTGCGCTCGGGGCTTCTTGTTCCTCCTCCTTTACAAGTGCCATATCCCAGCATGGATTATTGCTTACCGCTGGCTGTTTATGAGGGGAGTGAGCAGAGCCTGGTGGAACAATGGCAGGGGGGCTCTGGGGCGCTGGTGGGGCAGCCGTGGCGTGGGGACACCCACGGGGCTGGCAGCTCTTGAGCTTCCAAAGTGCCTCAAGGGCTGTTGAAATCAATGAGGGGACTGGGAGGGAAGGACAAAGGATCCAGTGCCCTGTCTAGATGCTAAATGTACTTGAGAATCAAGTCATGGGGTTGTCTCCATGTAAGAGCAGGCAGGGCAGACGGGCAGCAGCCAGTGTTCAGCTCTGAGAGGAAATGGCAAAAAGCCCCCAGCTCAGCTGGCAAAACTAAAAGGATGTGCTCTTTTTGTGGCTTTGAATAGCGCTCGGGTGGAGAAGTCACCGCCTGTGAAAGGAAAGCGGGAGGCAACATTGCAGGGTATTAGAGAAGCAGCAAGGCCAGGGCAGGGCCGGGAGCACGAGGTCCAGTGGGGTCACGGCATGGAACGGCCCAAGCAGAGGGAAGCATCGCGTTTATGTACAGGATAAATAACACCCGAGTGCTCTCCAGGTACAGGACATACCCAAAGCCTCTCTGCATGAAAGCTCCGATCTGCATCTCCTTGCGAAACAGATAGCTGTGTGCAATAATAGATAGCTGCCCATGGATAGGCCGTGAATGAGTACAACATGTATAATGCACCAGGATTATGTGATTTTTTATGTATAAAAATGCCTTATTAGCTTTCTGGCTTTTCTCCCACATATCAAATAACAATACCCCACTTACAGCTGAAGTATGCTCCTGTTTACTACCCGCTGTATTTATTACAGCTGAGAAAATAGATTTTTTTCTTTTTTGTGCTTTTTTTTTCCCTTTGCTAAATTTAGCCATTTTTCTGGTGGTGACGCTCAGCATCGCACAGAAAGCAATGTTCTCAAATAAGTTCATCATTCTCAAAAGCCTTTGGTGTCATTTAGCGAGGAATTCTTGCTCTGGAAAACATTTGGATGCAAATGATGGCCATTACCACAATTAAATATTTATTTTTGCCCCCAAACGTGGAGATAATTTCATAACTAACGCAGGGAGGAAGGCAGCAGCAAGGGGAGCGTGACAGGCACCGCACGTGCTGTGGGCACCCATGGGTGCTGGGAGCAAACCGGGATGCGTTCAGTGTGGATAACGCTGCAGGAGCGCATCCTGGGCCAGAGGAGCCCCCCCAGCATCCTCCATCCCTGGTGCCTGGTTAGCACCAGTGCTGATGGTCACCAGGAGGTAATTCTGTTCCTGTCCCAGTCACAAGCATGGCCCTTGGGGTGGCGGCTCCCCCCACTCTGGGGGGATATCCTTGTGATGAGCATGATTTGTTCTCTGATTTCCCAGGATCTGAAACCTGTTTGACGGTAAAGGTCAGGCGAGTTGCATGCAGACAAGCTGCCGAATGTAGATGACCAAAACTACAGAAAGATGTAAATTCTTCGTCATGGACAATTAACATTCAAGTTAAATGAGAGCTAGGAGCAGCGACGGCACAAGAGCCGGGGCTGCTCCCATTGCGTCCAGCCAGGCACAGCCCATCTTAATCCCTGGCTCCCACCAGCACTCGGGTGTTTTACCATCAATAAATCAGGAATTTGGGTACCACCTTCCCAGGGAGTTTTGGCCGGTGGGGTCCTGGGCCACCTCCTTCCCTCGGCCAGACCCGCTGTGCCTCCTGTGATGACCAAACCCTGCTCCCCCAACAGCAGGGATGGCACAATCCCCCGATGGCTCTCTTTGGCTTGGTGTTTATTACGCTTTTGAGATCTCAGGCTCCCACGTCCTAGAGGCCTTTCCCTACCTTGGCTGTACCTGGCGATCTCTGATTTCCTCCCGTTTCTTTAACCAGCACTGCTTTCCTCCAGTTTTCCTTGCAGCACAGCTGGAACTTGGTGCTTGGGCTCCATCAGGCCAACAGCTGCCCTGAAGCTTTGCTTTTGCCACAGCACTGCAGAATCCTGCCATCCCCTTACCAAACCCTTGTAGCTGGCAGAAAAGGAACGTGTTTCCTACAGCCGGTCATTGTGGAGGGGAAATTCCACACGGGACAAGCACCTCTTGTACCACGCTCGGTAAAGGTGGGGCAGAAGGAGACAGGAGGGACTCTTTAATGAGGGGGGATGTCTAAAGGAGTTTGTGAATGGACTGGGAAAGTCACGGGCTTAGGATCACATTGCGCCTGCTGAAAGAGCTCTGTAAATGGAGCCATTATCGTGGCAGTAACTGATCCGCCTCCTGGCTGAGAGTCATGGAGATTAGACATTAATTGAAGGCGGTCTCTAAGAGGGGAGCGTTCAGGGTTAAAATGGGGAGGCAAAAGAGCCATTAGAATTGTAGAATAGAGAGGGGCTGTTAATAAAGACACAAGGGCAGCTGTGCACCCAGCGTGGGGCTGAGGTAGGGTTTCAAGAGCCGGGGTCCTCTTTCTGCTGAAAGGGACTTTCCATGGGGATGTAACCCTAGGAATGGAGCCCGGAGCCGTGGCTGCTCTGGGGATGGTGACACAGGGGGGCAGCCCCTGCCTGGCCAGGGGGGCTCCAGGCCCCTGTGATAGCAAGGTACCGCGGCAGGGGCGCAGGGTTGGTTGCTCACCTCTCGTCTCAGAGACCTGGGACTTGTCCACTGAAGGCAGTGGATCAGGAGGGATGTGATGAGCAAAGCAGGGGCTCACCGGGGTGCTGTGCCCTAGCACAGCTCAGGCTCAGTTTGATACCAGAGTCACGCTGGGATGATGAGTTTCTTCGTCGCAGCTTTCAGTTCATTACTCTCCCTCTTGCTTTTCTGCAGATAAGTAAATGCACTTAACAGGTTGCTGCAGGTCGCCTGCGCTGGCTGTCGTGCGTGCGCTCAGCCCCCACAGTGATTGCAAAGTGCTGTTACGGATCTGAAATGTCAAGAAAGGGATTTAATTCCAAATTCACACTTGCTGCAATCCAGGTCCGTGGTGCAGCGCAGCCGAGGCCCCGAGGCTGTGCCGGGGATCCTGCGCTCAGGCAGGGTTTGCAGAATGGGACATTGTGGCTGTTTCAAAGGGCACATAGAAACGCCTGTTCCTGCTCTGGAAACCAGCCTGTTTGTGCCCCCTGAATGTCAGGATCACTCAGAAAAGTGATGGTCCCTCCCATGGGCAACGTGGTCTTCAGCTGGGAGCCATGCGTGGAGGGAGCCAGGCTGTTTGGACACCCTCCTATTGATGTAGGAAACTTTGGAGACATCGGTTTTGCCACTTTTGTGTCTGACAGGCCTCCATTGACAGCTCTGAGGAACCCTGATCGCGGGTAACCTGTGTTCTCCTCGCTGAGCGCCTCTTTCCCCAGGCAGGGAGCTGGCGCGTTTCCCCTTCCTCCTCTCCCACCGTTTCCGCATGAGCAGCCCCAGCAACATGCTTAAACCCGTTTAGCAAATGGATTTTTTTCTTGTGAAGTGTTCAAAAATAGTCGCTCTTTATTATTAAAGATGGTGACTGGTGTATCATGACTCAACAGTCTGAGGGCAGATCTGCACACCGCCTGTCAATACTTCACGTAAGCGACTGCAGCAATCAATAGTTCAAGTATATTTCCGTATTTATTACATATTCAATCGACTAACTCGTGCTCTTTCATCAATACATTAACTGATAATAAAACTCTGTTTACTATAGAAAATATTAGACGCTATAACAAATACTTGAACATTAGTGTGAGCAGTATTGAGCTACAAAGGAGCAGCAGGAGGGAACTGTGTAATTCCTCTTGGTTAAGCCCACCTTGTGTGTTTAAAGGGAAAACAAGATGCCTCAGAAAAGAGATTAGAACCCTCCTGTGCTAGTGCAGACCTGAAGTCCTCAAGGTGGGACAGATGAGAATGAGCGAGTTCTGGATCTGGATGGGTGCGGGGTCTGAGCCGCCTGCTTGGACCAGTTACAGAGACCTCTGTGGCTTGGGCACAGGCATCCTTCCTCTTGCCCACTCGCTGCTGCCACAGGGCACAGCTCCGGGGGCCTGTAGCCGTCAGTCTGTGGTTGCAGGGGCCCTGCAGTGAAGCCCCATCCCACCGGCAGTGCCTGGGTCCCTCCTCTGAGCCACTGCTCCAGTTAAACCCGCTGTGGGACTGAGAGGTTTCCAGCTCTAACCCCGTGCCCCAGGACAGGGCTGCAGACACATTTGGGGTCCTCTTGCTTGTGCAGGGGAACCCCCTGAAATGCACAGCAATACTTAACAGCCAGGAAGCATCTTGTGACAATTTACAGGGTATTAATGAGCAATCTGGTACATATGGGAACAAATGAGAGCGCTCTGCGTTAATACCAGGGTCATTAATGCATACGCTAGCAGAGGAAATAATTAGGCTGAATTACAGCTATAAGGCTGCATTGGCTGGTGGTGTGTGCATATGGTTCTTGGATGGTTCTCTGAATTCAGGGATATCTGGTTGGGATCTGGGATCACCTTGGAGGGCAGTGGTGTTTCCCTTGCCCATAGGTGATGCAGCACCGGCTCTGGCACCACCACTGCAGCCAGGGATGAGCAGCGGAGGTGGCTCTGTCCTTAAGAGAAAGCAGCCGATGGTTTGAGTCAGATGTGAAAGAACAGGGGTTTTGGTGTCACTTTTAATTAAGCTCGATAGTGAAGCCTCTATTAAGTGTGAGATGTGTGTCCTATGAATGCGCTGCGTTACTATTAGTTGTATTTTACTTTTATCATTGTTATCCTTTATTAGTCTCAGACCTGGCAGTCCATTGGTGTGTTTCAGAAGAGCCCAGGTGAGGCTGTGTAGTCATAGATCATCTTCCACAGGGGCTGACGCTGGCGTTTTCTCTCCTAAACCATCTATTATGGGTGCGCAGGCTCGGGAGCAGGTTTGGTTTGAGGTGTGTGTGTGAGTGAAGCTGATGAGGATGGGAGCCCTGGCTCTGCTGGGCAGTGAGGCTGCATGGGAGCTGCATCCCACGGGATGCTGGTGCACCACTCTTCCTGTGGTGGCCTGGCAGAACCCAGAGCAGCCCCGGGAGGTGGGAGCCGGGTGTGTTGGGGTTGCTGCCCCGGCCAAGTCACATCCTAGCAAGGATTTGTTTGCGCAGAGCAGTTCAGAGAAGAGCAAAGGGCTGTGGTTTTACCCGGACTGAGGATCACACCATGTGCGATGTGGCCAGCTCCACGTGGGTGAATGATCCTTATATGTTCACTTGGAGGTGGTGGTGGTGGTCCTAGTGCAGCAGAGCAGGGGCCAGCCCTGGCTCAGGGTGAAAGCAGCACATGGGTGAAGGAAGGAGGTGAGTTTCCTGCAGCTCTGCAAGTATCAGTAATGCACAATCCCTTCATGAAAGCAAAGGGAGGAACTGAAATCATGAAAAGTGGGATGCAAGAAAACTGAAACCATCTCATGTGCAGTGAATACGGGGTGAAGGGGTGAGGAAGGGCTCTGGGCTTAACGCAGCCAGCACTGGCTGTGCCCACCAGCACACTGTAGTTGTGTCTGTTGCTCCCAGCCAGGGCACAGCAGCGCAGGCAGCAGCACCCTTCCCTCTGCCACACTGGGCAGGCAGCACCTGTGTAACGCAGTGACTGGCCAAGGCGCTGGTGTCCAGATGCATGTTTACATCCCTGTGCTCTGGTGCTTTACGAGGGAGAACGCCTGGGTCTGTGTCACTGCTGATTGCCCTCCGCTTGTTCTTGCGTTTGATAGCTTCAGACAAGCAGCCTTCACCTGAGGACATGTCAGAGCGTTGCTGGTTACTTGTCCAAAGGGGAAAACATTCTTTATCTCCTTCAGTAGCTTGTGCTTCATGATGCAGTAACATCTCTGCTGCTGGAGCTGCAGCCTCCTCGGATGGCATGAGATACAGATTACGTGTGTTTCAGTGATTCTGCAGATATCCACGTATTGAACCATCTCCGGTGAATGAGGGAATAACAATCTGCAATGTTTTCAAGTGAGAAAAGGGACTTCATTCCCAGAGATGGGGTTTGTGGCAGAGGGCAAAGACAGCTATAGATGGAGCAGTGCAGGAGCTGCCTGCCCCGCTGCAGACACAGTGGTGAGGAGGTGACAGCCAAGGGTGCCCCATGAGGCTGGTGGCAGGGACCACTGCAGGAAGGTGCTGGGCACCCAGGGGTGACCCCGTGCAGCTGAAGCACCAACCTGAACCAAATAGAGATTACTGCAGTGGTGGGAGCGGGATGTCCGGATGGGGATGGATGCAGGATGAGCCATCAGTGTTCCCTCAAAGCCAGCTTGGACTGCGGGGGTACCTGCAGCCCCGCACCCTGCCCTGGGGTCCTGGTGCAGCCCTCCACGGCCTAGCCCCCTGCACGGGCTAGTGTATGGGTGGTGTGTGGTTAATAAAACACAGGCTTACATTTCCTTTTCCAACCGAAATCAGCATCCTTCATTGCCAGCTCTGAGAAATATTCCTTAAGGGTAAGAAGTTTATAAAAAATTTAAGGTAACAAAGGCAAACTTATAAAAAATTCATCTCTGGGTACTGATTGCTCCATTAAACCCCAGCGCCTTTAAGTGCGAGTACAAAATTCACAGGATTAATTATGTAAACAGCAAGGAAAGGCACAGCAGCTGAGAACGGGACTAATTAGCGGCAGTGCCGCCGCTGCCAGCCTGGACCCGCAGGTCGGTGCGGGAGGATAACGCGCACGGCGCTGTCCTGAACCCATCCCTGGGTGACTGCTGAGGTTCAGACCAGCCTCGGCTTCGTTAACTGAGCGGCGAGCGCGGGGGACACCGGCTTGGCTCACCTGCGTGTCCTGCACGGCTGCGCTGCCCGGGAGCCCCGCGCCGAGGCGGGTGTGGGTTCCCTGTGAGGGTTCACTGTGAGCATTCACTGTGAGCATCTGTGTGCTGCGTCTCCTTCATCCACCCGCCAGGTCCTCAGCGCTGGCTCTGCCCCATGGGACCCCATCCTGCTGGAGCCCATGCGCATGTTCCAGGGCCTGAGCGCTTCCTTCTCCTGATCACTCAGGTTTAATGATCGCCCGGCTAAATTCAGAGCAGCCAAACGCAACGGACGGGATCGGAACAAGCAAGAGGCTTCTCATTCATAGGCACATGAACTGTGTCATTGAGATGGAAGTCACTTGCTCATGCCAGCCTCCACCTTGCATTATTTTTCACTGAAAGAAGATTTTCAGGAGGAGGAAAGAAACCTAAGGACCACATTTGAAAGTAAAGTTGAATAGAACGGGGCTGTGGGAATACAAATGCTGCTGGAGCTCCGTTCAGATTCTTTCTCATCACTGTCCTTCGCTGGAGAGGCTCGGGCGGTCCTGCCGCAGAGGAGGTGCTGTCAGCAGGATTCACGCAGGGATGCACCAGCTCCCATCACAGCTCCTGGGAACAGGAATGCGGAGTGCCCAGGGGTCCCCAGGAGAGGACTGCCAGTGCCACGGCTCCCATGGGTGCACCCAGCCAGTACCTGGTGTCTCTGCTGGTGTCCTCACTGCACGTGCAGCTCCCAGCGCTGCGGGAGAGGATGTGGACCTGTGCAATCTGGGGCAGTGGAAATGGAGATGCTGGGATGCTCATCCTGCAGCCCCGCTCTGTCCTGGTCCCTGCACAGTGAACTCCTGGCAGAAACAGCTCTGGCTGGTGCTTGCTTTGGAAGCACATCTGATTCCTCTGCAGTTTTGCTCCACTGGTAACTCTCCTCTGCGATGATCCCCTGGGCAGGTGACTCGAGAGAGAACAGAGGTCTTTGTCACTCCTCTGTGCCCCAGGGTTTTCCTTATCTGATTGTCTTCCTTCCGCTGGATAAACGTCCTGACTGAGGTGACCTGAGCAGTGGGAACATTCCCATTCCAGCGCCCATGGGCACTTCTGAAAGCGCTGCCTGGAGGCATCTGCACACTCACTGCCAGGGCCTGGGGCTCCTGGGGACGGCAGGGACACTGTGCCTGGCTGGAGGTGGCACTTCGGGTGTCACAGTCACGCTGATCCTGTTTGGACACAAGGCCACAGTGTGCTGGGGCAGCCGTGCTGGCCGCTGAGCACCATCCCAAGGGCTGGGCCCATCTCCCTCCCTGCGGAGCCCCTCTGGCGCTGTCACGTACGAGGCAGAAGCACCACCTCAGATGGGGAAGGAGCAGCTACATTTAGCAAGTGCAGGAGAGGAAGTGTCGGAGTTTCACAGGAGCCCCTCGCCCACTCCCTTTTCTCACCCGCTCAGCTCAGCGCAGCCCTGAAAACCCCCTCTCTTCATCCACGGTTATTTTTGCCCATGAGCTGCAGCACGAGGGGGCTGGAGCATCTCACCCTGCCCAGGTGAGCTCTAGCAGGGGCTCGCACAGGTTTTGCAGGGTGAAGGAGCTCCATTACCCCATTGCCATCCACAGAGATATGGCTGGAAGGATTCGCCTCTTCCCTCCCTGGATCTGGATTTTAATGGGAGCTCTGACAGTTCATGCTCCACATTGCTCTTCCCTGGTGACACTCCAGTTCAAACACCCTCCTCTCCTTCCCACTGCGGGCAAGCGCCAGCAGCACAAACACTCCCCAGTGCCCTGGGCTGGGCTCTGCTGCCCCATCCTCTGGCCGGGCACTGAGGTGCAAAGTGATTAAAAATTAAAAGCCATTTTGCTTTTATTTTTATAGAATTTTTTCTTCTTTAAACATTTTCCCACATTTCTGTGCAGTAAAAGGGCTGGAAACCCGTTCCCCAGCAAAAGCATAGGCTGAGAAACAAAGGCTGCCCCTCACACGTGCGTGCTGCCCGGGCAGGGAGCAGAGACTGTGCTTGGGCTGTGCAGACAAAAGGGTTCAGTGGCTCTCACAGGCCTTACACCCAGCAAGAGGCATCGAGAAGTGGCACTGGAGCGAGCACTGCCCAGCCCCGAATCCAACCCAAATCAGCCAGAACCAGGGCTGCGGAGCCGGCAGAGCATCCCTCCCAAAAACAGGACCAGGACGGAGCCAGGCGCATCGCGGCTGGCACCATCACGGGCGGTTCCTATCACTGCAGGCAGCTGCTGAACGCGCCTCTTCCTTCCCAACAGCTGCTGGGATCTGACCCTGTCGATCAGGCAGTACCAGGCAGCCCAGCGAGCCCACGGCAGGCTGCTTGCTGACATGAGTGTTTTCAAACATGCAGGCAGCTATCTGATCGGCGCCTTCCCCAGAGGACGGGCTGGGGGATCGGTGCGTGCTGTGCGCTGGGTTTTGCCAGTAAATGATGCTGCTTCTGAGCAGAGTTTAACTCTTGAAGCACAGCAGCATCCAGGCTTGGTGCTGTGTCAGTGGCTCATGGTGTCCCTGCTCTGGGGAGTAAAGGAGACTTCGGAGATGGAGGAGGCAGAGCTGGAGAGGACCAGGCCAACGGGAGGTTTCCTGGTGGTGCCACCATTGGGGGCAGAAAGAGGCTCAGATCCTGTATGACATGGAACTGATGGTTAGGGAATGAAGATTGGGGTTTGTTGTCTTGGGATATAAGATAATTAATGCTGATTAAAGCAATATAAATGTCACCAAGCATTAGCAAGAGAGCCAAGAAATCACTTCACCCGTGAACAAAGGATGCCTGCACGGGATAGGAACAGGGTGCAGAGGGAATGGGAAGCTGCAAGGAAGCTGCTCCCTACAGGACACCTCTGCTGCCACAGGGATGGGGAGCAGGGAGTCACCGCACACCTTGAGCATCATTCGGGCTCTGTCTCCCTGTTTCTGGAGACATGGAGTGGTCCCGGTGAGATGGCTCACGCCTCGCTCTCACCTACACCTCTACCAGGGAACCCTCCTGCGTGTGATGCTGGTGCCCACAGGGAGCAGCGATTCCCCATCCCTCACCCTAAACCACAGCAAACAGGAGAACCTGTGTAGACCCCCCAGGTGAAAAACCCTTGAGGAGGGTCCAGCCCCCGACCTGTGGCGCTGCCAGATGTGCCCATGGTGTTGCAGCTGCCCCCCACAAACCAGAGTCGTGCCACTGGCAACACCAGCAGCATGGGATAGGGGCAAGAAATGGACCCAGGTACAGGGCAGAGCTGTGCCGGACAGGACAGGCAGCCCTGCAGGGAGAGATGGGGGTGGTCTCCCGACACACATCCCCATCCTCATCCTCATCCCCATCCCTCCTGCGCCAGCCCCTCACTCCGAAGGCAGAGGCGCTGCCCTGCTCCAGCTCCCTTAATTGTGTTCCTCACTTGAGCAAGTCATTAGGCTGGAGGCGGAGGAATGCATCCGAGCACCGTGTTAATTTGCACAACTATTTACTTAAGCACCCAGCACCCCTCTGCGTTCTGTATGCAGCCACCCGCCTGCTCCCTGTGTTCTAACTGCAGTATCGATCCGCAGCGCTTCAATACCCTCATTGAGATTCCGGGCACTGGCTCAGGGACTCTATCTCGGTGTCTGGTCAATAGCTTATATTTTTAATTTGTCGATAATCAGTCAGGACCTTGGTGTGAGCGCTGCCGAGGCTCTCTGCTCAATGGGGAAGGTGAAATCACTCAAGCAGGGTCATGTTTATGGCCTAAGCTGAACCATGGGAAATGGAGATATCAGTCAGGCTTATGAAAAATAACATGCTATATTATTTTTCATAAAGCTGACAAAATCATATTTATTTAAAGACAAAGATGAGGCACCCAGCTGGCAGCACTCACTTTCTCTTCTCATCCGAGCCTGCTGTGCCCTGGGAAGTGCAAACAGCCCCCAAATGTGCAAGCCTTGCACCCACACCCTGCTTCCCGGCCCCCTGCCCTCAAACCTGCCCCGCGGGGGCCACAGGGGGTGCAGATACCGGTATGGCCTCATCTGTGCTCACTGCTACACAGGGCACGGGGCTGGGATGTGCCTGTTGCTGCTGCAGCATCGTGTCCACCCTCTGGGCAGGTACCCAGGAGCCAATGATGGCAATGGCAGCATCTGCTGCTCCTCAACCCCTCCTTGACCTCAAGCACCAGCTGAAACCAACTCCTGGCCTATAGCCTTAATTAACAGCACCAGGGGGCAGTTAAGCAGTTGGGCTGGGTGTGTACATATAGTTCAGGAGAGGAAGGTTCTGGTTCCTTTGGGATGTGCTGCATGGGGGCTGCTGGCTCCAGCTCTGCTCTTCAGGAGGTTCAAAGCAAGGACACGCAGTTTTCAGCAGAAGACAACATCCGTGTTTCCAGGTAAGTGCTGGGCGCCGGTGACTTTTTCAACTGCTGCTTGGATGAAATGTGTCACTTGTTGTAAGGCTTTTTTGGAGAGTTGAGAATTTGGTAAGACTGAGTTAATGTCTGAACCTCTTGGCTTTTGGAGGCTGCATCTGTGAGCAGTGCCACTGAAGGCACGTTGTTAATGGTGCTGGCTTTGGTGCAAGGATACCTGTGAGTTCTGGGGGAAGGAAAAGGCCAAGCAGCTTTCAGCTGCAGTTTCAGCCCCAACTTACTCTGCTGGGTCTGAGGGGTGTGCGCTGGGGCTGTGTGAGCCCCAGGAGCGGTGCGTGCCAGGGTAAGCGTGCTATGGAGGCTTCCCAAGTCAAACCGACCCTGCTGGGCTCCAGCTCGGGGGGTGGCACCTGCCGTGTGACATGGGAGGCTTGCTGCAGCTTGTACCCACCCCTGCCCGAGGCAAGGGCAGAGCTGTTGGTGTCTGGGCAAACAGAGCTGGTTGCAACAGCAGTGGAATAGTTCTGAGGATGTTGTTGGAGATGTGCATTTGTGAGCACAACTTGGCTGCAGTCATGTGGATCCTAGCACTTGGTTCTGCTTGAAAAGGGTTTAAAGTGGAAGGAATGAACTGTTGGAAAGCCCCGAGGTGAGATGAGCTGACAAGTCAGAAACTGCTTCTGCACACCTGGAGAGGCTGCAGCTAAGGAAAACCTGGAGTGTTGATCTGGGAGACCTCAGTTACAGTGGGAAGAGAGCTGGGGGGCTGGAGGGATGGGGCAGGGCTCAGATGTGGGGGTGCTGCCTTGCAGAGGTGGTGTGGGGGCAGCAGGATGTGATGTGCTTCCCAATGTACCCAAGCACTGAAGCGGACGGACAGTGTGGTGGTGCAGGGGGAGCTGGGGCTGTGTGAGAGCAGTTTACGCACATGGAGTGCGGAGGACCCCGGGGAAAGGGTTTGGTGAGAGTGGAGGCTGGGCTGGGGTGATGGGGGATGTGTGCGTTCTGCATTCCCGAACAACCCCGGCGATTAAAGGCGTGTAAGGGGGGGGGGGGGGGGGGCTGGCTGAGGGCCCGTATCCGAGCGGGAGGTGGTGTGTGGTGCTGCAGGGATGTGAGTGCCCTGGGGACAAGGAGCTGTATGGGGAGGGGGAGCCCCGTCTCTTCTCTCTCCCCTCCTCACAGGGCTGACGTTGGTGTGAGCAAGAGGCGAGGCTGGGGTTGGGGTGCCTGTGACCCGCCTGTGTGCAGTGGGTGCTGCTCTGCTCCCGGGCTCAGCCCGCACCGCTGGTGCCGAGATCCCCTCTGTGCCCGTGGCTGTGTCCACCCCTGCAAGTGCGGGCCCTGTCCCCTCATGGAAGCTTTCGCTCACCAGCCAGGCTGAGCTGGTGTGGGGCTGCCTCGCTGCAGCTCTCGCATCCGCCGAGGAGTCCTGCTCCCGTATCTCACACTTGTCTCCTTCGATTTCCCTGACAGCCAATTCTGGAAAGTTGGAAGGTGTGCCATTATCTAGGACTACATTATGAAAGTGTCACGCGGGTGATGAATGGCAGCGCTCACAGGCTCCCGAGGAGCAGGAGGGAAGAGTGACATTAGGAAAGATTTTCTTTTTATGGTTTCTTCAATAGGGAGGGCTCTTTGGAGGGCTGTATTTCACAGCAGACCATCAAACACTCCACCGGCCTCCCAAACTTCACAGGAAGCTGCCGAAGGAGGGTCCTTGGGAGGGTGGTAGGGGAGAAGGCTTGTTTGGGTTCTTGCCTTCCTGCTGCAGTGAGCTCCTGGACAGCAATCTCTGCCCTCACTCCCTGCCTGGACCTGCCATGGGGATGCCCATGCTGGCCCCATCTCTCTCCCATCCCCTGCCCATCAGCCCTGTGGCTACCCTGGGCTGGCTCTGATGCTTCCTATGCACCACCTCATGCTCTGCTGTGAGAGCAACTAATAAGGTCTATGGGCACGTCATTTAGAATGGTATTTAATACTGCTGGAAAAACCCTAAAGACCTATTGACCGTGCAGTACAGTGTGTCAGTGTGGTTTACAGGCAAGTACAAAGCGAGCATCAATAACCCCCCCTGTGTGCTGTTACTACACGCATCTCACCATTAAAATAAAGATCCAGCTCAGCAGCTGGGAACCTGTTTGTGCTTCCCCTGCCCTGGTAAGCCCGGTGCACCCCTGGGTGAGGGAGGGGACAAGGCTGTCCCTCTGTGCCCTCCCCGGTGTGTGCCGAGCAGCATGAAGTGGGTGCTGCTGGGAGAGCTGGGAAGCAGCATGCAGCCAATAGCACGTGTTTGTGACCACGGAGGGTTTCTGGTTTTGTAAGGGCTAAGGTGTGTATGCTACAGGCAGAAATGACACCTGCAAACCCCTCCGGTATTGGGTATTGTGGTCCCAGCTGCAAGGCTGTGATGCTCTGCCCTTAGGTGCTCTCACCTTTAGCCACCTCTGTGTATTTTCCAGGGTACTGGAATTTCCTGATGGGATGAAGCAGGGTCTGTTATCCTGTGAGAGCAAAGGGGGGAAATAGAAAGTGTGCTTTTGGAAGTAAACGTTTGGTGTTTCTTTTCCCATATCTGTATATAAGCAAACCCCATGCATTGTCTGTTGAATATGTGAAGGCCCAGGGCTGGCTCTGAGATAAAGCAGCTCCCCTTGCTCTAATGTGCCTGTGCTGATGGTGTCAGTACCAGTCTCTGTATTGCTGAGGCTTGAAGGGGTAACAGCCCCTTGAGAATAAACGCACAGTAACTGTTGATATGGAAACTCCATAACTAATACCTTGAAACTCTTCCACTTCATACTGGATAATGAAATAGTGGATTTAAATGATAGAGTACAGCTATTATTATTATTGAAGGACAAGGGGAATGGCTTTAACCTGCCCGAGGGGAGGCTGAGATGAGCTCTTAGGCAGAAGCTCTTCCCTGTGAGGGTGCTGAGGCGCTGGCACAGGGTGCCCAGAGAAGCTGTGGCTGCCCCATCCCTGGCAGTGCTCAAGGCCAGGCTGGACACAGGGGCTTGGAGCAAGCTGCTCCAGTGGAAGGGGTCCCTGCCCGGGACAGGGGTTGGAGCTGGATGAGCTTTAAGGTCCCTCTGACACAAACCAGTCTGATTCTGTAAGGCATAAAGGAGATGTGGCCGGCACCGCAGGCAGGGCAGAGCCCATCCCGGTGTGAGCAGTGTGTCCTTGCTGGTGGTGCTGCAGGGACCGTGGCACACGCCTGCAGGGTGCCCATGGGGCTGCAGGAGGCTCTGGCTGTGCCTGCTGAGAGCACCAGGGCTCGGCCGGGTGCTGCGGGAGGAGTTTCCCCTCTGAGCCTGTTTGCTGTGTTGGTGGATTCTACCCCCTCTCGGTGCAGCTCTGCCTTTCCTCTCCCCTACAGACCATGCAGTGTGTGGTTTGCCGCTGCCCTGCTCAGGATGAGCCCTTCTGGTGTGTGTAAATCATGGAGCAGCAGCCACCGCATCATTGTAAATGTGGGGCTGCCCTCAGCAGGGATCAGTGCCTGCTGTGCTGCTCCCCAGCTGCGGGACTGGCACAGCGTAGGTAAAACCATTGGTTGCAGCACAGACTTTGACCCTGGTGTTTCTCAGACCCCCAGAAGCGATGGGCTGATGGCAGAGCAACGGGAGCCCGTGGATCTGGATGTGCATGGGGAAATCTGCAGTGAGATGGGTCTGGGCGCCTTCCTCCAGCACCACCTCCTGCTCCTGATCTGAGCAAGGAGAAGGCACTCGGAGGCTCATTCCTTTCCTTCTGGAAGGATGGCACTCTGTGCTGGATACGCTAGAACCGCCTCATTTAGTAAGACAAAATACAAGCAGTACCAGCCATTTTGGTAAAAGCTTTTCTTTTATTCCCTGTTGCCTTCAGGATATTAATAAAAACAGATTAATAAAATCAAAGGCAGCACAATTAGGGCTTCAAGGAAAAAAATGTTTGCTGTAGAGTCTTTCAATTTCCATGGCAGTTCTCATGCTGAGCAAATCTGTCTGCAACTGCTGATGAAAAGATAGGAAGCTGATGTGTGGAGCACAAGGGAGGTGCAAGTCCCTTTGTGCTCCTCCTGTGCGATGCTCCGTGTGTGGGTAGCAGGTTCTCGTGTCCATGTATTCACCTGGCAATGTCTGTAGGTTGGCTGCTCAACGAGGTTATTAAATGATGGTGGCTGGCAGAGGATCTGGGAGCCCCGCGGGATGCTGCTTCCTGCTCCCTGCTGGCACCAAGGGTGGGCAGGAGCCGGTTCCCTTGGGAAGGATCCCCAAGGAGCGTGGTGGGCAGCAGCGTTCTTAGCACAGGCACCAGCAATAACTGGGGGCTCGCACTGGTGTCCGTGAGGGGCCAGTCTCGGGAGCATTGAAGCTCTCTCCCGTTCCTGATCCTCCCAGCACTGTATCACAAGGCAAGCATTTATTTTAGCAGCGTTGCCGGGTTACTCCATTAACCTGGACCCCGTTTGTACCAGCTGAGACAGCCTGGCATGTGGCTGGGGGCCTGGTTTGCTGCGAGTCATGAAGCACCTCCAGGACTGAAGCAGGGATTGCAGTGGGAAGGATCTGGAGTGCTGCTTTGGCTGGCAGGGAGGAAACCCATCTTCAAGGGAAGCGCGTCCCAGCCCTGGGAGCCCTCCCTGTCCGACACATCCCATCTGCACGGTGCGTGTGCAGCTCATATAGGTCTTGTTCTATTTGCATAACGAGGCTGTGGGGACTTCCCTCGCCTGCAGAACCACAGTGTAAATGTGGAGCGAAGGCAATTATAGCAGTGTTTACACTTGCAGGAAGACACCTCCTGATGATTTTCCGTTAGGAAAATTCCTCCTTGGTGGAGCTGCTGCCTGGGTTGGCGCGTTGCCGTTCCTGGTCGGTGCCTGTTGAGGAACGTGGGCAGAGCCATTTCCTTGATCGAGGCTGAGGGTTTTTCATCAGCAGTCACTTAGGTGGCAGTTTTGGTTTAAGTTAAAAGACAGATTTAAACAAATAAGGCAAAAGGCTCTTTGCTTGCTGTGCCCCCTTGCTGCCGGGCTGCTCCCGGAGCAGGGCTGGACCAGCACTGGGGCTCCTGTGAACGCACAGCCCTATCATGGATGCACAAGGCACTGGCAGCCTGGCGGCTCTGTCTCACCTCTGAAGCTGCTCATCACCTTCAGAGCTGGAGGAAGCAAGGAGGAGCTGTTTGGGGTGGTTTATAAAGGGAGGCAGCAATAAATCTCATCCAGTCTTGCTGGTGTAAACAGGAGCTGGGCTCAGGGAGAGAATCCGGAGAGTGCTGGAGTGCAGGAGGGAGCAGGGATGGTCCCTGAGGATGGAGGAGAAGGTGCTGGGAGTGAGCCCTGGGCAGTGGGGCTTGCTGGTAGCTATTGGTGCCTGCTGGGGGTCAGGGTCTGGTGCCCATCCTGTGGTGGACAAGGTACCACCAGTCCCTATGGAAGCATTCAGCTACACATGGATCCCTACTGTCAAATGCCCAAGCACTTTGTGGAGTGCTGGTAATTATTATAGCACTAAAACAAAGCACCAAAAGCTGATTGCTTTGGAGAGATCACTAACTATCTTTGTCTAATTACTTGGCTCCAATTAACATTTTACCACAGACGACTTCTGCAAGCACTTTTCTCAGGGAGAAAAAAACCAACCCAGTGTCAACAGCAACATAAAATCCGAATACAGTAACCTTGGAAATAGCCTTTGACATCGCACTGGAAAGTAAGGGGAAAAGCCTGGTCCTCGCGTGGCTCTGAAAGGGGGATGCTGGCATGGCAGGCAGAGGGGTGGGATGTGCAGGGAGGGAGCTGATGGAGCTGGAGGAGCTCAGGAGCCCTCAATGCTTGTAACAGGCTGAGGAATGGTGGTGGTGGAGGCTGGGACTGGCTCTGCCTGCAGCTCAATGGCGATAGCTCATGGTAGATGCTTCCCATTACAAACCACGCAACTGCAGCTGGTGCAGGAATGGAGAATGAGGCATGGTCTGTGGTTTGGAGCATGTCAAGAGGGTGAGAAAATGGATTTAGTCAGTATATAGCAGATCTGGATATATAACTAGTAATGTAATAATGCAATGGCCATGTCAGTAAGGAGAGGAGTGCATGTTATGAACTGTCTTTGGCAAAACAAACCATCCCCCAATAGGAGTGTGAGCACAAACCTATCCCGAACGGGGAATGACAAGGGAGTGAGGAGGGGACTGATGTTAGTGCCCCTACCCCAGGGCTGCAGCCACTACCCATGTGCAGGAGGTGGCACTGTGTAGGTACCCTTTGGTCCTGGCAGTCTCAGTGGGGATGCACCAGGGATCTCATCCAGCCCTTGTCATCTTTCTCCCATCAGCCCCCTCCTTCAATCCAACCTTGCTTGCTAAAAATACCCATGTCCATGAGTGAGGCCCAGAACACGGTATCTGAGGTTTGGGGTTCCCTGTGTCACTGTGGGGATGGCCGCAGCTGCTGCAAGGAGGGGTACGGGGTAGCCCTGATGGCAATGCTGCCTGTGGGGTGGAATGGGAGGTCACAGTGACGGGGTTCCCTGCACAGCTGCCCGGAGCTGTGCTTCTGGCAGCGCTGGTGGCAGGTTCCCTGTGGGGTTCCCTATGGGTTTCACTGTGTGTTTCCATGGTCTCCCTGCAGTTTCCTGTGCATGCTTTGCCACTGCAGGGTTGTGCATGGGCTCAGGGTCTTCCTGTCCGGGATGGATGGGGTGAGCCTGCTCGCTGCTCAGGAACATCCAGGTTCCATCCCAGAGCTGGGCATCCCCCTGGCATGACTGTGACCGTCCCTGTGGATGGCGGCAGGTCCTGATGCTGAGGTGCAGCATCAGGTTTGGGGTTAGAAGTTTCCTCAGCAGAAGGTGCAGTTGTGGGGCGCTGGTGTTTGGGTTGGGCTGGACGGATGCAGCACAAAACCTTCCCAGGTCCTGGTTTGCGCTGTGTCAAGGGGCTTGGGAAGGGCCAAGGCAGCGTCCCCTGCAAGGCCTCGGTTCAGCAGTGCGTGTTGCTGTGCTTCCTAGAGCTCGCGTATTTACATACATCCTATAATTACCATCTGCACAGCCAGAGGCATTTGCTGGAAATGGGTTGATTCCATCTGTTGGTGCAATTTTCTCAGAGGAATTTGCATTGATCACTTTTTTATGCAAAGCTTTTGTATAGATCATTTTTCCCCTATTTTTAATACAGCTAAATATTGCTGGCGAGGGGCGAGGCTCCCGGCGGTGGTCCCAGCCCTCGCACCAACCACTGGTGCTGGTCCCTCTCCCTGCTTCAGCTCAGACAAGAGCAGGCTCCTCCGAGATGGCATTTCTCACAGTTGTGTTTCAGACTCGGTGGTAGCTCATCCTCAGTGTGGTGACCTGAAATTAGGAGAAGGAAGGTGCAGTGATCAGTCACCAGTGGGTGACTCCAGACCAGAGCTCGGGCTCTGTACCTGGTGCAGCCAGATGGGGCTTTGTGCAGCTGTAATGAAGGGGGCAGGATTGTATTGATTCAGTGCCTGGGAAATGAACGCGCCCCTCCCGAGCTCCCTTCGTTACTAAAACTGCCCCAAGTTCATGGAGTTTACCCAGGAAGGGAGGAGCTGGGCGATGGAGCAGCCCCCAGGTGCAGCATCCTTGCGGTCTGGGTGCTGGGACAGCAGCAGGGCTGGTCCCGGTCTCTGCTTTAGGACTCTCGGATCCCTCCTGATGCCATAAGCTGGGCAAACAGAGGGAGATCCCCAGTACCAGCAGATGGGGGGAAAGAGCTGCAGTTCCTGGGGGGAGAACTTTCAACAGCTTTAAACAACCCAAAATAGCAGCTCTGGATGTCGCTTACAGGAGTTATTCCGAGCAGGATGTTAGACTGGCTGATTGGGGTGGGTTAATGGGGCTCACTGGAGTTGGTGGGTTCCTGCCACCGTGTGCTGGGGGGGGGGGGGGTAAATAACCCAAACCCATTGTGCTGTAAACAGTTATCAAGAAAGAACAGAGAAAATGAAGTGAACTCTTCCAATGCATCATGGAATATCACTGTATTTCATTTACTGTGGCACCAATTAGATGAGAGCCTGTTCTATTAATGGGCACCCTTGCAGATCCATGCTAAATTAACTGCTAGATCTTCACTACAGCAGTCAAATGATTGATTTTTCCCCTTAATCAGTTTATTTCATTAGTTATACATTTATTTTTACATGCATTTTGCCAAGCCACAGAGAAATGACCTATCAAGGTATGTGACATCACGGAGTGATTTGAATATTAACCAAATAGCTATTACAGCAGTGGTGGTGCTTAAAGATCATATGTAAATCAAATGTCAGGGGATAAAATTGCAGCAAGGGCTGTCAGAAAACAATTTAGCTGTGGTTAAAGGGACAGCTCACGGCTTGGAGAACTGTGAACTTTGCGAAGGGTTGATCCCGCTGCCTTCGCTTCCCCCGGCTCCATGGGAAAGCGGGGAAGTTCTCCCCCCACTGCACTCCCTTGCTTTGTTAAATTCATACTGGTTTGGAAGCTTCCCCTTTTGTCTTCGGCACCTGGTTCCTAAGCAGCAATTGTAACTTTAAGCTTGATCTACGTGCAGAGTCATTTCCATTTCTGACTCAGGAAGGCTAAATATGTTAAATATAAATAGCTGTGAATAGTGAGAGGCAAAAATGGCTTCTCCGGTCCTGTAATTATGGGAAGCGCATTCCCAAGGGGAAAAGGGAAACAGACTGAAGTCTGGTGACACGCTTCTCATCTTGTGGATTTCAGGCGCGGGATCTGTTCCTGCTTGTCTTCTGTGTGGCAGGAGCGGTTTGCGGGGCTTTGGTGCAGGTCACCGGTGGTGGCCTCGGGGAAGGAGCAGGAGCAGCAGGGTGCTGTGGGTGTGCTGGGCACCCCGGGTATAGACGCTGGTGCCCCATGGCAGAGCCGCTTCCCCAGGCCTCTGGCAGAGGCTGTTCCTGGGATGGGCACCCCCGGGGGATGGATGTTTATGGCAACCTGGGCTCGGAGCTGAGCTCACCTTCACCAACCAGAAACACCCAGGAGCAGGCAGACCTTGCCCATCCTTCCCCTGGGCTCAGGGCTGGGGCAAAGCCTTGCTCAGGGGCCACCGGAGCCCATGGGCTCTAACCCTTCCCAGTGGGAGCAGCCGCAGCCTGAGCTGGGAGCTCTCTGGCTGTGGGTAGGTGCCGCACATGGATGCAGGAGCAGGGTGTTGGAGGCCGCTGGGTTGGAGCTCTGTGTGACATGGGTGAGCGCAGCGGGGTTTGCTTGCCTTGGGAGCATCAGTGAAGAAATGAAGCACCAATGGCCAATAATCAAAGGCAGCAGAGGGGAAAAATCCCGTGGCAGATCCGGCTGCAACACAAATGAACCGGCAGCGCGTTGCGATGCGAGCGGTGCCATAAAGCTACCGGTGAGCGCTACCTTCCCAGGGTTTAAATCCAGCTCTCGTGTCCCTGGGGCACCATCTCACCGGATCCGTCTGCACAGAGTAAACATTGAAATTATATAATTAGCCCCTCAGAGAACGGAATTCTGAATTCATGGGAGCTTAAAGTTAAGAGAGAAATGTTCCATCCCTGCCCCCTCCCAGCGGCTCCGAGCGCGGAGCAGGGGGAGAGGAGAGCTTCCGGAGGGGGGGACGGGCTGGATGCACCCCGGGTCTCACAGACCCCTCTGCAGGGGCCATGAGTAGGGGTAGGGGGGCTCCAGCAGCACCGCAGGGGGCAGGGGATGCGCTTGGCCTGGGTCTGCTGGTGTCTAATCAAACGGCAGTGCCGGCAATAACCCGGGATTATAAATGGGAATTGTACTCCATCAAAATTGATTCCAGGGTAAATTGAATATTGAGTTAAATTCCAGTGCCGGGTGAAACTGCTGCCTTCGTTGTTGCTATCCAGCACTGAAGCAAATCCATCCCCAAGTCATCTGGATATAACGCGCTGCTGTTTGACCTTGGGTTACTACAGTAACCATAAGTGCACAGTAATATACTTTCAGTCACTGTTCAATGCTCAGGGGAAGGTTTTAAGGCCCTTGGCTGGAGTGAATATTTTTATGCAGGCTATAATTTGTTTGAAGACCTTCGCCAGCAGCCGGGCAGCTTTCACCGCGTCCTTCCCTTGCGATGGAGCGCTGCGGCCCCGGGAAGGGGACCCCGAGGCAGCGCTCCCGGTCCTGAGGATGCTCAGTGGAGGCGGGATGCGGGGTTGGTCCCTCTTGGAGGACCAGGGAAGGTGAGGGGCTGTGGCTGGACCCTGATCCCACCTCGGAGCCCCTTGTCCTTGGTGGTGGTGTGAGGAGCACCAGTATGGCTGGCATCTGCCCTTCCCTGGGCTGGCTGGGGCTGGATGCACCCTGCGGTGAGGAAGAGGCTTTGGGGTCCTTCCTCTGCTTTCTGCGCTGCCCCATCCCAGGCTGTGGGAGGCACTGTCCCTGCTCCCTGCCCTGCTCGGCCACCCCAGGGCCTCATTTGAGCAGAGATTATGCTAAATTCAGCTAAGCTGGACAAATGCTCAGCAGAGACCCAGGGAAGAAACCCCCAAACTGATTTTCATCTGCGGATCAGGCAAAATGTGATTCACGGCTCAATTCTCCAATGGGAGAAATTTGCCCAGAATCCCTGCTTAGGTTTTTATTTTAAGCAAATCCTACAAGACTCCATCTGAAGGAGATGGTAACTCCATGGCTCCGATCCCGCACACGGAACCCGGGAACACGAGTTCTGCTTTTGTATCATAAAAAATGTAGAGTTTCCTCATGTTGCCATATGTTTTTGCATTTATCTGTGCACTTGCTATAACCCTCTCTGCTGTGTGTGCCTACAGTGCTATCTGTGTCAGCGCTGAAATGCAGCGAGCGAGTGTCATTCATGCAAAAAATGAGCCTAAAACCTCCCTGAAGAGGGGAATATAATAGAATACAATTGTATCATTTAAAAAACTTTGCATCATATTACACAGTAAAAGAAAGATAATATATGCTATGATGGAGGAAGCAAATGAAATATTGCATTAACTCTTTAGCTGCCCTTGCTGCAGCAAACCCCCTCAGCCCTTGCCGCATCCCAGTTTCAGTGAGCCCTGGCTCACTGTGATGTGTTCCTGCTTTTCATGTGGAGCCTGATGCTGCAGGTTGGGTTGTTCCAGGGTTGCCATCCCCTGGCTCATGTTTTGGCTGGAAAACTGTGGATGGGGAGAGCGTGGATGCACAGACCTGTGTGTCTGGGGGTTACCGCTCTGCTCCTGGGGATCTGATGGGCACCTTGAGCCTGGTGCTCTGGGGAGGCTTCACTGCCCGCCTCATGCTCCTGTGTGGCTGCAGCAGGTTTGAGCCTATGGGACCCCCTCCTTGCGCAGGGACCTGCCTGCCCTGGGCTGACCCAGCCCTGCTGCCGCTGGCATGAGAAGGAATCTTCCCTTCCTCTCTGTGAGTGCTATCTGTTCCCAAATCATGTATAAAACATTTGCAGAAACCACTTACTCCTCATGTATTTTTGATGAGGCCGATCCGAAGTTAAAATCTATAAACATAAAAATATCAAGAAGTACTTTAGGAAAAAAAAAAAGTTATTTCATAAAATATCAGGAGACCAATTTAAAACCTCGCGGTGGCTCCTGCCCGCCCGGGCAGCCCTGCCTGATGCGAGGCCCCACACTGGGGACCCTTCCCATCACTTATCCTCTGGCAGGCTCCGGCTTTCACACTTGAGGAATAAAACCTGTAATTTCCTTTAATCCAGGGATAATCTTTTGTAATGTGCCAGGACAAAGATGGGAAGTTTTAGTGCCCCAAGAGCAGATTAAGACAGTTCTGTGCTGGCAGACAGGAGAGCCCCAGTGCCTGCATCCCTTACTGGGGTGAGTGTGGGCAGAGCCAGGCCCTGCCTGGCTCCCAGGTGGTCCCAACCCTGCTAACAAGCAGGAATTTACAGGCAATACCAGCTCTGAAGATTTATTTTTCCCTTTCCAAGGACGTGCATCCTTGAAGCCTCCTCTCGCTGTGAATCATTTCAGCTGCAGACAGAGTGGGGCCGGGTCCTGCTCGCTGTGCTGTGGGGCTGGGGGTGACCCATAGGGGTGGGGAAAAGCGTGGGTGCTCTGAGCCCCAGCCACACTAAGGAATTAGGAATTCCTTAACAGCATTAAAGAATAGCCTGTGTGCTCCTCTGGTTAATGCGCTGGTAACTGGGGTGGAGTGTGGCTGGCTCCTTGGGCCCCTGTGCTGAAGCCGTTGGGATGCTACAATGGGAAGCATCCCACTTGGCTCCCTCATAGCCACTGCTTTTTCCTTCAGGTCTGTGCTGGCACCAACCTTGATTGCAAAATCCAGCCCAGGGACCTCCCTGGCAGTTCTTGCTTCACCTGTTCCTGCCGAACCACCTCAAAGCCCCTCCATAAGCTCTCAGGGCTGCCTCTTGCCATCAGTCCCTGGGGAGCTGATGTTTGGCATTGTCATTTCTCTCTGGGGCTCAGTGGGAGTTAATGGAGGGGAATTACCTTGGTACTGGTCACTGTGGTCTGGTTGCTGAGTGTTTTGTGCTGTTTCCTGCTATATCACCTCCCTGATTGCTATTTTTCCCTTTCCTTGTGTTTAAGCGGAAGGAAAGGTAAAGAGCTCCAGCAACCCCTGAGTTTGCATCTCATCCCCAGTGTGGTGCTGGCTGCCTGTGCAGGGGGAGCTCGTGGGGCCAGGGCAGCTCCGAATGTTGCTGATGCTCCTCAGTGCAATGTGTGGTTGAAATACAGCTGAAACCCTGGGCAGGGTGATGCAAAGGGCCTTTCCTTTCCCCATGCCATCCCTCCTGGACTTGGCGAATCCTTCCTCGGAACAGCAGCCTGCCATTTCCTTGTTAGGGCAGTTTGATTGGAAACCCCCCAGACAAACCCTTGCTTTGGTAGGTAAAAATTGCTACTTTTGTTAATTTTGCCTTTAAACATTATTAGTTAAACATTGTTTCTTTAAAAAAATGTATTTAATTTAAACTAAAATGCTGGAAATTTCCTTTCGAGAGTACTTTTTTTCATGCACATGAATATTAATGCCTTTCTCGGAGAGATCTACTTGAAAAAAACAAGAATAAATTAAATACCTACAGATTTTTCTAATTCCTCTTTTTGGTGACATGCCGTCATTACATCAAATTACTGAGATGTGCTCCCATTTTTTTGTGTGTGTGAAAATTATGGAATATAAAGTATATGTAAATGCAGCAAAAGGCTGTGAAGAAAGAACAGGGACAGGAGAGGCATTAGGTATTCAGCCAGCATCGTTGTGAGCCAATTAATCAAGCAGTGGTGAGGAAAGATGCAGAAACGATGAGTTCGCCCTTCATGTTGATGAGGCCGGTCCAGGGCAAATGCTGCTGCACCTGAGCTCGTAGTTAGGCATGCAGAAAGGAATCATGGGAATATCTTCACGCCTTTGTCTTTCTCGTGAAGGATGGAAAATGTCAAGCTGTTGTTTGGCTGCATGTGGGAGACTCGCTGAGAATTCACAGTCTGGCGAAGCGGCTTTAACTCTTTGTGGCCGGGCTCTGCTGGCGCAGCGGATGGGCTCCATGGGCTGCCTGCACACGGGGTTTTCTGCCTCTCCCTACCAGATGTGCCCCAGCTGTGGGGTGAACAGGGAGGAGGTGCTGCACCCCCAGCCTGCCCCTTGCTCTCCCGAAGCCGTTTCTCCCAATGACCTCTGTCCATCCCCGCAGCTCCGGCACCGGCTGCTCCTTCCCACGGGATCAGTGGCTGCAGGACAGGACCAAGGGCCCCGACAGCCTTTCTCTTGCTGTAGTTTTTCCCTTTCCCCTTGCTGTGGACATGTATGTTATTTCTATTGCTGAAACCAATGGTGATGAAGGCTTTGTGCCTGGAGGCCATGGGCTGTTTGCAGGGGGGTGCTGGCCCAAGGCCCCCAACCTCTCCCCATCCCTGTGAGATGTGCCCTTCACTGTCACTCCTTTGGCTTTATGAGCCCCAAACTGCTCAATAAATATGATGCACATAGGATGTGTTCTGCAGGCTGTTACCCACCTCCCTTGCCCAGGCAGAGTGTCTTGAATCTATGGTCCTTCTCCTTGCTCACCTGTAGACTTTATCCTTGTGGTCCATGATCCCAAACCTGGAACAGTCTCAGCTGCTCCTTGGCATTGCTGAGTTGGTGAGAAAAACTGCATCTTGCGCATCACATAGGATGTTTCCCTTTATAATCCCCACAAATCGTTTGGTTTTCCTTTAGCATCATGGTACTGTTGGCCTAATTTCATCTTCTGATCTGGAATAGCTCCTAGATCCTTTCTTCCTATCACACTGGTAATTCCCCAATTACACTGAGCTTCTGGGGCTGTGCTCTGCACCTGGATCCACCCGATAAATTCCTGGCTTCCTCAAATGATTTCAGGCGTTTTTCAAGACCTTTGCCATTCTGATCCTGCCCTCGCCATCCAACGCTTGCAAATGTAACAATTATTTTCCCTCGTACAGATGGGAAATCACTGGCTATAAGACAGACCCATTCAACAGGTTTAATTTCAGCAGCCAACCACCGATCACTAGGCGCTGACTGCAGTTTTTCAACTGGTTTTGCACTCACCAAATAGTATTTTCATCTCGACTCTGATTCCTGAGCTTGCTCATGAGAATGTCATATAAGACGGTGTCAAAAATCTTATTAAAGTCAAGATATGACATTTACTGCTTCTTTTCTATCCAGAAGGCCTATTACCCTGTCGCAGATGAAAATTAGATCGGTTTGCCGCGATTTGTTCTTGACAAACCCATGTTGGCTGCTACTCACCCTGTTATCTTCTTGGTGCTTATAAATAGTTTGTTTGATCATTTGTTCCAATATTTTTCTGGGAACTGAAGTTGAACTGACTTAAACTGATTATAATTTCCCAGCCTCTCCTTCCCCTGCGCAGAGCAGGCTCCGTGGCGGCTGATCCACATCACTGGTGCCTCCTGTGTCCTGTGCCAGCATCAGGGAGGGTTCCCCCGCTGCGTTTTGGTGCACTGGCATTCACTGTGCCAGCTGCCTGGCCTTTAGCCATGTCAAAGAGGGTTTGCAGCCCCCCGCAGTACCCATCCATCTCCTTCCCTTCTCATTCTTTTGTAGACAGCTCCTTCCTCCAGTGCTTGGTGCCATCAGTTTCCCCATGTACCAGGGATGTCCCCAACCTTCCCTGAGCCAGAGCCTCTCTGTAGTTTTCGAGGTAGAGGCACAGACTGCAATCACAACCACTTCCAGGCAGCCTGGAGTGGGAATCACCGGGCAGCCCCTCACAGGCAGCTCCCAGCCTCCTGCCCTGCCCTTTGGTATAAAGCTGTGGTGATGCCCTGGTGAGCACGGGGTGGGTGGACCAGGGCTGCTTTTGGAGGATGCTCTGTCAGGTCCTCAGTGGCTGCCGCTCAAGTGGAGATGAAGAGGGGCTGGACACCAGAGCGGAGCCTGGTGGGGGAGAACACAGGGTCCGTTGCCGGAGGCTTCTCATTATGTGGAGAAGCATTTCCTTGTTTTTAATTAAATATAAAGACTATCTAACAGTTATAATTAGTACCAGGTGGCTCAGGATTAAAGGGGCAGCATCAAAGGCTTGCCTGGGAGATGCGGAGGCCAGGTTTGCCTCCTCCATCATAAATCACCAGGAACCTCTGTTCTCTTGAAAGTCCATTGCATGAGGCTGCCTCCCAGTGCTGCCTGGGCTCCAGTCAGGAATTCTGACCCTTACGGAGCCTCTGTTCATATTTTAAAGCAAGCAGAGCAGAACAGAACTGCAGTGGTTGATAAGCATCAGTCTGCTGAGGTGAAAGCTTTCTGTGGAAGGGTCGGAGGTGCTCAGGGAAAGCTCCCTCCCTCTAAGCTGTGTTACTGCTGGGATGGAGCCTGGTGGGAATGGGAAGGATAGATGGAGTCGTCTCAGCAGCGGGGTTTGCTTTTCTGGATTCCTGGTGCCTCCAGCTGCTTTACCCTGCTGTGGGCATCATCTCTGCTCCGGTGCGACCCTTCCCAGGGTCTCTGCAGGAGATCCCACATCATGCCTGGCTGTTGGATGGTCCAAGGACCTACTGGCACTCAGAGCCTTCAGAGCCACCCCAGCTGTATCCTGTGGGTCCTGGCCCCACAGGAGTGCAGGGCATACCCCTGGGCTAGCCAGGCCAGGGGATGCAGGATGCAGGCAGCGGTAGCAGTGTCAGGATGCTGTGGTGCCTGTGGGGTGGGTGATCTGGGCGGGTGGGAGGCAGCTCGGTGTCGCTCCCAATGCCAGGCTGCTCTTTTGCTCCGTCTTTAATTGTATTTAACATCTCTTTCGGTTTGCTCTGCTCAGCCCCTGCTCAGCCCATCAGAGCCGTGGGGGGAGCTGACAAACCCATTTGCTCTGTGACGGGTCGTGCTGCCTCCTCCCCAGTGGGGCTGGTGTCTGAGCGACCGCCCTGTTCGGCACCTCCTGCCCCAGCCCTGCCAGGGCTGTGCCAGCACAGGAAGGTGCTGTGGTATTTAGACCCCGGGGGAAGCCAGGCAAACACACAATAAGCTTTGACACAAATAGTGTTTATAAAATATTGCTCCTCCGGGACTGTCTTGCCTACAGTCATCAGGATGCTACCAGTTGCAATAAAATGGAACTGCTCTTTTCCTCCTCATCACAATTCCTGCCGGTGTCTGTTCCCTGGCCAGGCTCTCCTGGTGAGGATGCTAACTGGGAAGAGAGCTGCTGTTACCTCCCCGCGTGGTGCCTGCCTTGCATAAGCAGCCTAATAAGCCCCGTGCGATGCTGCCAGACCTCTCGGTGCATAAAGAGCAGCCTGTGGAGCTGGTTGCAAGGGCGAGATAGAAATGTTAACCCTGCTCCACAGGTCCGGGGGCTGTTACGCTGTGGGTGAGATGTGACAGCATCATTCCTTGCTGCCTGCAGGCCTGACGAGCTCCAGGGATGTTCTCACAAAGGGCGGCTGTGTCCTCACCCGGTTGCAGCTTTGCTTTCCTGCACCCCACAGCCCCAGCCGTGATCAGGTGTTTGCCGTGCTCACCCACCTCTGACAACAGGGCTGGGAGAGGAAAGGCGAAGTCCATACGTGGTCCATGAGGGCAAATGGGAGTCCTGTCACCAGGAGCCCCGATTGCAGCGTAACTCATTTCACAACGTATAGGGAAAGTTGAGTTATTGGGACATGTGACATTTATTTAGTTACATATCTCCTGTGGGAGGTTTCTGGGGCCATTAATGTAGTGTATTTGCATGGCTAGTTTACATGCCTTTGCTTGTTATTGCTGTCTATATTCCATGCACCTCACACTCAATTTCAATTGGAAGTTTGGCAGTTGAGGTGTCACGACTAAAAAATGGAATGGCCTCCCTCAGAAATGAAATAATTTTGTTGTTCAGTTCCGAGCGATTTTGTAATTTCATGCTTGTGTATGATAATTTTATGCTGTCCTGCTCCACGTAACTCAGCTCTGCCAAGCCCTGACAGGTGATAAATACAATCCTTTCCACCCGGCGTGCGACGGGCCAGGATGAGGAGAAGGGAGGGGGGGAAAGTGGCGATTTCACATCTGAGGTCCTGGCGCAGCCAGAGCCGCCGCGGCCCCGTTCCGGCATCATTTCACGCCTGGATTCCAGCAGGCGCATCCCCCCGGCTGCGGTGCCCGGGGTCAGGGCAGTGCCCTGGCAATGGGCTGCTGCTGGAGGGCAGCCAGGAGATGTTGGGTACGGAGGGAGAAAGTTCTGACTTTGGCGTGTCCCCGGGATGCGGCGCCGTGCCTTAGAGCGCGGGCTCTGTCTGATGGAGTTCAATGGAACCGTAACCTTTTGGAGAAATTATTTTTACAAATCTGTTAAACATTTGAAAGACAGCAATTTCCAATAAAAGAATACGAGTCCTTAACATTTATCACCAGGCTACAGATTTTATAACTGTTACTTCATATTGTTCTTGTAAAAAATGTTTCTCCTCCTGAGAGCAGATGAGTCAAAAGACTATTAAGGAAATGCCAGAGGTACAAGGGGGATATAATGGGTGCCAATAAAATGAAAGCAGAAGCAAACCATTTAAATTAAATTCAAGTGGTGATGAGAATCATCATTCCAGCTACAAACCTGGAAAGCTAAACACTGCTCCGTCGCTCCGCAGCCTTGCTGAGCAGCACTGAATGCTGTGCCTGTGGGATGCAGGATGGGCAGTGGTGCCGGCAGGGATGGAGCTGGTGGGTGCAGAACCTGCTGGGGCAGCAGCAGGAAAGCTGCTCCCAAACTGGCTGTTTTGGGGGAGATCTGCTCACCTGCAGGTGAGGAGAGGCAGGGATGGGTTGAAGCTCACAGAGGAGCATGGAGCGAATTCCCTGTGGGCAGGGCTGAGCTATCTGTGTGGCTGCAGACGGTTGTGGCAGCGGAAAGCACGGCGCTTGTGCAGGTCTCTGGTGATGTCCAGGGCTGTTTGGGTATGTTGGGATGGGCACCGTGGGCAAGCCTGGGCTGTGCCCCGCTGCCAGCCCCTGCCTCTTTGCTTGGGATTCAGGCTCCTCTCCCCATTCCCCTCCTGCCTTCAGACCTGTTGTGGTGCGGGTCTGCAGCAGCTCTGCTGGGGGCTGACTTCCCTCCAGGGGAGCGGGAGGCGAGGCAATTCCTGGGTGCCGAGGGTGGCGGTGGGAAAAGCCCGATGTTCATCAGCCCCTTCCCTCCCTGCGCCTGCCCTGCCTTGGCCTCCCGCACCTCCCGTCTGCCATGCTGGGACCGGCGGAGGGGCACGCTCCAGGTCCCTGTGCTGATGATGGAGCAGGGCACCACGACAGGCGGGTCCATGTGCAGGGTGTGTATTCCCCACCGCAGGAGCATGTGCATCACTCACACCAGCATGGAGGGAGCCAGTGCGTTTGTGTGCCTGCGTGTACGTAGGGGGTAGGAGCTGCCTGCCAAGGATACGCCTGAGCTGAAGAGGTTGTGTGTCCAGGCTGAACCTGATTGGAATTGGTGAACCTCTGAAAACCTTCTGAAGCACTCCTCTGGTTCCCAAATAAGGGAACCTCAGAGCAAAAGCTGCTTCAAGCCATAGCTAAGGTTCACCAGGCACTCTGCTTCCAGCTCAACCGAACACTGCTATCAAAAACCATCCTGTGTGCTCTCCGCCTCCCCCCTTCCCTCCTGCAGGCTTCCTGGCTTTGGGAAGCCACAGATGCTGTGAAACATCTTCCAATACCTAAAGGAATCTAAACAAACCTGGAGAGGGGCTTTGGGCAAGGGCCTGTAGGGACAGGACAGAGGAATGGCTTTAACCTGCCCGAGGGGAGACTGAGCTGAGCTCTTAGGCAGAAGCTCTTCCCTTTGAGGGTGCTGAGGCGCTGGCACAGGGTGCCCAGAGAAGCTGTGGCTGCCCCATCCCTGGCAGTGCTCAAGGCCAGGTTGGACACGGGCTCGGAGCATCCTGCTCTAGTGGAAGGTGCGTGTTCAGCTGGCCACGAGTTAACCGCTTCTTCGCGTGGCACAGGAACCGTGTGAGGAGCTGGGGCTTGTCCACCCGGCGCTGCTCTGGGGCAATGGGGCACTTGCAGCCTGGGGGAGGGTTTGTCAGTGCCGCGTGTTTGTGTCCTGCTGCTCCCAGCTCCTTCCCTGTGTCCCTGTGCCTGGCTGAGCGGAGGCTGTGGGTGCCTCTGGGGCTTCCCAAGCGCAGCAGTGAGCCTGGGGGGTGGGAGCGTTGATCAGCCCCTTCCCTGCAAATTACCTCCATAACGTGACGCTGCTCCGGACGCAGCCGTAAATTAGAGCTGGGGTTTTTGCTGCGTATTTTCACCCATTGCATATTTAATGTCTCTGTGAAAGTATAAATAAAACATTCGTAACCATTAGAAATCCTCCGGATCTGGGAAGCGCCCAAGAATTTATTTGTTTTCGGGAGGATCATACATATTGTATTAAAACTATATAAAGGGTTTAATAAAATGGCAAAAATAAAGCAAGAGCGAAGGCTCTCAATCTGCACTGAGAGGAGGGAAGTGATCTTTCTTTGATGCCTATTAAATGTTCCAGCAGATGAAACCCTATATTCTGCCAGGAAATGAGTTTGCCACAAGCCGATTGGGTGCTGTCGTGTGTGCTCGACTTTACCACTGTCATTCCTCTTCCTCGAGCAGCAATACATTACGCCGCCTCCATTTTTCATTCCTCACTGCCCGAAATGCAAATTTCCCCTCTCTTGTTTATATTAGGTTTTCAAATATATGGAAATCCAGATATCTGGAGGAAAATGTCAGGGCCAGAAATACTCGTGATCTGTCTTTTTCCCCGGCCTGACACTTTTCTCCATCACTTACTGAAGGCGTGTGAGGAGCGTTGCCAGTGGCAAGGCTGCAGGTCCAGGGGATGCTCGCAGCCCGGGGCTGGGATGCAGTGGTTTGCTGCTTGCTGTGCTTCAGTGTTTGCGCAGGTTTTGTCACCCTTGTAAAGCTGAACACATGGCTGTGGAGGACAAGGGCCACATTGTGCGGGGAAGGTGTCTGAGTGAAGGGGAAAAGGGTGGGCTCTGCCTGGGCACCTGGCTGGGATGCTGCCTGTGGGCCAGGGATTGCTGGAGCTGGTAAAGATGTGACGGGGGGGGAAGGTCGCTGGAAAGGGCTCTCGGGAGACCCTGTCCTCACACCCTGACTTTGCTTGGCTTGGGGGTTTGCTGCTGTGGCTCTGGGGGTCAGCAATGAGCTCCCACATCAATGCTGCTGCTTCTGATGGGAGAGGGGGAGGTGTTAGCAAGGTGCCGAGCGAGTCGTGCACCTTCAGAAGGAGTTCATGGCCAAATCCGGCTGAGCACCAGGAGTTCCCCTTTCTTCTCTCAAGTAGGAGGCGTATGAATACCTTTCAGTAAGGGCAGCTGTGACCTTGCAGAGCAAACAGCGCTCAGTGCTTTTAGCTCATGGTGTTTGTGAGTTGCCCACCTCTCCCCCACTGACCTACCTTGTGCTATGGATTTCCAATGATGGCCCAGCCCTCAAGGCTGGTAACTGGGCTGGTTTATACTGGGCAGACCCAGACCTGCCCTGCTCTCAGCCCAGTGCCACTTCCACAGTGAAGGTGCTCAGTTCCTCTTCATGGACATGCCTGGGCATGGATGCTGCATGTCTGTAGGGGCTGTGATGCTTCTGTGCATCACTGAGCTGACAAGCGCATTGATGCGGGCTGCAGGTTAGATGAGAGTAATCCATGATATCAGGCACTTTGCCATCCCCTGCAAGCTGGGGAGGAAGAAGTAGAGGTGTGAGAGGAAGGAACAAGCTACCATGGGTGCATAGGCTGTGAATGACACACTGATAATGAATGTGAACTGCATTGATTGCTTCTCTGTGAAAAAGAGAGCTATTTTAGGCGCTGGCAGCTTTAGGGGATGATCTGAAGGCAAAAATCTCTGTCTCCCAGTGCTGGAGGAAGCCTGATGTGCCTTAAATCGTGTCACGAGAATCCTTCTAGCAGGTATGAGGAGGCTGCAACCATCACTGGAGTCAGCACAACACTTGTTCCTTCCTTGTTTCTTCACACAAGTACCTGGAGAGCTGAGGGAATGATGCATAGCAGCAAATTCCCTATTAATAGGTTTTTATCGCATCTTGTTCACATTTCTGAATGGGTGTGTTACTCACAATTGTGCTTCTAATGCTTTGCCCATGCTGATGGCTTATGCACAAAACCTGCCACCAGGCTCTGGTTATCACTGCTCTTGGCACCGCTTTCATCTCGCAGCCCTACACAACCAAAGCAGCCCCAGCCAAATCGAGTCTTGTGCAGTCAAGTGCAGGTTGCGGAGCTCTTTGGACTTGGCTGAGTGGAGTCCCTGCTTTCATGATCAGCCGAGCTCCAGTGCTGGAACACGGTGCGAAGAGCATCGTAAAAGGTTGCAAACGGAGTGACGCTGAAATCTGTGTTTGAACGAATTTTGTATACACAGGGATGTCTTCATCTGTTTACTTAGCCCTGCACAAACACTCCTGCAAGCACGTATCCACGGAACAGCAAAGAGGTTGTACAACCTCCGTGCTCGCAAAGGCCACGGTCTTTTCAAGTAGACATTTAGTGCCCAGAAAAAGAAACAGTTATTTCTGGAATCACAGGGAAAAATGCTGGATTAAGAAACAACCAAGCAACTGAAATCACCCCCCTCTGCTGAGCATCATCTGTCCTGCTCCAAACACCTACAGAGAGATGCAGGTCCTGAGTCTGGAGAGCTCATGGAGAGGTTTGCTCCTGGTGTGCAGGGCTGAGGTTGTGCCTCGAGGCGCCTTTTCAGATTTAAACCTGCACCTTCCTAGCAAGCATATCCCTTCTCTATGTCATTCATAAAAGCCTCAAGCATGTGCTTAACTTTAAGCCCCCACTGAGCTGAGACTGCCGGGTGCTTTGCTTCATCAGAGCTCAACTGCGATGCTGCAGCGGGTTTATCGCCTCCAGCCTCCACCGGTGCTGGCATCACCGCACGTTTCCTCACACCATCGGGAAAGGCTTTCCTGGAACTGCGGAGAACGCTCCCGGCGGGGGCCGGTTTGCTGCTGAGCCAGGGGACAGCGCTTCCGAAATCAGCCAACACCGTTCCATGTGCTTCTGACCCCTGAACTGTGGTGATGGGACTCCGGGAGCCAAACGGCCGTGCCCAGACTTTTCTTCCCATAGCGGCAACCAGGAAGGAGATCTGGCAAAGGGAAATCACATCAAGGAAATACCTAGGGAGCAGGGCTTGCCTTCCCCCTCCCCTCTGCTGGAGCTGGCTGGCTTGTCCCACAGAGCACTGTTGATGTTGTGCTTGTGGGAGCAGCACCAGGCGACCCCAGCTCCCCCGGCCAGGTTCTGCGCTCTGGCAGACTTCTTGTTCCAAACCAGTGGACCTTGTCACACGTCGGAATGCGTAATGCAGACCTCCCTCCCTTGGAGAGGCAGGAGCTGGGATAAAGCAGGATGGACCTTTGCTCCTTTGATTGTCAGCTCTAAGCTGGTAAATATAAACTGGAACGATAAGCTCTAAGATGGAAGTATGAGGGATTTCCTTTATGTCCTTACTTCCCCCTCCCTAGCCTGCCCCGTTGTGTTCCCACATCCTTGGCTTATTTCTCTTTGTCCCTTTGGCACCATCACCGAGGTGCACCGAGAGCACTGTCCACGAGGCAGCTCCCAGCACATCCAATAGTTTCATTTCACCAGGATGAATTAATACACGGAAATAATTTGCAGATTACAACGAGTCCTTCAGCAATGTATGACTCAGAGCCAGGCAAGCAGCCAGCACTGAGAGGCAAACTGCGTGCAGCTCAGCCCCTCTGCACGGTCTGGTTTGAAGTAAGGCGTAACGAGACACACAACTTCACACTGGGACACTCGAGCACAAGATCCTGAGCTGCAGCCTAACCACTGCGCTTGGCTTGTGTGCACCAGGGTTTCGGATGCAATTTGGATTCGCTTCATACAGGTTAAGTGTCTTGGTCACCAGAAACTGGCCTGTTCCCTGCCTTGGATTGCGCAACCACGGAGATCTGGGGAAGGATGTCAGGTTTTCCCCTCAATTCGTTGCAGCTGCAGGTGATGCATCAGAGTGAAAGCTTTCAACTGATGATCCTTACAAACAGGCCATCCATCATTAGTGAAGGTCAAGCTGCAGATGAATTCCATCATTTTACAATCATATACTTCCCCCCCCCCTTGCCCTTGGCTGGGTCTTCAACAGAAAGTGAAGCTCTCTTGTGTGTGGGGGGGTGTTTTTTAGTGGTCTAGAGAGTGTGCTCCATGTACTCACTAGGACGGACAGTGGTGGAGAACAAAGCATCATGGTTGGCTCTTCATCTCTTCAGAGGGTGATGGAAATAAATCCTCATGGTACATAGGCAGCCCTACAGATGGTACCTGACCCCCTGGTTCTACAAAGACCCTTTGAAGCAGAAAGCAAGGCAAAACTGTTCCAGTTCATAAAAGCAAGAGCCTGCAAGGTGGATAAAGGCTGTATATCTCCTTGTAAGGTCTTCCGCACGCAGCTCCTCTGAAGTGACAAGGGTAACCAACTCACTGCCCGCCTGTGCTTAGCTTCAGCTTAAAGAGCCTGAGTTCTCTTGGTCCAGAAATGCATTTGGAGGGAGATGTTTGCAACCGACTTATCCCAAGGCATCTCTAACTCACGGACATCTTTGAATATGTTGGTTTCCTTTTAGCCACCAGCAAGATCTGAAAATAGGGGCCAGAATGGATCATCGAAGTGTTAAAGCTGGGAGAGCAGCAGAGCAAGGGAAGGAGCTCGTACCTGGCTTGTGCCGCCGCGGCGGAGCGCGGGCTCTGCAGCACGCAGAGGCGCTGCAATGTGTCATGTGCATCATTTCAATTAACGGTGCTAAAACAACAGTGCTATTCTTAATATTTAAAGAGCCCCTTTGAAGAACAGGAGAATCTGTCACCCCTCCGGGGGGTTGAGGCCTGCCTTCTGAGGGCTTTTCTTCTCTAATGAAAGGAGTTGGCTGCATGAGGAGCAGCTACCCGTGATGTGCTGGGAGGGCGTGCGGGACCAAGGCATGTCCCAAGGAGCAGCTCCTGCTCGCAGTGCTTGTGCTGGGTGGATTGTCCAGGCTTTCTTTTGTGGAGCTCCTACTCATGGAGCTCATGCCTGAAATAAGGTCAGTGATAACATGGAGCAGCATCTGACCCCCCTTCCCCGCACCCATCCATGCAGGGACCTCGTGCACCATTGCCTGTGGACACCAGACTCCAGGAGCTCCTAAGGTGACTGATCCCATGTCCAAGTGTTTGGCTGCCTTTCCACCTCCCCAGATTCCCACCAAGATGAGGTTTGCTGTGAAGGAGGAGCAGGAGCTGCCTCCTGAGCCTCTGTGGTGACCAAGGGCCAGGATCCAGCCCTTGACCTCCCAGATACTGCCCTTCCTCTGCTAAAAATGCATCTTCCCAAGTGGTGCGCCGGGAAGCAGAGGAGAAGGGCCCATTGTCAGCGAGGAACAGGGAGCAGATATTGATGTTATTGGAGGGAAAAGGCTATTAGGATTCTGTAGCTCTGAAAAATACATAAGTCTGAAATAAGACTAATGAGACATTTACTGGTGCGGTTGGGTTGCATTAATGACCCTTCAGGGGATACAATTGCAAAAGGCTTTCACTGTAATTGCCACACTAATGATGGGCAGTGACATCATTTTAGACCAAATGTGATGCTTGCTTTGGATGCGTTTCAAACCGGGACTTCTCTGTGGCTGGTATATGAGGCCCGTCAGCATCACGGCCTGGCTCTGGGCTCTGCTGACCCATCTTTCTTAGCTGCCTCCTTGGCTACTGGCTTCCCTCCAGCCTGGCCCCAGTGTCCAGCATTCCTCAGCTTTTTAAGGTGCTTCTGGGATTGTGAGCTGAGAACAGTGATTTGTCAGCACTCCGTTCCCGGAGGAGGGAGAAGCTGGGGCAGAGCCACACACCCCCTTTTAATCTGCAGGCATCCTTAAAAGGCTTTGTCTAAACAGTGATTTATTATCTCCTGGCATGGCCTGAAGCACATCTGCACTGTAGAACCCTTGGACAATACCTGCTCCCGGCACACGTCTGCAGCCGGTGGGGACAGGCTCGGATCCCGGCTTCCCCAGCGCCTCTGGGCTTAGAGGAACATATTAATTAACCTCATTATCCAGGATCATTTCAGCACTCCAGACACGGTGTTCCTGCAGCGAGGCTGGGGGCTGGAGGGCTCCCGCATGAGGAGGGTGCGGATATTTGCCTCTGCGGGGACACACAGCTGGGAGCGGGTGATGGAGGAGATGCTTGGAGGAGACGGGCTCATCCCGGCACCTGGGATCCAGCACCCCTGTGGTCTGCTCCCAGAGGGATGCTGGATGGAGCTGGTCCTCCCCCAGCACCGGCCCTGCCTGCAGGTTGTTGGGATGCGGAGCAGGTTTGGGCTCAGGAAGGAGCTGGTGGTGGCTGCGTGCCCCGTCCTGGCTGCCTCTGCTCCTCCCCAGCACCAGCTAGGGCTGGGGATGGATTGACAGCGGCTTGTTAAGCCTGACAGAGCATCACCGTGTAAAGAGCGGGAGAGAGCAGGGCTCTTTAATTAAATAAAAAAGGCAAGTCATGATTCCTGCCTTCCCTCCTCGGCTCCTCTGGAAGCAGCATTCCTGCTCCTGCATTTAAAAACATCAAATTGATAGCCCTGTCATCTGTGCCCATAGGCTACTGCTCCCTGCCCAGCCCTCCCACCAGGGCTCTGCCTTTGAAGGCGAAGGCACCGCTGTGTGACTGTCCTCAGGGACATTCATTTGCTTTCCTACAGCCTTGCTGGTTGTCACCAGCAAATATCGAGCCGGGCTCATACCATCCCCCTGTCCCCTGCAGCAGCCTGGGGAGCGCTGGTACCAGGTACCAGCAGGTCCTGCCCCTGGCAAGGGAACCGCTCCCGGGGGCCACAAGGAGACCGGAGCAGTGTGCAGCATGCCAGGCAGGGGGTTCAGGCTCTACCTGTGGTTTCCTGATGGGGGTGAATGTAACCGGGAATGTTGTCTCAGGTGAAGGCACTTATGATTAGCAGCCATAAACCACAAATCTCTGTCATGAGGGAAGTGGGGGGAGCAGTAATCCTTGAAATGGAGGGAAAAAAGGCACAAACATCCATCATCAACAACCGTAATTCCCATATCCCCTCTCTCCATCCTGGACTTGTCGATCTCTGCACTTCCCAGTGTGTCCAGCGGACACAGCAGCGAGGGTCCTGCTGAGCTGCTTTCCAGAAACTCCATTAGAGAACTATATAAACGAACACAAATCTTCTTTCCTGGTGTCCAAAGGCACAGGCCCTGAGCAGCATCTCCGTGGGTCCTGCCGAGGCAGGATGAGCTGTGCCCTGCTCACCCTCAGCCCAAAGGTTTGCTGCACCCTGTGCGCTGCGGTCTCATTTCCCTTCTCCCTCCTCCTCCAGCCCCATGCCCACCCCTGCTCCGGTGCCCCACCAGCCCATTGGCAGATCCCAAAGGAGGAGCCGCGGCTGGGGCAGCTCCCCAGGCTCTGCAGGTGTGGGCAGCACGGAGCAGGCTTTGACTCAAGGTCTGTTCCCTGCTTGAGCGATCAACATCATTTCCATACTATAATTACATTGCCCAATCCTCTCCTGATTTTACTGCTATCTTGTAAGGCGTCCCGGTTGTGAGTAATTTAAAGCTATATGAGATGTCAGGCTCTGTGAAACAATCACCCCTCAAAGAAATATGGTCTGAGATAATAATTGATAAGTCCCATTAGGCAACGGGGCCCGCTGCTTCTGACTTGGCCTCTTCCGAGGCAGCCTTGTTGATTCCCTTCCTGGAATCCCTTCACTGGGAGCGTGGCTCCGAGGGCAGACCTGTGGCTGCCTGGAGCGGGGCGATGTCTCGCTGCAGGGCACAGGGGGGTGACTGGGGCAATGCGGCCGCTGTGTCCCGGGATTGCAGGATTTCAGCCTGATTTATGGGTGATGCTTTGCACAAAGGACGTTCCGAGCGCTGGTTTCCACCTCTGTTTGCTGCGGGGTTTTGTCTCGGTGGTTTCTCCTCATCATCAGCAGCAATCATGGAACCCACCCAGGATCCCCCTGCTCCAGATCCCAGCACTGCAGCCCCTTCCCAGGATGCCAGGGCAGGCAGGCAGGACACCCACAGCCGCTCCATGTCCCGCAGCACCAGGGTGGGAAGAGCATCCTTGGCACCTCGTTTTGTCCTCTCTGCTGGTGTCTGGGTCCAGATTTGGTGCTGGATTGAGAAGCTGGGTTTGGTTTGGAGCTACGTGACAAAGGCTGCTCCGTCACCGGCCTCCAGCAGGGGTTCCAGGCACTTGAAACTCCCGATTCCTTTGAGCTGCAGCTACATGTACAAATACAGATACACACGTGTGCACGTAACCATGCCCGTATGCACGCACAAGCATGTACATGTGTATAACACAGACACACACGGCCATGCACACACTTGAGGCTCCTCACAGCCTCACTCACTCAGGAGAGAGGAAGCAGGAAACTGGTTTATTCCTGCCTGTTGGGTTTGTGTTTTTACCGCTGCATCTGCAGCTTCTCAGGGCTTGAGCAGTTTTACAAACTCCTGCTTTAAACTTGGAAACTTTTAATTAGGGAAGAGAATGTAAACCTAATTTGTGTTGTCTGCAAGAGGTTCTGCCCGTGACAACAGGATGAGTGATGAATTATGCAAGTCGCGAGGGAAAGGCTGGCTTTTCCTGATGTGCTACTTCATAATTGCATAAACTACCGCCCTCCTGAATCGGGCAGACAGTGTCTTACACACGCGGTAACCTTTGGAAGCGGTGACAGCTCATTTGTGATGTTCTATTAGAAATAACAGAAAATAATTACAACAACAATTTAAAGTTGGCAAAACTCCGACGTTGTCTCCTGAAGAGGGGAAGAGCTGGAGATGGAACGGGCTCTGCGGAAAGGAGGGTTCTCTTCTCCTTGTACTTAGGGATAGACACCAGGAGTTAAAGATGGGCTCTGTTAGCGGAAGGGGTTTACCTCTCAGGGCTGGTTTGTTGTATGTGGTGGGACAGGAGTCAGCAAAGGGAAAACTCAGCTCTGAGACCCATGATACAAAATGAATGTTCGGTGAACGGGGGGTGACATTTGGGGCGAACCAGGAGCATTTCAGCTTCGTGCTTGCTTTAACCTCTTTGGAAAACAAGGTGCCTTCCCAGGAGGGGGCTCAGCATTGGGAATCTTTGTTCTCTGCCCCCGGAGCTGGAAATCTGTATTTCCCTGAATGGAAATTCTGAGGAAACGTTCCAATTCATAAGCACTGAAACAACCTCGTTGCAGTGCCACGAGGTGACAGCTGCTAAAACGTTCTAATAAACCGGGAGGAAAAGAAGAAATACACCGTAACTCACTGCTGGCTTTGAAATGTTGAAGAGAGCGGAGCAAGTGGGAACGGATCAGTTCTGATCTGGGATTGTCTCATTGAAAAATTCATCAAGACGAGCAGGTCCCCGCGGGATGTTTTGATGTGGATGGAAAAGCGCTTTGGTGGAAAACATCTGGTGTTGGAGGGACTTGCTGGTTCCTCTGGACGCTTCCCGAGCTCACGTTATCCTCGAGGCTGGGGCTGGAGCCCATCACCCGCTCTCCCCGGTGATGGAGCTGTGGTGGGCAGAGGGAAGTCCCCACACAGGGGTCCTGGTGAAGGGAAGCCTTTGCCCTGGCTTTCCCCAGCAGTGTCTCAGATGTCTGATTCTTAGGAAAGTAAGTTAATAGTGGGGTGGTGCAGGAACAGGAGCAGCTCTGGGAGCTCCCAGGGAGGGACCCGGAACAAAGAGATCCCTGGGGGTTTATGCCCTCACAGTCTACTGACCCGACCGTCACACACTGTTCGTGTGCCTTGCACCTCTTGGTCAATGATGGATTTCGGTCTGGGGTCTCCTTGTCCATCGCTGCGTTTTATTTTGTTGTCTCATCAGGCTGTAAATTCCTTCTTATTTCTCTGGTCATTGCCCTTGGTATGGATTCTTTATCTCCCAATTTGCGTTGGACTCGAGGCTTTGATTTACACAACTAAGTGTGGGGTCACACGAGGGGGAGCAGTGGGTGCTGGAGGGAGCAGCAGCAGGAGCAGGGCTCTGTGCATGGAAGGAGAGCGTCGGATCAGCTCGGCCTCCATTGAGGTTAAGCACTTCTCTGTCTGGAGAGGGTCTGGAATCCTGGGTTTCATCTGTGACCGAGGCTCACCCCACGAGCAGCACCGGGGCACACAGAAGGGCCCTTCCTTTGCCCTGTGAAGCTCCATTAGAGCTGTAGCAGCAAAACAAAAATGCAAATGTTTATGTCGAGCCCTCTTTCAGGCTGGTGAAGCAGCTTTACACATTCAGCATCCGCAGCCTCCCTGGAGAAATCCCAGCTCTGTTTTGTAAGCAGAAGTACAAGTCTTTGCCACACAGCTACCGTCAAAGTTTTGACAGGAAAGCAACTGCTTTTAAAACACACGGGTGGCAGGCACTGATTGGGATTCACTCCCTGTCTGCTGAGCACAGGCAGGGAAGCAGCCCTCTCTGTGGCTGCAGTGGCCCATGGCGGTGTGCTCCTGGTGGTGCTGGAGCTGCTGATGCTGCTCCCTAAGGCTCCCGCATGGGAAGGGATGTGCCATGGCACTGCCTGCCCTGGCTCTGCGGCTCGCTGTGCCAGGCTGCTCACAGCCCTTTGCAAGCCTGCAGGGACAGTGGTGTGGCCATCGTGCCATGTGCTGGGGAGCGGGGCTGGAGCAACATCGACCTCTGCGTGGTGGGGATGGGAGATGCAAAACCGTCTCCTGCTCCTTTTGTTCCTGCCAAAGGGCTCTCTGGCAGCCAGCTCCTTGCTCCAGAACTGGAGCTGGAGGGACTTAAAGAGACCATAATTTGATATCTCAAAATGTTAACATGTGGTCATTTGGAAGCAGACAGAGCCAGGGGGAGGCTGCTGCAAAGCAGAGGACCTTGTCAGTGCATCCTTTTCCCTTTATTGATCCTGGGTTTAGGTATCTAAAAGAATGAAATGATTTACTTTGCATCTTACCTTATTATTTAAAGTCTTTATGCTGTTTCCCAACTTCCATCGCCAAGCACTTTTGCTGATAAACCTCTTCACCAGTAACTAAAGCTGAGGCATGGTGGTGCCATGCTGGGGGGGTGTCAGAGGGTCCTCACCCTGTGGCCATCCCTGGGTCCAGCACCCATGGGACACCATGGGGCTCCTCTGCCAGGCCAGATCCGGGGACAAACACTGCCCTGACAGTGATAGCCACTGCCCCCAGTGTTACCCACTGCCCTCAGTGCAATGGGAGCTTTTGCTGGGAGAGCAGCTCTGATTTTGGCTTTGCACGTTCCAGGCACGCTGCCTTCACTTTCAAATCATCTTTCCTACCTCTTTCTCCCTCTAGCTTGGGTTGTAAATTTACCGCTATTAATTAATTTCTAATTAAGTTCTATACAGCAACCGCTCACTCTGAGCGAGATGATTTCAGATAATCTCAGTTTGTCAAAATATGCCTGTCTCCTTTCAAAGCCGCAAGGAAAACACTGAGCAGCTCCAGGGTTTGAGATGTGAAACAGAGAGACAGTACGAACATGTGCCCTGGAGGAGTCAGGAGACAGGGAAGGAAAACACGTGCTGGGATTTTGGATGCGGGATGTTGCCCTCCTGCAGTGTGGGATGTGTTGATGGGATGGGATGGGGGGGAAGGACTCTCCCAGCCTTTCCTTGCCCAGCCCTGGCCCATTGGCTTCTGTGCTTCCCCGTCCAGGCACTATCCTCATCCTCCCACTCACAATAGGGACCCAGATGGACCGAGCATGGGGGCTGCCGGGGCCCCCATGGCCTGACATAGCCCAGAGCCTGCGCTGTGGCTGAATTAAAGAACAACTAATCCCTGCAGGAAGCGTGGAAGCCGTATTTAACACAGGCAGACCATAACCTGTTCGATGTCTAATTGGCTGCAAACCAAACAAGCACCAGATACCCGGTTACAGCATTGTACACCAAGCCTCCTCTGTCCTGCAGTAACTCAGGGAAGCATTTAACTGCTCATAAACAAGGGGCATGGTTTAATCTGAGAGGTTATTGAGATTTAATGTGACTGAGTGCGGTGAGGTGCTCACAGGGGAAGTGGCAGGAGCTGCTCCCATCCAAAAGCTGGTCCCAGAGCATCCGGTCAGTGCAAAACCCCTGGGCACAGATGCAGGACGCAGTCGGGGTGGGGTTTGCTTCCCGGTGGTCGTATGGACCAAGAGGGGATGTGAAAGGCTCCAGGGGCTGCTGGTGCTTCCTGAACGCAGGGGGATGTGACCAGGAGCGATGGGAGCCCCAGGAAACCGGTCCCCCCACGAAGGCAGCCGCCACCCCCCCAGCAGCATCAGGAGGGTGCTCCTCTGAATGAGGCTGCGGGACATGTACCCCACAGAGGTGGAGCTGAAACACAGGAATCATCCCGATTCCTCCACTTCCTGAGGCAATTCCAAACTTGCTCACACCCATCACCTCTTGTTGCCGGGTGATGTCTGTACCAGTGAGAGCACGCATCATTCCCAACCCTAGCTGCCATTTCTGTCCCATTCCTGCCCTGTGTGGTGAGCTGAGGAGGTAGATCCGCCGTGAGCAGGGACCCTGGAATGTCTGCGGGGAGGGATAGGCTGGACTGGTTGTACAGCTCAGGAGGAGGTAGAAAAAGCCCTGGAGTGACTGCGGGCAAACTCCTGCTCCGTGAGTGGGGGGGATGAGGAGGATGCAGCGGGTCAGGCCCTGCAGAAGCACAGGGTTAATAGTGCTGGCGACATCCCGATGCCCCGCAGGCAGCGCCAGGCTGGCTTTGCCTCTGTGGTCCTCACCCCCCCGAGCCCCGGCGGTGGGGACGGTGTCCGAGGTGACACCTCACATCCAGACAGGAGCCAGCTCCCGAGCACAGGGCAGAGGGTAACAAAGATCAGAACGAAGTGAAAACGGCACCGGTTTCTCTGCATTGTTTCTTTCTGGGAGTAGCAGGAGCAAAGAAAAACAAACAAGTCTAACTAAGTGCTTTGGCAATTATACAGACAAACAAATCACTTTCCCAAATTGCTTCTTTGGGGAATTACAGCTCCTGGAAATGAAACACAAACAGATTATTAAAAAAGAGCTTCCCGTTGGGAGAGAAACAGTATTTACAAGAGAAGATGTGCCTAGCTGGACCTCTAATTGCTGTTCATTATCTCATATTGATTTAATTAGTTGCTGCACTCAGGTCTAAATTGCCTGCTGTCCTCAGCGGGGATTTAGGAGCCGGGGCGCCTCCCTGACCCGCCGGGCAGCGGGGGTCCCCTCTGCTGAGATGGGGAGGTGGTGATGAGCGGGGGTCCCCGCCCGTCGCCGTGGTGTCGGTGCGGTGTCGGTGGGCAGGGGCAGCGGCACGTCCTCGTGGGCTGGTCCGGTTGCGGAGCCTGCAGCACTAATGAACTGCAGTAATTAGCGAGTGTCTGCATAGCACAGCATTCAAGCGTCTTGTGGAGGCGGGCGAGATGCATCTCCAGGGCCGGCTGCTGGAGAGGGAGGTGACGGGGGCAGCGGGATGTGCCCTGTCCTGTGCTCCGGGATAGGCCGGGAATGCCCATCCCCACATCAACGTCCCCCAGCAAAAGCCTGAGGACTGTTAACTTCCCTGGTTAGTGACCTCTGGGGCCGGAGTGTTGGGCAGATTCCTGCTTTGCAATTGCAGGTGGTTAATGGGGGAGCGGGCAGAGACATCAGCAGTTGCTTCTTTAAGGAAACCACAGCCAGGCGGGACAAGGAGACACTGATGGCACCCTCGCTGCGAGCTGGATGCAGGAAAGCGAGGCTCCTGCTGCAGAATTCCCGGTCTATGAACGGAGGTGGCAGAAGCAGTGGCAGCGTGAGGGAGAGGAGTCCCAGCCTGAGCTCCTTCCTGTGCAGGCTGGAGCTGGAGCCTCGCCGGGGGCTGCAGAGCCGAAGCAGGGGCAGCCGTGGGGTGGGGGGGTGTGTGCACATAGGTGCATATGGAACAGTGGACACTCACACATGCTGCACCCACAGGTTTAAAGCTATTCCCCCTTTTCCCATTTTTACATCCAAAGGTACCCTTTTCCCTGTACACTGGAAAATCCTTGGGGTGCTGCCGGCAAGTCATGGGCATGCTTCTGTTAGACACCGGGATTGTATTTCCTCGTGTTTATCAGCGTGCTGACCCCATCTTCCCCCAGGCACTGGAAGAATTATTATCGTTTAAAGCTAAGAAATGGTCCCTCGTGCAGGGAGCCATGCAGAGGTGAGCCAGTCCTGGCTCATTCTCACAGTGTGCATGTGCACACACCCCTGACAAGCAATACTGCCTTATCCTGGACATCATTCCTGCTTGTTTTAGTCACAGAGCAAGAATCAGATACTCATGGAAATGTGGGAGAGATGGAGCAGGAGACCCAAGGGCAGAGGGGGGAGGATGCTGGCTCAATGGACTGATGCTGCTGGTCCATGGCAAGCCACTGCAGCATCCCCCCCCCAACAGGTTTGGAAAGGGAATGGAATCGGAGGGAATGGGAGGTGCAGCCACTGTTAAAAATGATCCTTTGTGCATCAAATCAGTATTCCACAGGCTGCTCGAGATTCAATACATCAAGGGTTGAAGGATCGTACAACCCTATTAGCTACAAACTTTAATTTCCCTTCGGGGCTGGTGTGTTACAATGCAACTACAGCAGCAATTACAACTTCTCCTTCACTGACAACTTGTTTAGATCAATAATGTCCTCAGCATCTTGAATCAAGATGGGCTCCATCAGCTAAACGAGTGAAACAGCCAGACCCCAGATTCCCCTTCATGGAGCCTGTTGTGAGGCCGGTCCCCATCCTGTCTTACCCAGCTGCTGGCCTTGCCTCCAGCCCACAGGATCTTGCCAAGCCTGACCATCTCCTCCTCATCCCAAGGGAGCCGGAGCTCCCAGGCCTTCCTGCTTTCCCTGCATCAGGTCCATCCCTCCAGTGCTGAGATATTCCTGCTGCCCCTCCAGAGCTGGGGATGAGAACCAGGGCTTTGCACTGCATCTGCCTGGGGACCGTCTTCCTCATTGGGCTCGCAGGCCCATTGCTGGGTGCTGAACCCCATCCTGCGCCGTGTGGCTCAGGGAAACCACGACTGTGAGCTGGGACACCGGATGCCGATGGCCATCAGCGCAGCGCCGCGTTTCCCTGTGTTCAGAATATTGCCTGAGCTGCTGTTTTCCCTGCCGTGGCACAGAGCCAGGGAGCGCGGCGGGGGAGCAATAAATCTGCCCACTGAGCTAGAGCTGGCTTGGGAATAGGAAAGGGGGAAGATCCGAGAGGAGTGAGTGTCGTCTCCATCCCGAGACGGATGGCCTGGAGGAGCCATAAAAGCGGCAGTGCTGAGCTGGTGGGTGAGTGGGACATGGGAATTGTGGTCCCTCAATGAGAGGAACACAGCAGCTCCAGCTCCTACCTGCGAATCCCTGGCAAGGTTGGACACCTCTCTCCTGGCATGAGGACAATGATTTAAAGCTCAGGACTTTGTAATGCAGCGGATGGAGCAGAGCTGTTGGTGTTTGCTGGCGCGCTCGTGGGGCCCATGTGCCAGGGCGAGGGGCACATCAAGAGAACAGGAAGCTTGCACATCAAGTTCTTAAACAGCAGAGAGCAGAGCATTCTGCAGAACGTTAGAGGCCAGTGAGGTGGCCTTGGAAGATGGAGTGCGTGATGTATTGGATCCGAGTCCATCGCCTCGGTACAGGCTATTCCTTCCAGCAGATATGCTAGAAGGGCGGTTAGGGAGACCTCATCAAAACCCAGTCAGAAGTCAAACATCTCATGCACAAACAGGCTGCAGGCCTCACTTCACTACAGCAAACAGCCTTGTTTGGCAAGGGATGGAATGTAACCCTTAAAAAGTTAGCTGAGCTGAAAGTCCCAGGCCTGCAGAGGGGCAGAGGCAAACGTGCCCCCACATCCAGGCACACGCATGGACAAGCATGATCGATAATCAATAATAGAGCTACACAGCCAGCTTTTTCACAGGAAAACTGATGTCAGAGCTCTCCATGAGTTACCTGGGGGGTGGGGGGTGTTAACACTGGCACTTGCTCGTATTTAGCACGTATTTCGGCTGGCCCCGGAAGGCTCCTTTCAAAATGGGTGCTGCCGCAGGAGCAGCAGGCTCCAACCTGGCTGAGGCGCACGCTGAGCAGCACCGGGAGAGCACTGAGCATCCTGCTGCTCGGCTCGGGCTCGGTTTGCTGGTCAGGTAGCAGAGAAGCCAAGAGGAACCCAGTGCAGCAGCAGTCTCACAGCCACAGGGAGCAAAGCTCAGGGCATCCCCGGAGGGTGTGGGCGGGGGGCTGCAGCTCCCACACCTCCACCATCGCTGGGTGAAGAGATCCCGTACAAGCAACGGCTCAGGGTGAGACCTTGGGATTGGGCTTTGGTTTCCAGCTCCTGAATCCAACACTACACACAAGCCTGGGGCTGCTCTGGTGAAGTGTGGAGCTGCTTTGTGGTCACACTGTTGGCAAGTCATTTCTAGGGCTCTTGTTCAGCGAGGTACTTAAGCACATGATTAATTTGGTAGTCAATAGAAGTTCTCACAGGTTGAAACTTGAGGGATACGTGAGACCTCGCAGAATCAAAGCTGCGGTAGTGATTTACTAACAATACTTTCTGGCCTTCTTGATGTGGGATCTAAAAGACCGGATGTGGTTTCCATAAAAACGGAGTTTAAAAGGTTCCCGTTATCGACTTGCTGGTTTCTAGCAAAGTTCTTGCTCTCAATCATATTCCCTGAGGGTTTTCTTTGTAAGCAGTGGCTGCACGAGGCGCAGGGCTGAGAGGAGCGTGGCCGTGGGGGCTGTTGAGTGTCTGCAAGGAAACTCCAGGCAATTGCAGCTTCTGAAGTGATGGTCCCTTCTCTCCAAGTGTCAAGAGTGCTTTGCTGGATGTAAAGTGTTTGTCAGAGAGTATCTGGTGCTTTCCTCGCTACAGGAATTGTTTGCCAGCAGATTCAGAATCAGCGATGGAGAAGCCAAGTAAGTGTCAAAGTGTAACCTGTGGGGAATTTGAACTTTTCCAACACAGCCTTCGAGCCCTGGAGCTGCTCTGGATCATGCTGGTGGCAGCTGGGCGGCCGAGCACACTGACCCTTGGGATGGAACACCCAGCCAAAGCCAAAGGTCATTCCCTGCTTTGGAGATGTACTTGGGAAGGGACAAGCATCACTCTGATACATAATGTGGGACCTGGCAGGGGTGGCATGAGGTTCCCTTGAGTCAGGGTGACAAAGAAAGATGAATGTGGGTTGCCTGGAGCCATACAGAGAAAGCCCCCCGCAAGCACTGGAACTTGGCCAGGTATCTGCTTGTGATGGAAGTCCAAGGCTGGCGTCCAGCATCTTTTATGTTTCCAGACGGCTTGGCGCGTGTTTGCAGGGCCATTGCCTGGACACCGAGAGCTCATCAGCCTGACCTGTCAAGACAGTGCTTGGGCTGAAAAATGCTCTCATCCCTGCACTCCAGCGCTCCAATACTGCTGACCTGGTACACACTGATCCAATTCCCATCCCTGCGTCAGCACGGCGTGCATGCATCACCCCACGCATCCTCTTCATCGCAACCCCTGCTATCACGGGCGTGATTTGCAGCTGCTGGGCTTGAAGAACCTGAGGAGCATCCCCTTGGCTGCAGGTCTCATATGGAGAGTTAAGGACCCTTGTGCCACCGTCCTGGGTTGAGTGCATTAGGGACATGCAGCCACCAGGCAGGTGCCTGCCACCAGCCCTGAAATGCTGAAGGTAAAAGCTGGAGGAATAAAGTTTTACTGCAGAGAATGACTCAGTTTTATAAGGTCTATAAAAGCTCGTTAGGTGTTTGTGAGTGGTCTGCTAATCCTGCCTCCGCCTGGACCTCTAAATCCAATCAAAGCCTGTGGCTTCCAACTGGGTCACTGCGGCTCCATTATTAAAGTCCTCAGGTGCCACTTCTCATGAATAAACAATTGTTTTGTGGCTAAAACAAATCAATGTATAAAACACCCTTTAGAGCTTCAAAAGTTCCAACTGTTATGCAAATAGACCTGTTAAATGAAGAATATTCCTAGGTAAAATAATTATGCAGAACAGTTTCCCCTCTGCATAAGGTGCCAAAAATTATCTCAGTGATGCCAATTATGTGCTTGTTAGCACTGACATTATCATAGTCATTACACAGAGCTGGTGCAGTTTATGTAAGATCTACACTGTGTTCTATTGTCATTTTTTCCCTCTATTTACAACTCTGTATAATAAATGTCATTTTTCAAATGTTAAGGTATTTGGTATTTAATCTATCATTAAGGCTTTGAGTATGTCTCGCCCCTAATAGGAGGACTGGCTTTAACGCCCTGTGGTAGTAAAACAAGAAAAAAGGAGGGAAAAAGAGGAAAAAAATGTGATTCCCTCAGGAGGGAAGGTGTGAGGAGAGTGGTTCTGGTGCTGCAGTACAGGAGAACAGGGAGCGTTTGGTGCTGGGGTGGTCTTTGTCAGCACTCGGCGTCTGTGCCGATGATGTTGGGGATGCGCTGGACCATCGTCCCCTCCATCGGCTTTCCCAGCTCATGCTTCCAGAGCAGCCCTTGCTGCTGCTGCTGCCTGCCCTTGAGAGCCCTCTGGAATCAGTCACTGTGAGCGGGGGAAAGTGGAAATCCCTGGGGAGAGAAGGCTGGATCTGGAGGTATCCGGATGCAGGGCGGCAGCCCTGGACCATGTGCCCTGGACCAGCATCGTTCCTTTGCTGTCGGCACCCTCTCCCTCCCATGTGCCTGCAGGGTGATGGAGCCGCCTCCCTCCTTTATGGGAGAATCTGGGGCTCCCCCAGCCCCACTCGCACAGGGAACCCCTGCGGTGGTTTGCTGCCCATGGAACACGCTGACAAAACAAGTCACGGTGTGATGAATTCAGCTCTTGGCGTGGCCATCTGGAAGCTTCCGAGTGTATTTATGTGTGCCCTTACACACAGAAGAAATGCCTCCAATAACAAAGTTATTAATCTCGAATAACTCTCTTTGGGCCACTCTTCGTTGTCATTTCCTTGTCAGGATCTTTCTTACCCGTAATTCCCCCCTGCTGAGAGCTGTCGTTGTTTAATCTCTCTATAATTATCCAAGTATCACATTTAGAAAGCTTCGTGATGGCATCGTGCACAATACAATACTGTGTATGCTTTGCTGTGGGATGCTTGGGATGGCAACCTCCCAATGGTGGGGCGAGGGGCCCCTGCCAGTCCCTCGATGGGAAGCAGGGAGCAGGGGGATGTGCTGGCCCCGGCACCGTGCAGTGTGGCGCAGAGGAGGATTCTTTGCAGAACCTTCAACAAGTTGTTTGAGTTCCCTTGGACCCGCTCGTCACTCCTGATGTAAGAGGGAATCCGATGGTTTCCCCTTGAAAACAACCCAGGAGCCACTCACTGAGATCTGTGGGTTTCTAAACAGCAAAGCTAAGGGCAGGGTAAATTCTCTTCAGCGTAACCAGCACGTTATTGCTGCTCGTCGTCACTCCCGTGTTGAAAAATCCACCAACCTGGCAGTGAGATGCTGAAGCCGTATCCCAGGCCCAGCTGCCATGGGCCAGTTCCACCCTGGAATACCCCTGGGATGCCCATGGTTTGTGTTGGAAGGGACCGTAAACCTCATCCGTGTCCAACCCCTGCTGTGGGCAGGGACACCTTCCACTAGAGCAGGGTGCTGCTAGCCGCATCCAACCTGGCCTTGAACACTGCCAGGGATGGGGCAACCTGTGCCAGGGCCATTTCCCCTTGTCCTGTCCCTACAGGCCCTTGCAAAATGGGGAATGGAATTTTCCACAGAGGAAATGCTGTTACTTGGCCGCTAAGGTGTGTCGCTGGGCTTTAAAGGGAAAGAAATAAGCCCATCTACTTGATTCTGCACGGGCTTTTGAAAGGTGCTAAAAACCATCTCGTAATTATTCTGAAATTACTGATAACCGCCTCCACAACAGGTTATGAACCAGCCTCTAATTATGCATTATAGCCACAGGATTTCCATGAATCATTAATTAATGATCCTCGGCTATCCGGCATGAAAAATTGATGTCTGGAGAAACAAATAGAAAAGGGAAAAACTGAACATGGTCATGAAGAGGCAGGAGAAAGAGTCCAAGTGGTCAAAGAACAGGCAGGGGTGGAGGGCTGGGAGGGAGAGGAGGCTGAGGGGAGGAAGGCAGCGGGGCAGCCAGGGAGGGTAGGAAAACACATGGGGAAGAGAGCAATGCCTGCGACACGTGGTGCCAGCAGAGCCAGAGGAGCCAGCTAACCCCACAGCAACCAAATACCTGTTATTAGAACAACCCACCCTAATTACACTGTAATGACTTTGACACAAGACATTAAGCAGATTGTTATCAAAGTGAGATAAACAGGAACTTCAAAGCAATTTGGCTCTGGAAAGACTTTTACATGGGACCAGAAAACCCTGCCTGGAGGGGGCTTCGCAGTTTGCTCTGGTCTTGCCACCCCTGGGAGCCGGTCTTGTGGCATTAAAGCCATTCCCCTTGTCCTGTCCCTAAAGGCCCCTGTAAAAGCTGCTACATTCCAGCCACGGGATCCCCTGCCTGGAAATGGCCTGCGTGGCTTTGAGGACGTGGCACCACGCATGGGGTGAGCCCCCCGGCCACCTCCTTCACTTGCAGGCAGCAGCTCCCGAAAGCGCCATGGCTGCAGGTATTTACTGATTAAAGCAGAGGGGAGAAGGAATTGCTCCAGCCCCGCAGCCCATCAGCTTTCCCTGGAGTCTGCACAAGGCTCTTGTTTTTATTCCCTTTCCTTTGGTCTCAGAGAGGGATAACGTGTACCTTCAGAAGTGTCCCCTTATAAAGTACGGAGTGCTCAGAAATATGAAAACCTGTGAAGTCTAAAAGCCTGGAGATTATTCTGCCATTAAAGCTTTGATACAAAGAAAAGGCTGATGGAAATGTCAAAATATTTGATATTTTACAGCAAAAAAAAAGCCAGTTCTGCTAATGGAAACTCCGCTTCCTTGTGCCTCGGCGCCACTTGTTTGATCGTTGAAGGGCAAGAAAATAAATGTTTCCTTGTAGCTGTGGATTTCAGATTCCAATGTAAAATCCAAGCAAATATACCCTGGCTTGGAGAGTGGGGGGGGTGTTAACCCCGTGTTGGCCGTGCTGAGGGACAGGCTGGGTGATGGGCCGGGGAGCACAGCCCCTTACACCCCCTCACACCCCTCAGGATCCTGCTGCCTTCCCATGAAGCAGTATGCCATTAAATAAACAAACCGGAGTGACTGCAACAGATTTACGGACGCTTCCTCTGCTCTCCCTCCCGCGCCCCGCCGCAGATTGATGGCTCTGCATTAACCTCATGAGCACCCATAAAGTTTGCTAAGATAACGCTGGCAGGGGGGAGAAGGGATCTTTATGGATAAGTAATAATTGCAAGATGCAGAAGTACTCCGGGAACGCGGTTATTCGTGGTGAGAGCCTGGGCAACAGTTGCCCCATAAGCTTCATCCCTGCTCTACAGAACACTTGCCCCCTCGTCTCCTTAGAGCAGTTAGAATCACAGAATCGTTTAGGTTGGAAAAGACCTTTAAGATCACGGAGCCCGGGTGTTTTCTCCTTTCTTCTTGTCCTCTAAAAGGACTCTGCACCTGCACGATATGAAGTGGTTTTGACAGTTCCTAACAGCACACCCGCTCCTGCCGCTGCAGGGGCACCGGGAGGGAAGGTGCATGCAGGGAGAGGGCCGGGTGCCCTCTCACAGCCAACAGTGACCATGGTGGGTGCTGCTGGTGCATCTCCCCCATCCTGGTGAGCCCCCAGGCATGTCACGGGGTTCTGGGCCCCCCCTCTTGCTTCAGCCACACAACACCCACATTGGCAGTCAGTGGTTGTCAGTTAGGGGACAGGACATTTACAGCTCCCCCCTCCCTAAGCAGGGCGAGTCCAGCAGATCCCAAATCCCGCTTTGCTGTGACTTCCTATGATTTGAAACTCAAACAAGGCAGCATGAATAATGTAATGCTCTCCTTCTTCTCTTCTTGCCTTCAAATCCTCAGAGGATGAGTGAAGCTTCTTGTCTGCCTCATTAGTGGCTGTTCAGCCATTTGATTTCGGTAACAATGAGCGTGCTCACCAGAATTTTCATACCTATTTGCGTCATGAAGTCAACACGGAGTTTTTTGAATTCACATAAAAATTTAATGGTGTGATCTGCATACGTCTCTATTGCGGTGGGCTCCGCTCCCCTCTCCCCCCTGTGAAAGGAGAGGGACCGGCAGAGAGCTGCCACACAGAGCATGGCCACCAAGGAGCCCGGCTCAAGGGCAGTGGGTGCTGCAAGGACAGGACTGGCTGCAGTGGGATGGGGATGCAGGGACCAGGGAAGCAGGAGTTTCCACCCACACTTGGCAGGGGTTTTGGCCGTGGTTATGGTGGGGTTTGGCTGGCAGATCCCAAATGAGCATCTTGGGGGTGCTCACCCCGCTGAGATTTCCCACTCAGGGTGTCTGTTTGAGGAAGTGACTTCAGTTCCTGCTTGTGTAAGGGGATGAGACAACCCCGCAGATAAAGTAGCAGGTCTGTAACAGTTTGCACTAGGTGTAATATAACTGTAATGATGGGCAAGGCTGGATCTGCCACCAGTGCTGCAGGTACCCCAGGTGCTGGTGGGTGCCCTGGGGGCTGTGGTGCTCACCCCATCTGTAGTGCTGATGTTCAGAGGTGGCTGCTGTTCCTTCCTCCCTGTTCTCAGGGCTGGACTCAGGAGTTGTGGTCCCAGCGAGTGTTATCACTGAGCTGGGCTGACCACAGTGCATGTGGAAAACAATCCCTGATGTTAAGGGACAAGAAGGTGAGGAGTGAATGGGAGGCTCTAAATCTGGGCAGAATTGATTGAAGACTGGACAAGTAATGATAGATGACGTGATGAAGAAAGGAAGAATAAAGCTTCCAGTCGTGACTCATTACAAGGTTTTGTCAGATGAGATCCTTTATCTCTTGGAAATACATTGTAAAAGAGATCAAAGCTGTACCAGTGTGCAGTATTGAACCTTGAAACCCGTAGGAGTTTGCTGCTTCAGCCCAGGGATGTTGAAACACTTCACACTGATCACAGTGAGTCATTCCCTCGGGGGAAGTCACAACACACCTACAACAGTGTAAGAGAGAAACGCTCGCGCTGCTGTAACGCAAGCCAAGGGTTTGGTGGCACAGAGGGGCTGCGTGAGGCTCTTTCAGATGGGATGGTCATTGAAACGCAGCCTTTGCAATCACTTGTATCTGACTTCTGAAACCATTAGGTTCTTTTCCCTTTCCCTTTCCTTGCCATTGGATGCTGTGCTTGTGTAGCAAACCCTAGTGTAACAAAGCCCTAGATAGCAAACGCTGGCATAGCAAAACCCAGCGTAGCAAAGCCCAGTGCTGCAGTCCCTCCTGCCACCCAAGGCGCAGCTGAGCTGTCAGTGTGATAGCAGGAAGCACAGACAGAGCTTTTCCCTCAGCCAGCCCAGCCACAGGTAATATTCCATGGCCATATTCCATCTGTAAACGGGATAACTTAGAAACCCATAGAAATAAAGATTTGATTTTAGAGAAGAAAGATGCATTTTGGTCTGGCACAATTGTGTTATTGGTACCATTATATTTCCACTGCAAAATGATTCTGACATTCTACCAGAGCCTGAGTTTGTCATCTTGGGTCACTGGGGATCATTCCTGTTTTCTGTATGTTTTACCAACTCGTATTTTCCATTTATGACATATAAAGCTTTGGATATCACTAGAGAAAATACTGTAGTAAAACCCTAATAAATTACTACAGGCATAAGCAAACTCCAGTAATTTATGGAGGGGTTTGACTTTAATGTTTTGTCTTAGATTTGGTCCTAATTATAAATCATTTGTAAGGACAGTTTAAAATATAATCAAATCTTACATGGCATTGTTATTATCTACTTAATATCTCAGATCAAAAGATTTACTGTATTGCATTCTGGGAATTAAGCAAAGTAGGAAACTAAGAAAGAAACACAGTAAAATTATAGTTTTGTCATAAAACTTTGATTGATCAATGATTATTGTAAAACTAGGGTAACTATGCAGATGCCAGCATAAATCTGCAGCTGAGCAGGATTTATTATAGAAAATACTATATTTTCCACAATTTTGACTATAGTGTTAATATGGGTCAGGCAGATTTACTGTGGGTTTAGCTTAATTAACTGTATTTGACTGTATATACCCTTATAATGCATGTATCCCAAGGTGCATCTGCTGCAGATCTAGTTTTTCCTTTCAACTGTAGTTTAAGATATATTTAAGCCTTGCCATAACTCTGCAGCTTGGTGGGGCTACAGCATCCTGGGGGGCATCGCTGTGGTCAGGAGGTCTGATAGAGCAGCTGCTCAGTTTGCATCCGGCTGAGATGCAGATGTGCTGCCTGCAATGGGAATGTCCTTCTCCTTGGAGTTTGCTCTAAGTGTCCCTGCTCCTGCAGCACCTGCACTTACAGCCACCCCTTTGAGTGCCGCAGGCAAGCGCTGTCCCATAGGAATGCTAGAACAGCACCCATGGGTGGGCTTCCTGCCTCTTGCACCCAGAGCATCCTCACCCCGTTGAGGTGGGTCCTCTGCAGCTCAAGGCGCTATGGGATAACGGGTCCCTCCTGCAGCCCGTTTGTGTGACTGTGACTGTCTCAGAGCTCCAGTGGAAGGCGCAAGCTGGCAATGGGCAGTGAGCTTCCAAGAGCACATTCCTGAGGCTAATTATCTTGTTAATTAATTTTCATGGGGGAGCCTGTGCCCCAGACAGATCCATTAACAGCTCACATGTGTGGGGGATGCCTGTGCCCACCCGTGGTGTGGGGCAAAGGAAGGCAAACAGCTCAAACACAAACTGTGGCAGCGGGTGCTGTGTGTGCCTGGGCGTGCAAAGGCTGTGGAGGACCCCAAGTGAGGGTGCTGCTGAGCGTTTCCATTCGCAGTGTAGAGCCCCCCGTGCAGTTGGGTGCCACCCCAAACACCTCTCCCGGTGCCGGCGCCTGTTTTGCCTAACCATGAAATTACCAAACTGCCCTTAAATACACTCCTGCAAATGAGGACACCGGAAAAAATGCAATAATTGTGACAGTAACTCACTAGGCCAAGCCTGACATGTCTCTAATTGCCTGCTAAAATTGTCTCTGTCTCCTAAAGTGCAAATTATCACCCGAAATGACAAGAATAATGAATGAGTAACTCTGATGTAATGCAACAATTAGCCCTTAAAGACACTGTCTAATATGCTAATTCTGAACACCCACTCCTTGTTATTAAGTGGCTGATAATTATTTAATTATCTATCTGCCAGGATGATTTACTTGGTTTATTTAGCCGCAGATGCGGGGCAATAGCGCTCGGGGTTGGGGTCAGGGGGAGGCAGCGTAGCCGCCGGCCGCAGCGCCTGTCTCCTCCCATCGCCAGTGCCAGGGGAGCGGCAGCGAAGGAACCGGCTGTACCTGCTCGCGGGTCCCTGCTGCTCGCGGGGCAGGGGTGTCAGGCGGGATCTGCAGTGAGAAATTGCTGCTTCTGCTCCTACCCGGCGCTGCCAGAGCCGTCCCGCTGCAGCGGCGGTGATGGGTGAACCTCCCGCGGCTGCTCCGGCTCCGCTCGCCCCCTGCGCTGCTTTTGTGGGGGTGTTTGTGAAGGTCAGAAAGCATCTTTGTGCTGGAAGCGCCTGCCAGCCCTGAGCACCGCTTCACAGCGAGGCGAGGGAAGGCAACGAGAGCACCAGGCACCGTCCTGCATCGCCCCCATCTCCCAGAAAACAGCCGCCAGGGTGAGCGGGAGGATGCTGGCTGCATGCAGGTGCTCTCAGAGCAGCCAGAGAGCACTGAGCCTACTGACCCGGTCCAAACAGTGTGACTCGGAGTTCAGGAGTGACCACGGTGACATGACAGCGGCAGAGCTTGGGCTGTGTGACAGCCTGGGCGGAGAAATGACAGTCAGTGCAAACTGTGTCTGCGGGAGGGATGCTACGGCCTTAGCTAGTTGAAAGCAAGGAGAGGGAAGCCAGACTTCCCATCAGAGACCCAATTCTGGGTTTATTCAACAAACTCTTCCAAAAACATCTGATTAAGTGCAGCCTTTGTGTAGAGAAAACTTTCTATGGGGTGTAAATCCTTCCTTGCCCTAAACACCATCCAGAGGGACTGCGCTGCCTGTGAATTAACGCTGCCTGCAGCAGTCAGAGGCGCTTTGAATTAGCAGATAGCCCGAATCTTGCTCAGATCTATGTTCCTCTTCCCTATGACTAATGCCAGAGATGCCACAGCTTTGTTTATTGTATCTTGTCCTTTCTCTTGTCCTGGGTAATTAAAGCCCAGCATTTATCCCTAAGGCAGGCTCAGCCCCATGGTGCCTGTGGAACCTGCCTGCCCTCAGCTGTGCACTGCGCTCCTGGCTGTGACGTCCCAGTGGCACAAGGAGAGGGACCACGTCCTAGGTTTTGGTCCTGAGCTGCTGCACCCTTGTATGGATGGGACCCTTGATGGCTGTGGTTGGATGTGTGAATGGGACACCTGGCTGAGGTCTCCACACCCTTCACTTGCCTTCATTACCCTGTGATGCTGTTAACACACCCTATGCCCAGCCCCAGCTCTGCCCAGCTGGCAATCAGCATCACCTTATCTATACTGGTTAATTACCTTGCTGTAATGAAGAAGAATTCTGGCTCTCGGCTGCTGCGGTGAATTTAGTTGACTTTGGAGATTTTGTAATGCAGCAATAACTCCGCACTCGCTCTTCCCTGCGAGCAGGGAGCTGTTCATTATCTGGATTCTGTCTAGAAAGGACTTTTTATCATCAAATTCCCAGGACAGGAGTGGAATTTAATCTTCCGGCTGCAGCTGAGCCAAGGAGCAAAGCCACCTCAAGGTCACCGGGCCTGGGGGGTCCTGGGCACAGAGGGGACCTGGCCGAGGCTCCAGGGTGGCAGCACTGGGATGGTGCTAGCCCTGGCACAGGGACAGCCCCTCTGCCATCCCCATTGCCATCAATGTGCCTCTTGCTCCAAAACCACACTGGGGCAGGGGAAAGGCAGGAGCTTTGTGCTGGGCACAGGGCTCTGGGACAGACAGCGCTGAGCTGCAGGTCCCAAAGGAAGAGGAATGGGATGCACAGTGTGGCAGGGGCAGCCAAGCCTCCCAACCCTGTGGCTGCTGCAGGAGGCCTGCGAGGTGCCAGCGGCTATGCAGGGGTGCCAGATGCCACAAAAGGGTGCCAACCGGTATGCAAGGGTGCCAGCCACAGTGCAGGCTGCCAACCTCCATGCAGCAGCGCCAGCCACTGCAGCCCCCCAGCCCAGGCTCTGGGGACGCGCCAGTGCTGTCAGCAGCAGGGCAGCAGCTCGTAGGGATGAGGATGCTCCCAGGAGCTCCTGTTTCTCCCTCTCTCCTGCACCAGGCACAGTGGGGCCAGCAGCCACATGCAGCCGCCCTGGGTGATGGCTGCTGCATTTCGGCTCCCTGTGCTCCGCAGTCGCAGGTTTCCCTTAGCCCCTATTGCTGAGCACAGGGGGAGGCCCGGAGCTGCTGCCTTGGCCGAGTCCTGATTTTCTCCATTACAATATTTCCTTCTTCTCTCCAGCAGACTTCTTTCCTGCCCCCCTTTTCTTGTGCCACCCCCAAAAGGATGAGTTAAATATCAGCTCCAAGAAGTCAAAGAACTCGGACAGCAGCAGTGCCCATTCCAGCCTCTGCTCAAAGGGATAACACTTAAAGCCCGGACAGTTTGATGTTTGCCTTCTAAACAAGGAATTAACGATGCATGAGAGCCTGGGGGGAAATTGCTGATAATTTATGATGGCACTTTCAGGTAGGGGCAGTAACTTCTGTAAAGTGAGGGAAAGATTTGAAAGGTAAACACTTTGAACAGCAGCCGGCATAGCTGCTCTGTCAATTTAGAGTCTACTACATACCATTAACCAACCTAAAATAACTCCTATGGTAATAACCCTTCAGATACAAATGCTTGTGCAGACAAAGGTATTATTAAGTCAAATTACCCTAAAAGTGTCGGATTGACAGAAAGGTTCAAGCAGTGGTTTGGCAGCCATGGGCCTGAGTGATGTGAGTAAACAGTTGCAGAGGCTTCATCCCAGGAACTCGGTTTGCGAGCTCAGAGGTGGGATTTTAGATCCTTCTGCAAGGGTTTTATAGCACACTGCCTTTGGGCAGGCATTTGGTGCCTCCTGGGGAGAGCTGGCCCTGTGGAGATCCCTGCGGAGGAGGATGCTTGGGATCACAGGCTCTGGATGTGCTTCCTCTGAGAATCCATTCAAGAAACCTGGGGCTGAGGCTTAGCAAAAGCCGTCATTCACCAGGAACACTTGTGTTTCTTCCTTGTGAGGGTGCTGAGGCGTTGGCACAGGGTGCCCAGAGAAGCTGTGGCTGCCCCATCCCTGGCAGGGCTCAAGGCCAGGTTGAACATGGGCTTGGAGCAAGCTGCTCCAGTGGAAGGGGTCCCTGCCCGTGGCTGGAGCTGGAGGAGCTTTAAGGTCCCTTCAACCCAAACCGGTCTGTGATGCTGTGATTCATTTCCATGGCGTGCTGCAGGCCTGGCTGTGCGGGTGTGTGTGTCCCAGCGCTGCAGCAGCACTGGCTGAGGAGTGCTCAGGAAGCAGATTGTACTTGCTTCTAGTATAAGCCGCGCTCTACTGAGGGCTGCCAGCTCTGGTGTGGAGCCGCTGGGGAAGGTGCATTGTGAGAGAGAGGTCTGAGCATTCCTGCCCCTGAGCTGTCCTGTCCTCCCCGACGCAGCCTGACTCCTGTTCCGCTCTCGGAAGCAAGATGAGCCATCATTAATAGTTAATACCGAATAATCCCTGGCGTTCCTAGAGCCCCGCTGGTCCTGAAGGATCCCCTGGCTTGAGCTGCTCCCAGGGATGCGCAGGGAGGGCACAGGCACAGTGCGAAGGTTCCTGCTGCGTCCTCAGTGGAGACACTGAGGACCAGCAAGGGGGAAAACCTGGGGCTCACAATCGCATCCCTGGCCTTGAGCACTGGGGGGTGGAAAGCGATGTTTCAAGCCCCTGTCCCCACAGGAAGCTGCTGTCACCGATCCACAGGGTAAAAATCCAGGGCAGGGGCTGAGGTGGGGAGTGGCAGGAATGGTGCAAATCGGGTCTTCTAACGGGGTGCAGTGGACAGGGAATTGTACATCCCTGCATCCCTCCAGTGTTTCAGTTGAGAGGGACCCTCCAGGAGCAAATCCCACATGGAAGCACCATGGAGGCACCATGCAGCGAGTTCTGCATCCTCCTGCCTCCAGGACTCTGGCAGGTGGGTACCACCCGTGCACTCCCCCCAGCTCTCCTATTCCTCTTTATTTGCATGGTTCTCCCATCCCGGAGGTACCTCTGAAATCCCCCAACGTCAACTGGAATCAGCTCCGGCTTGCGCCCGGCTAATAAATTAAAAATGCCACATTCTCCCCAACTGCATTATCACCGTTTATAATTCTGATTGTTCATTTGCATATGGAAATGAGTCCTGTGACACGCCTGCCTTTTATTTTATTCTTGAACTAATTATAAACAAGAATGCCACATTATTTACATAACTAATTATTGTTCCTTCTGTTCTCCCCTTTTTAAATCACAGGCCCATTCTGCAGCGGTTAGCGATGCAAATGAACAATCAGGACATTTCTAAACTTTCTGGATTTGTTCTATTTGCATCAAATACAAATTCCTTTGAATGGGGGATAATACGCTTTTCCATTTTAATGGACGTAAATTAGGCTGATCTTAATTTATAGTTAATTTGAATGAATAATTCCTGTCTACCTGAGTATATTTTTTCAGAGGGGAACTGTGGATGTTTATTAACCCAAGAATCTGCTTTTTGGCTAGAAACAAAGGGAAATGTTGGCCCCAAAGGTGGTTTCTGTGTTCGGTTTGAAATGGGGCCTCTCGTTTTGCTCGCTACCTGCCTGCTTCAGGCCCGTGCTCCTGAGCATGCTGCAGGCTCAGAGGGTAACACGGTGACACCGGCACTGGTACCAGCACCATGTATGATGCTGGGAGCAGCGCATCCCAAATGGGGAGCTCCTATTGTCCCTGTTTGCAGTCCATGGATTGCTGCAGGGCTGCCCCAACCTCCACCAGCTCAGGAACCAAAGCAATGCCGGGTCCCACACACTCTGGCCCTGGTGCTCACAGCCCGCCCAGGCTAATGGGCTGTAATGGGATTGGGAACCTCGTATGTTAAGATTGGAATGAGAATTTAATAAACTCTAATGTGAATGTGGGGAAAAAGCCCAGCGCAGCTTCAAACACCTCCCTGTGCCAGAGGGGAAGCGGGAGCCGTGATTAGACCAGCAAAGAGGATGAGTGCTCGGGCAAGTCTGAATCACACGAGTCAGGCATGAAAGAGTTGGTGTTTAATGTGGTGTGTGAGGAGCAGAGAGGGGCTGGAGCACCAGGAGTGCAGCGGGAGCATGGGGACACTGCTTCACCTGGTGTCCTGTCCCCAGAGGGCAGCACTTGGGGTAGGAAACAGGCGAGGTGATGCTGGCAGGGCTCGGTGACAGCGCATCTCAGCACCTCACAGGGAAGAGCTTCTGCCTAAGAGCTCATCTCAGTCTCCCCTCTGGCAGGTTAAAGCCATTCCCCTTGGCCTGTCCCTACAGGCCCTTGTCCAAAGCCCTCCTCTGTACCAAGAACCCCTCTGTGCAAGGGGCACCCAGGTTTCAAACGGCCTCTAAATAAAAGTGTCTTGGAGAAACAGAAACCTCTGTGATGATCACAAAGTTGGCTCCCAAGGAGCCGTTCTGTTCTATGTGGTAGAAAAGATGAATTTAAAATAGATCCCAAACCCAGCTCTGCAAGGCCGAGCACTGCAGCTCGCAAAGAGCCGTCACGGTCTGCTGGGTGGGGAATGCACCTCTCCAAAATTGCCTCCATTCTCACCAAGAGCCATGGCCCAGTCCCTGCAAACCATGGAAGGGACCCTCGAGTTGCACAGGCGCTTGTGTTCCTGCATGGACACGGGTGGAGTTGTCATTCACTGGGATATTTTCCACCCCAAAACTGTGCTTAGGAGCTCGCCCTCACCCCAGCAAGTCCTCCCTTCTGCACCCGGACTTGCTGCTGAGGCAAACTTGCACAAGGCACAAATGGCTTTTTGTTGAGCTCCACTTTTGTATTGCTTCAAGTGCAACACCAGTGTAGAACAGCCAGGGAGGAGGAACCGCATCCCTGGGGCTGCCCCGTGCGTGTGCTCCCAGCACCCTGTCCAGGCCCCGCTCTGCTGAGCACTGTCCTCTTGTTTCATGCAGTGAGAAGAAACCGAAATGCAATGGATGAAGTTTGTATTCCCCTTCTATTGAGCCCTGGTCTCCGTGTGACAAGGGAGGGAACGGTTCTGTCGCTCCTGTTTAGTATAATGGGAACCCAGAGTAATTGTTCCTGGATTCTTCAGGCTGGATTCAGCTCCCATTAAAGTCAATAATTAGATTTTCATCATCAGTAATTGGAAGTGCTGCCCAGCCAGCTGAGCTGCTCCTGCTGTAGCTGTGCACAGGGCTGGGATGAGATGGGCAACCTCACATGCTTCAGGAACAACCAGCACCAGGATGTGCTTTAGACACCTCCCTTATATGCGAAATCCAGAACTATCAGAGGTTTTGCTCTGCAGAGGGTGGTGTGAGTGATACGCGGTACAACCCCTCTATACTACCCCCTGTACATTGGTCAACCCTCTGCATCTTGAGCACAGCGGGGGCATCTCCTCCTGGCCTCTCCACCCGGACAGTGGTGGGATATGGGATGGGGATGGTGTGGTCCGGGGCACCAGTTTAAATGGGGCAATGGGGGTCTTGCCAGGTGCCTGTTGGACAGCCGTGCTCCATGCATGCTCCTTGTGCCTGCTCCCAGAGCCAGGGAGATGCTCGGTGGGTGCCACCCGCTGCGATGACCTGTGCTGGGCAGCAGTGACCAAGGTCCTTGTCCTGCAGCACAGGTCCTGCTTTGGGCCCATCCGTGCAGGGGGTGGGAAGGGCTGGAGCTCAGTTTGCTGGAAACTGCTATCAGATTAGTGACCTGGAGCTAGTTTTGGGGTTTTACTAATGCAATTAGAGAATCTAATTGTATTAATCACAATCATATTATATTGCCAATAATGAAATTCCCTTTGACACAATTGTTTACACTTCCACTGCTTATTAATTAGTCTAACGTCGTTAGTCACTTATGGAATGGGGAAATGACTCCTCCATAGCCGCTTGTTGCTGGGCAGGAGCTGCTGGGGGGCAGCACCTCCCTGCTGTGGGGCAGGGTACGGGCAGGGTACGGGCAGAACAGGGGATCTCGACGCTCCCGTCTTCGGCAGGGTCATGGGAAGTGCAGAGCAGAAGAGCCGGGTCCAGCTCCCCTCGCACCAGCTCGCCCCAGAGAGCTCAGCCCCAGCCCCGTCCGCCCATTAGCACCCCGTTATCACGGGCTGATGCTGAGCCTTCGTCCCTGCTGCCCGGAAAGCCGCGTTATCCCTGCACATCCCTTCAGCACCTTTCCCTTCACAGGCTCCTCACCGTTCTTCAGCTGCTTTTACACGGCCAAAGCTCGTCCTCCCCGCTCGGACTGCGCTTTTGATCACACCCGGTTTGCTCTGCCCCTCCTTTCACCCCCTCCCCGTAGTCGCTCTTCACTTTATTTCACACGACTGTTGAATTCCCCTGCACCAAACAGTTTGCAAGTAAAGATAGAAATACAAACGGGGGGAACTGATGCTAATCAGCTGAGGATGGGCTGGGCATGGGAAGCAGCAAAATGTCTGGAATAGCGACCAAATGATAACATTGATAACTCCTTGTAGGAAAAAATAAAGGAAGAAAAGCAAAGGGGAAAGAGTGTGCTTTTAAGAAAGAGTAAATTCAAAGAGTTAATAGGCCCAGTATCCTTGGGAACAAACCAGATGGAAGTACCTGAAAGAAGCCGTTTTCTTAAACAGATTATTTACTAGACACAAGTGATCTCAAACTGATCACAAGATCTGTAGTGGTTCAGGTGTGCAAAGGAGGGTACAGGGGCAGGGATCAGGGTGAGGACCAGGGCACATATGACAAGTGCTGCAGGGCTTAGGCAGGGGATGGAGATCAGCTCTGGGGACAGGAGGGACCAGCGCGGGCTGGTCAGAGCAGCACAAAGGCCCATTCCCCATGGAGCAGAGGTGGGAACCTGCCACAGGTGAAGCTGCTCAGCGTGGTGATGGTGCCTACAAAAACACTGGGGCGGAGGGAAAGCAGTAACAGTCAGGAGGCCGGAGGGAGGTGGGCGATGATGGGTAGAAGTCAGAAGTGCCTTTGGCCAGCAGCATCTGACCTGCAACATCGCTTTACAGTCCCCTAGTGCCTCTAGCTGGTGAGTACACTGGGGAGGGGTTTGCCACTGCTGGTCCCAAAGGGCAGCCCTGGTGCTTTTTGGCTGTCCAGTTTCATCCTGTGTCAGTTACTTGGGTCCGAGGGGTTGGGTGCTGCTGATGTGCTGAGTGTTTCCACGAGATCCAAGCAGAAGCTTCTCCTGCTTTTCCCTTGGAGCTCAAGGTTGTTTTCCCAAAGTTACATCCTTTTCGCAGCTTCTTTGCTTTGATCAGAGGCATTTATGGCTCTCTGAAGAAGGGGGGGATGTGAAAGGGGCAGCTGCAGCCACCCTGACCCTGTGCTCCTTGCCTGTGGTGGAGGGGTTGGTGCTGGCAAGGGAAGGGTCATCCCAGGACAAGTGCCAGTGGTCTGAGCACCGGGACATGGTCCTGGGGTGCAGAGAGTGGGGGTGTGGGAGGGGGGAGAGGCTTCGCTCTCCCAGCAGGAGCTGGTGCTGGGTGTTTCGCTGGTGGTTGCAGCACAGTTAATTGCTAATTGGCTCTAACGTTGCCTGTGATAAGCCCTGTCAAGTTGTATCAGCACCGCTGAGGTGAGCTCATCACTCCTGCCTGCTCAGCCCTTCGTCTATGATTGTAATTACAATTATGTAGTTCATATGCTCCTTCCCAGCACCTCGCAGCTGCCTGCTAATTACCCCTCGCATCTCTCCCATTGCCACCCTGCTTCCCAGCGTAGCAGCTGGGAAGCTTGGTGGGTGCAGGCATGATGGGAGAGGGGATCCTTGGACCCTCTGTGCTGCCCCTTCTGCACAGCAGCAAAGCACCATGTTCACCTTGCACTAAAGGCAGGGGAAGGGGGGTCAGTAAATCACAGCCGATCTCTCAGCAGCCCTGTGTGCTGAATGCTCTATGTCCTGGCATGTGAAATGCCACTGGGTGGGTCCAGCATGGGTGAACCCCCCCTGCCCCGTGCTCCCCAGTTCCTGCTTCACCAGCCCTGCTTTTGGTTGGAAACTGCAGTTCCAGCCTGGGAACTTCCAATAACAGCGCGCAGAGGAATGTCTGTGAGGCTAAACTGCTTGATTTGCATTGTCTTGGAACAGCTTTGCATATCATAAAGACCTGGATTTCTTCTTTGCCCTTTTCTCCCTTCCTCCCCTCCTCATCCTTTTCATTAGGAAGCGGAAGTGCAGAGCCCCCAGGTCAGATTAACCACACATCACACCTGAGCAGAGTTTTGCCTAATCCTGTGCCAGTGCTGGCTCACTGGAGATGGCACTGGCCCTGCAAGTGGGGTCTGTGAAAGGTGGTGACCCAGTTTGCAGCATTCCCCCACCTCATCCCATGGGACTGTTGTGTCCTGATGGTTGAGGGCCACGGGAGCTGGACCCCTGGGGGAATTGGGTGTATTTGGAGACAGGAATGTGGTGACCCTCACCTCCCATCCCCAGGACCCGCCAGTACCAGGACACCCAGGCAATGCCGTATCCCTCCTGCCTGGGCAGCCGAGGCCAGGGCGGGCAGCGTGTGATGCCTCTGAGAGCCCTCATTTATCGAAGAACAGGTTCAGCTTTCCCAGCCCCAACCAAGTCCGTCCGTCTGTCAGCCCTCACTGCTGAGCCTTCCCGTGCTCCCAGGCTGGAGCTACCGGCAGCAAACGCGGCCAGACCCTGCTCACCATGCATCAGTAATGAGAGCGTGGGGTTGATGGATGCTTGCTGAGCCGTCCTTCCCCGGAACAGAGGCCACGGGGAAAACGCAGCGAAGTAGGAGGAAAATCTGCTGGAATCTAATTGTGGAGGCGGAGGAGATGCGAAGGGAGAGGCGAGGACTGATAGCTGTCTGCTCTGCTGCACCGTTGAGGCATCATTAACATCTGATTAATTAGTTAAGGTCTGCTTTGCAAATGTAAAGCACTGTACAAGGGCGAAGTATGAATGGGATGATCCCTGGTAGGTGGGGTGGTAACTGTGCTTTGGAGGAGAAGTGGGGAAGGAAGAAATACCAGTTAATGTGTGGCTGCAAACTGGGATCAGGAGGTGCTTGATGGGGACTGGGGGCCATTCGCGTGCCAGGGATGCCAAGGTTCCAGAGAGCCCCATGGTACTGTGCAGGTTTCCCTGCCAGCCCTCCTACTGCTGTGTTACTTAAAAGGCAGCTGATTATCTCCTAGGGCAGTAACGGTGCTGCCGTTATTCCTGCAGCGTGATCCAGGAGCAGCTGGCAGGACAGTGACCAGGAAGCCTTTTGCCAAGTGGGTAACCAATATCCATCCTATTAAATAGTTAATGCATTTAGATGTATTTTAATAAACTCTACTTAATGGCCATACATTAATTGTCTGATTAGTTCTAATAAATCCTTATTTGAGATGCTTAATTTAGAGTGTGACTGATCGTCCTGTCACGGATGGATTATAGAATTGTTGTCTGGAATGAGATACTTGGGGAGATACTGGACAAAGGCAGGAATCTGGGAGCTTCTCTGATAATTGAAAATCACATCAGCATGAAGAGCTCTGCCTGCAGCAGGCAGGGCTGGGTGTGAGGCTGCGGGTGGCAGCTGCCTCCCTGCTGCTGTGGGACCAGGGATGCGAGAGATGGGCGCATCCCATGGGATGCAGGACAGGCTGCTCAGCCCCAGGTAACTCGCTTCCTCTGGATCCCTGTGTTCCGGGTAACTCTCTTCCTCTGGATCCCTGTGCTCATTAGTAGAGGGACCCATGCCCTGCCTGTGCTGTGGTCTGTGTTACCATTAGCATGTGGTCTGGGCAGCAGTGGCAGCCAGGACCAAGTGGGTACCCAAGGAAGTGTGAGGCTGTGTAAGTGCCTGCTAAGGGCTCTGGAGGTCTGAGGTTCCTTTGTTCGAAGGCTGGCAGAGGTGCCAGACCAGGTGGATTTGATATGAACCTCCTTAAAACAGGACATGGTATCATTTAGGGACCACTGGCTGCGTTATTGAATCCACTCCCTGCTCCCGGAGGAGCAGGAGCGAAGCAAAGGTTATCCTGTGTTTACACTCGGTGACATTTCTGTGAATAGCTGTTAAAGACCAATGTGTTCTCTTGCTGGTGGCTACAGAAATGCCAATAGGGCTGTGTGAGGGAGATGGACCCAACGGGTTCAGGGAGGTCCCTGAGGACCCCAGACCTGTGCCTGAGCCACCAACATGGCTGGATGCCGCAGAGCATCCTGATACCCACCATGGATGGTGCAGGTGCTGGTAGCAAGCCTGTTGCTGCAGGGAGCACTCCTCCTGGCTAAACCAGCCCTTGCCATAGGGTGCAGGGGCTGCAGCATCACAGGGACCCTGTCTCTGCTCCCTGCCAGGGGCTGTGTCCGTGCCCTACTCGGTGAAGGAGGCTGGAAATGGGGATCAGAATCTCCCTTTTCACTAAACACAGATCCTGAGTGTTCAGCGCATGGGGATGTTTCACTTTGGCCATTTCAGAACACCAGGCTCTGAGCTGACTGCTGTTTACATACTTTTACTCTAAATTAAGCAAATATTGGTCTATTTCAAGCAAAACCTGCAGTGCTTTGTTAAATGTCAAAACTCGAGTGCTTTGTGTTGATGTTTCACTGCTTGCAAGGCTCTTTTTGGGGAAAATGGAAAAAGGGAAGTGAATCATTTCGCAAGAGTGTTGGCTCGGTCTCCCTCTGAGCAGCTCAGTGGGAAATTCCTGAATGTCCTGGGATTTGTGGCCATTGCTCCCCCCATTTTGGTCCTGGTGTTCGGCACCCTTCTAGGTGCCCCAAGCCTTGTACTGGGGCAGCTCCTGCCTCATCCCAGCCTTTGGGGTCTGCCCAGAGCTCACTGTTAACGAAGGGGTTGCACAGTGGGGAAGGGCACTCAAGGGACACCCTCTTCCTTTCTGTCTCTTCCTGTAAATTCTGGATTTCCTTCTAGCACAAGCTCTGGCTCCTCAGTTTATTGCAGCCGAAGTGAATTTGTAACCAGACAATTCTCCTCCTGCTAAATTAATATATTAAAATGTTCAAACAATTGTTCCAGTAATTAAACAGACGGATATTAGAGGAGATGAAGGCGTTTTAGTTCTGCTCTCCGGAATGTGCTGACCTTTCCCCTTTCTTAGCTGCCTCTCAGACAGTGTAGAAATGATTGGATAATTGGATGCTTCGTGTTCTTCTGAAACCACCGAAGCCAAAGGAAGGTGGAATCACCCTAAAGTCTGCTCCGAGCTGCGCTCTGGGTGTTTGTGAAGCGGATGTTGGGGTTTTTCCCTCCACTTTGTTAGAATCCAGAAGATGCCACCCACAAAAGGTGTCAGGGTCGCCCTTCACCTTGCAGCTGGTGTTGGGTGCAGTCGGGGTGGGCTCTGTCCCATGGCAGAGGTGTCTCAGCCCTGTTGGCAACCTCCCTTTGGAGGTGACAGCATCGCAGCCAAGAGGTGCCAGCGTATCCCAGTTACAGGAGGGAAGGGCAGAGACCACAATATAGACGCCTTCTCATCTTCCTCACATGCACACACACCTTATCTATCCATCTACTCACCCATCTATCCATCTGTCTATCCATCCACCTATATATCCATCTATCTAATTATCCACCTGCCTGTCTGTCTACCTACCTACCTATATATCTCTTCAGAGTACTTATTTTTTATCACCTTTCTATTTTATTCTACTGTATTTTGACTGAACCTATAAAGTTTAGAGAGGGAGTTGTGACCTTTTCCAATGTGCTACAATTAATTTTTACTTCAGACTTATAATGAACTCCTATTATCCATCACATGCAGATCACTGCCTTATACCAATAAATCATGCCTCGCTGCATCACCAGCTGCACTAAAGGTTAGACAGCCCATCCCCTTCAGAGCATTCCGACATGCTGCCTATATATTTTTAAGTGCAGGCAGCTTATTATCCATAGCAGAGAGTGGAGCTGGGGCAGAAAGGGTCTGCTTGGAGCAGGCATCTGGAGCATGTTATGCTGTACCGCTCTGCTCTGCAGTCGTACCCTTGAGTGTGTTGTTAATTGTGGTGCTTCTAATTATGGTGCTGCTTGTTCCAAACTGAGCAGAGGCAAGGAGCTGTCCCAGGGGGGTGACGGGGACAGCAGACAGCGTGGTAACTGGTTCCACAGGCAGTGCAGACCCCACTGCTGTGGGGCAGGACCCACCTTGTACCCCTCCTTGCAGCAGGCACCTGCAGTGGATCCCACTCTATGAAACCCCCGTGTCCCCCACCTTGTGCCCCTCTGCCATGTGTCCTGTCTGGGGGCTGCACCAGCCCAAATGGATGCTGCCAAGCACGGATCCAGGAGCCTGTTTTCCTCAGGAACCACAGTGGTGGGGATGCTCGGCAGGATCTCCCCTCCCCTGTGAGGATTCCTCCTGCAGCATGATGAGCAGACTGAGACGCAAAGTCTCCAGTTCAAATGCGATGTGACACAACGTAATGGAGTAAATCCAGGTACAACAGGCACTTAAGGTGCTCATAAACTATGTATTGTTTCTTTTTGGATTGCACTGATGTTATTGCAGATACTGTGTGAAGACTGAAATAGGATCGCAGGAACTTCGCTGCTCCCTTTCCCAGCTCCTTTTACGGAGGGGAAATTACTTGGCTGACATGCTGCATCCCCATCTTTTAAATGTATTTATTGTTCTATAACATTTCATACACTTCATGTGCGTTCAGGAGAGCAATTCAATATACCTGCCAGGAACGAGAGGCGCGTCAAGCACACGGGAGCAAGGGGAAGTAGTCAAAGCCCAGTGGGGCTGTGGTGCTCGGTGGTACAGTGCAGGGCTTACAGTGGGACCAGGCACCTCGACTCTAGGGGCACAAACCTTAGGCCCAGATGGGATGGCTCCATCCCTTTGCCCCTGAGCATGGCCTGCATGGGGAGCCTGAGGGTTCCCCCTGCCCCATCCTGTGCATCCCCATGGCCCAGGTTTGCAGCATCATGAACTGAGCTCTGGGGGTTCTCAGCGGCTGTGGGTGAAAGGGGTACATGGAGGGAGGCAGGAAAACCCAAGGGTGGTGTTAATGGCATTAGTTAATAGAATGCTTTTTGTGCTCTGCAAGGTGCAGGACCCAGAACTTGGCCCTGCTCTGGCCCCACTAGGGTCCAGTGACAAGCACAGAAACAGCTCTAAGTGCTGAAGTAGAAATTGCCCATTTAATGCTAGAGCATTCAATAAAATAAACCCTTAAAAGCTACTGTTCCCTCCCAGCCGCCCCGCACATCCTCGTTAACTTTCTGTATGTCGCATCAAGGAGCCCCATGGACGGCAGCTGGAGTGCCAGGGCTGGTAATGAGAACCTCAGGGATGAGAAGAACCCACATGGCTGCACCCACAGAGATCCCATGTCCTGATGCTGTCCCTGTTTGCCAGCACCAGTGTCCCAGGTGCACATCTCCTAGGACAGGATAGCGGTGATGCTTTGGGGCAGAGCCTGGGGTTTTCCTGTGGCTTAACCAGAGGAGAAGGATGCCCCAAGCAGCTCGAATCAGCCCCTCTCTGGCACGGGCGCAGCTGGGATGTGCTGTTTGGGAAGGATCCCAAGGCTGCGTCAAGCCAGGCGGAATGGTTCAGCAAAGCCTCCTGTTCTCCCTCCATTAGCATGCGAATGGGTTCGTTATGTGCTGCCTCCGATTCCTCTTTCCATCCTTGGCACTGGAGCTGGGAATGAGAGGTTTGATTATGCATCTGATCTGCAAAGGCAGCAGTTGATGGCACAACGCAGCCCTGCGGCACTGGGTCTCCATGGAGGGAGCACTGGCTGCCAGCCCTGTGCCATGACAGATCGGCAGCTGGGTATGGATATGGCCCACCCAGCCTTTCCCAAAGCCCCTGTGCCCAGGGAGCCTGGGTAGTGCCTGGTGATGGGTCACCGGTGCTGGGAATGCTGTGGCAAAGGGCACATCATAGGGATGCTCTAGCGTGGAACCAGTGAGAGCATTGCTGGGGCAGCACTGGGGGGACCGGGCACTGTGGCTCTGCTGCCCATGAACCCAGGCAGCCCCCAGGCAGCACATGTACATGTGTGTGCATGTGCGTACATGTGTGTGCATGTTCATATGTGCATTTTTTGGCACCAGGTACATGCCGTGCACTTCTGAAAGGCTTAGAGAAGACCTTGCCTTTAAACACTGGAAAGCGCAGTGTTTAATTTGAATGAAATACACTAAATAGCATGGTGTCAGGTGTAATTACATGTTACCAGCAGTGTGCCAGGAGTAAGTTGCTAACACATTGGCATGGTTACTGTACACTTGGGTGAATTTCAAATACAGTTTTGTTAGTATTGGATCTAAGGGAAAGAAGCCAAGTCTGACTATTGAGGAAAACAAGTGGATGTGCTGCAGACTCATTATTCATCTCTGCTCCTGTAGCTTTTGGATCGAATAACACGCTCCTCTTCCATTGTAACGGAGCCTGCTATCTCACCCACCGCTGCCTTCCCTCGCCCTGGCACCCCAGAGCAGCAAACGGGCAGTGAGGAGCTGGTGCTGCCCCAGCTCAGTGTGAGCTCTGCAGCAGGCAAGGAGATGCTGACCAGCCCTGCCCAGGCTTTGCTTCCTCCCTCCCGTGCTGCTGCTGTGCTCCCCTCTCATGCAGACAACAGGCTGCAGGTGGTACGGCCCCACTGTGAGAGGCACTGACTGTGGTCCTTGGAGGGGACCCAGCAACACTCGGGCGTGGGTGCAGTCTCTTGGTGCTCAGGGCCTGTATCTCTGGCACCCTTTGTAAGGTCAAGCCGTGACTCGGTGAATGGCAGAGCTGAGATCCCCCTCCTTACCATAAGCATCCTCCCATGAGCATCTTCTGGCGTGCATCCTAGCACCAGCATCCTCTCCGGTGAGCCCCATGTTATGTTGCACTGGTCCTGAGTTTCCTGGTTCCCCTTCCCTGGGAAGCACCAGTGGGCAGCAGCCTTTTAGATCCAGGAGCTGTGGGGTACCCCAAGGCTGCTGTTTAGGGCTGATATCGGGGACATGGAGGCAGAGGGGCTCTGCTTTGCTCATCCATGGAGCCGGTTCTGGCTGCAACAGGTACCATGGTGCTCCCAGTGCAGCCATCTGGCTGGTTATGGGACTCGCATTAAACTGGAGCTGTGGCTCCCCAAGTAAAATATTGATGAAGAAGGCCTGAAGCTAGGAATGAAGTGGCTTGACTGTATTTCCTTCTCATTTTTAATAGCACCCTGCTTCATGCCAAGAAGACTAAAGTGTGTTATTTGGCTCCGGATGAAAATGATTGCAATTGGGTAGTGAGCCTGTCATTTGCATCTTGAGTAAATGGGTTCTAACAAGAAGAGATCTGTTCAATGGAGATATTTGGAGAATTCAGACTGAATCCTGCCTGACTTAAGGTCCTGAGACAATAATTGGGATGAGCAGAATAAAGCCGAGAGCTCTTCATAGGACTAGACAGCGTATGAGGGTTTAAGCAGAAATTGAACCGTACAACTCTGTCAGTGCATCTGGAATTGGAAATGGGATGTTTATAGGCCTGGGAATTGGTGCTCCCTGCACAAATTGTGGATTGTGTGTAATAAGCTGGTCTGGCTTGTAATGAGCGTGGCTGGAAATTAAGAGACATCATTACACTTTGAGCAGCAAACTGCAGGATTCCCCACCATGGCTGGGTGCTGCTGCTGCAGCGGTGGTGCAGGGCTGGGTGCTGCTGCTGCAGCGGTGGTGCAGGGCTGGGTGCTGCTGCTGCAGCGGTGGTGCAGGGCTGGGTGCTGCTGCAGCTCCCAAGTGCTGCTATTCTCCATAGCTGGCTGCGGCGCGTGGAGAACAGCTCCGGAGATGTTACGCTCACCCTGTCAATGTGTACTTGGGGAGTCCTTAATCCACGGGTCGCTGATGTGATAAACAATAATGTCTCTTTTGGAGCTGTTACGACTTATCATGTTAATGGGCACTTAGGGAGCCTTTAATTGGTGATTTGTGCATGCACTGTCACCAAATTTTAAAACACATTTACCATCAGTTCTGGGGGGTTTTAGAAGCACCAGTTCACTACACTGAGAGATGAACAAGCAAACCCACCTCGAGTCACCCGTCTCAACTGCTGCGTCTCTCAGGGAAAGGGCTGGTGCTGCCTCTAGGAAACCTGTGAAGAAACAGGCCGAGATGGTAGCAGCACCAACAAGTTCCTCTTGGCAAGGAATGTTCCTCATTACCTGGAGGAAACTATCTCTGCTCTGCCCCACGCAGGTATAAGACGTGTTAAGATGCTGAGTTGCTGCTCTCGCACTGGGGTAACCGGGTGAACTGAGCAGCCTGTACCAGAGGAGATGCGGGAATAGCGGGTTTGCCATCAAGAGCTGTTTGTCCTCATGGAGACATCCATCCCACAGGCAATGGGACACCCCCAGCTCCATACCTGGGACCACTGGCTGCTCCTGAGCTCCTCACCGGGGCACAAGGAGAAGCTGCAGTTACCAGCGCTTGCCCTTGCTGTCAGGTTGCTCTTCATCAGGAGCCAAACGTGTCAGTACGTAATTAAACCCCTTCTTATTTTTACAGCAGCACTTTCTAAATAGAGCCCCCGTCACCTGCAGCCATTAATGCAATCAGTGCGCTTGCTGCCTTCAGGTGGGTTCATCTCACCCTCTTCCCGGCTCTATTTTTTCCCCCAGCTCTCCTCCCCACCTCGCTGGTAACGGGAGCGGATGGAGCCCCGGTAACTGATGGAGTTACCATAGCAATGCTGCTCGTCACGGCTTTGCCATTTCCAGCTCTGCCTACAGCACATCATCCTCTGCTTCCCGGTTATCCAGGGGCAGCCCTGGTGCTGGCTGGAGAGCTGCTAGCAGCTAGGAGCCCGGTGGGACTGAAATGGGCACTGCCACACCGAAGTCACTGGGATTGCATCCCGGCACGCTCCAACCTGCTCCCTGAGGGCTCAGGAAGGGCAGGCCTCACGTCTCACAGACCCTGCAACGAAAGGCAAACTCCAGAACAAAGGAATAGCTCTGGGTGCTGCTCAGCACCTGCCAGCAGAGACAGTCCTTTGTTAATTAGGAGCAGGAATGGCTTCCAACTCTCTTTCCCTGGCTCCCAGTAGCCTGAAGGAGCCCAGGAACTGGTGTCATTGGCTACCACGTGTCCTTGATAGATTGGGAATGGGGTGCTGTGATCCCACTGACCTGGGGAGCACAGAGGGGCAAGGGCTGGCAGTGATGCTGCTGTCCCCATCCCCTCTGGCAGGGTGGGCTGGGGGCTCAGGGATGCAGACACTTCACCCCAGCATCCCTCACACGTGCTGCTGCATTCGCTGCATGGAGCGAGCGAGTGCCCTGCTGCAGGAGATGAAAATGAACATGGGGCTTGCAGAGGCCGTGCACGTTGGTTATTGTTCTGCCAGCATGAGCTTGTTCACACGAGCATCATCTGGCAGCCTGGGAGGGAAAGAGCATGATAGAGTCTGAGAAACTCATTGAAGTGCTGGGCTCCAGCCAGGGGGAAAGCATCACTGAATGGCAGCATAAAAGGAAATTGTCCCATAACATTCAGAGAGCACTTCAGTATTTGTCCTCTTTATTTTAAAGTGTCAAGGATCTTTGGGAAACGCTGGAATGGGACTTTTATAGATGGTCTAAATTAAACTTCGCTTAATATTATGAGCGATAAATCCTCATTGTCAGGTTTTGTTTAGCGGGTATAAAAATGATTGGTAAGTGCTGTAGCCTTTTCCTGCGACTGGAAGATGGGTGGTGTTACTGCTCAGCCCGTCCTCGGCGTGTGAGGAGCTGGCCTCTCCTCCCAGCCCCGGCACATCCCGACGGGCAGGCGCGGAGGCTCCTGCAGTTTTGGGGCAGATGCGTGTTTTCATGCGATTCCAGGAGCTGGAGCTTTGAGGAAGGTGATAGCTGCTGTGAGGGAGACCCCAGGCAACCGTGGGCTTTGGAGGGGCACATGGAGCTTGTCCCTTGTGCTGGGAGTCTTTAATACCTACCGCAGCCCTGGCTGCCTCTCAGCCCCGGAGCTGGAAGTAGCTGGGAAGTTACCTGTTCACCACAGACCAAGTGGACCCTGGCCTCTTTATTTAGCTGGTGTGAGGCAAGTGAATCAAATGAGAGCACTGAAATAGGAAACCCTTCTCCTTGCTTGAGCTTTGTGCAGACTGTGGTTTTACTGGAGCTACGGAAATACTTTAGGTCATTTCGTTACGTTTTCTGATTCAAACTTTGATGGTGTTTCTGTGTTTAGCTGCCTGTTCCTCGAGGTCACCAGTCCAGAAACCTGAGTCCTTTGCACTGGGAGTGAGCTGGCTCTTGGTGGTGTGTGCCACGGGTCGTGTTCAGGCACAGACCGGAGCCGGGAAGAGCTGTGATGGGCCGAGCTGCTGCCTGGCACCCAGGCATGGGGGGATGCTCTGTTTCCCGGATCCGGCACAGCAGTGTTTGCCGGCAGCCTTTAAAAGGATAAAAGCCAATTTAGTGCCATTTATGATGGAGAAATAAGAGAAATCCGACAATTCCTTCCAGCAGATTTACCCCCTCCTATGTATTTAGGCGGAACGTGGCATTTCCAGTGACGTCCCCCCGTGCTCCCAGGCCAAGGCGCCGCACGTCGGGGATGCAATTTCGGAAGAGATCTTTAGGTGCAAATTGATTTCCCTATGAATATTTATGCAGCGCGCGAGGCTGCACGCGTGCCGGAGCGGGGCCGCGGGGCTCGGCGTGGGATGCCGGAGCAGCCGCCGGCCCTCCTTTCGCCTGGAATAGTAATTGGGATATTTATAATCTTCCCGTGGATGCGGAGCCGGTGGGAGGGGGGTTCCGGTGCTGCCGGGGGCCGCGGGGTGGGATGCGGGCGGCAGCGGGGCTTGCCCTGCGGCTGATTTGGAATGCGCACAGCATCCCTGCCTGGTGCAGTCCCCGGCAAGAAACCCAGGAAAGACAAGAAAAATGAAGGCAGGCGCAATCTCATTTTCTGAGGGCTGCAAGTCAGCCAGGAAATGGCTATTATTCCATCGACACTGTCGGTATTAAGTTATTTCCTTCACTAAATACGAGAATGTTCATGAATATCTATTGAGTTCCAGGTACTGGCGTCTCCCAGCACTGCGGCTCACTGATTGTAGCTTTATATTCCTCCGACAACACACCTCAATCTCGCATTGAAGTGAAAGACAATAGTATTTTAAATTGGTTAATAAATCTCTAGATTGATGCTCCTGGAAGGCCCAGGAACTTCATCTCTATTACACGAATAAAAGTGATAACATTTTAACCACTGAAGTGCTAGGAATTTGGGAAGCTCCTTCCCAATGCCCTTCAGGGCGGGTGGAGCGCGTGTCCCGGGCTCTGCCCCTGTGGGGAACGTGTTTGTTTCTCAAGCAGTGGCTCCCATCCGGGCAGGACGAGGCTATCGCCTGGCCTGGCTCCCCTTTCCTTGCTCAGCCTCCGCTCAGGCCCTTATAAGGAGTGGAAAATTCCCTTTTAACACACAAAATGGAAGCGGCTCAGCTCGCCGGAGCCTTATTTGGCTCTGGGAATCCCTCTGCACCTCGTCCTGGACCCGGCACCCTCCTCGCACCCTTCCCGGGGTGAGGAAGCAGGGAGGCGGTGTGGGGAAGATGCCTTTATCCCTCAGCATCGCCACATCCCAAGGGGCTGTCCCTGTGCAGCGATGCTGTGTGGATGCTGCCTCAGTGCATGGCTGCATCTGCATGTACCATGGGGCTGCCCCCTGTCCCTTGCATCCCCCTATGCGCCGGTGCTGCAGGTGAAGTGGCAGTGGATGATCTTCCTCTTCTCTTCTGCAGATCTCCTTTTGTTTGTGTGCTGGGAAGCAGAGTGCAGTTCGTGCCTGCACAGCTGATGGAAAGGTACAGGATGTAGCCCCTCACTTTGGGGCCGGACACTGCCCTGTCCTCACAGCAGTGCCTGCACTTGGCGCAGCTGATGGAGCTAAATAGGACTTGGAAGAAATAAAGTCCTCTTACTCCTATGAATTCCTTTAAATTACAGGCAGATGAGACTCTTTTAATATAAACCAGAGTATCTCAAGTACAAAGAGCTGTTCTGAAAATGTATTGAATATTTTCTCACTGATGTTTAGTGTCTGTAAGATTCCTCGGGGAGTTTACAACAAGTGGAATACTTAAGGATATAGTGCCATAGGTTCTTTCAGTATTTTCTTTTCAAGGAAAGTAACCTCTGAATTATCTAGGAAGTACATGAACAACATGAAAGGAAGATTATGCGCAGAAAGGAAAAAATATGCAGAGAATTCAATTATGCAAAAATAGTGATGTGCTTTGCTTAATTCCCCAAACACCTCCCGCACAGTCGTCAAGACAGCAGCACTCAGTGCATGCAGACAAGGTTTCCAGGTCACCCTGCTCGGCTCCTTCTGATTGTTTCTCGTTACCATTGCTCTGTATTGGCGGGTGCTTTGCAGGCAGTAGGATATCAGGGCTCATTTATGTCTCTTTATGTGCTGGGCTGGGCTGGGGGACCCAGATGTGGAGAGAATCGTGGTGGAAAACCCTGTTTCTGGTGCCTTGGGCTGGCTCTAGGGTAGCTCGGGTCACAGCATGGGAGGGCAGATACTGCAGAGAAGCTTCCCAAGCCCATCGTGGCCAGTTTTGCTTCTCCAAGGTGTTATTTGCCATACAGACAACACGACACTTGCTGCTCAGCCTGCAGAGCATCCACCCCCATACTGCACCCTCCCAGCAGCAGAGCAAGGGGCGATGCTGTGGGATGCATCTGAGCTGCCAGCACTGGCTTTGCATTCTCCCACCCACCCAAGTGTCCTCAGCCTCTGCGCCATGCCCTGGGCATCCCTTGGGATGCTCAGACCCGTCACAGATGAAGTTTAACCTGTGCTTATTTGCCTTCAGTGGCAGTGTCTGAGCAGGCGCTTGCAGGGCTGCAGGCTGGGAGCACTTGCACAGAGCATCCCTCCCATGGGAGCCTGGATGCATCCAGGGCAACCAGTGCTGGGTCTCCCGAGCCCATGGCTGGATCCCCCCCGGCAGCCCCCTTCCTGCAGCTGGGTCTGTTTGCAAAGGGACAAAAGCCACTGTGGTTCTGGAGCCCTGGCACAGTGGGTGGGAAGCTCCAGGGTGGGTGGGGAGCACCCAGGCTCTGGGAAGGGCGGAAGGGTGATTGGTGATGGTTCTGCTCTTCAAGTATGCTTTGTCCAGGCTTGCTGTGGGGTCCAGGGCTGGAGGCCAAAGGCAGGGGGGAGGCGAAGATGAGCTTTACAAAAGCATCCGAGCACAATAAGAGTCCATTTGTGCTCTAAAGAAGAGGGATTGGGTCACTGTGCAAGAGTCCCCATGTTGGTGGATTCCTGGCACATTTGCAGGCCTACATTTATTCCTTATTGGAGCAGGAGTTTCAGGAAAAGTGTTAGACCAAAGGCTCAATTTAGTTGTCAAAACACGGGTACTGGATACCATTAGAGATATGCAAGGGTATTCAAGTCATCTGCAGAAGGCTGGCAGGGATGAGACAGTCCCCAAGGAAGACGGGAAGTTTAGACTGGATATAAGGAAGAAGTTCTTTCCTGTGAGGGTGGTGAGGCACTGGGATGTGTTGCCTAAGGATGTTGTGAATGCTCCATCCCTGGCAGTGTTCAAGGCCAGGCTGGACAGAGCCTTGGTTGACATGGTTTAGTGTCCCTGTTTAGTGTTGACATGGGCAGGTGTCCCTGCCCATGGCAGGGGGTTGGAACTAGATGATCTTAAGGTCCTTTCCAACCCGAACTATTCTATGATTCTATGAATTTAGGTGTTCATCGGAGTAAACCTTCCCTTTGAGATGAAAGAGTGCTTGCACTGAACCCTTCCTGTGCCCATCCACCACCTCACCACTAACCCTTGGTGCCTGCAGGCACCACATCCACCCATCAACCACTTTCACACCTCCCTTCTCTGCAACTTCATCCTCTGCATCCGAGAAGCCTGGCTGGTCCCCACCCCCGGAACAGGCTGAGCCCGGGGACACGTCTCCTGCCCCTCTGGCATTCCCCTTCCCAGCCCTGTTGGGGTATCTCCTCCTTGGCACTTGCTGGGACTGTTTCTCTGATGTTATTACTCTGCAGACACTGCCACTCGCAGCCCTGTTGTGGCACAGCGGCTGCTCCTGCAGCGAGGTGACCCGGTGATGACATGTGTGATGTCTCTGGCTATTAAATACTTGGGACAGGAAAAGTGAGACAGGAGGAAGCTGCTCTGTCACGGTGGGGTGGGTGAAGGGCTGTGTGGTGTTCCCAGTGTGGGTCGGGGTTTGCTGTGTGCTGCCCAGCCCTCCTGCTCTGGGTCTGACGGCATTCCAGGCTTCTCCTCCGGGTCTGCTCTTTGCACAGCCCGACCTTCCCTCTGTCCCAGCGCGGCCACGTTTTCCTGTTGAACCCCAAACCCATTGTACTTTACTGCTCTTGCAGGGGAGAGCGGTTTAATGCTGGTGTGGCTCTTCAGAGAGCTTTCCCAATGACCCGTCCTGGCACGCGTTCGGGTTGGTGCTGCGGATGCTGGAATGCAAAGTCCCATTTCCAGCCCCCAAAAGCCAGGCAGGGCCATTCCGGTGCAGGGCAGAGGCTCAGCCCTGGGGCCATGAAGACCTCAAGCTGATGGGCAGCGCTTCCCACTCTTTGCAGGTGACCATTTACCTGTGCCGTGGGGAGTCCTGACACACAGGGATGCTGCTGGTTCCTTTATTTGTCTGCTTATGGCCCCATTAGTTGGTGCATTTGCATTGAGTCTGGGGAAGAAAAAAACAGTGTCTTCTCTGAATAGACTGATGCGAATTATTTCACCCTCATTTCCTAATGAAGACCTCATTACAGCCCAGATCTGTGAGATCAGCAGAGGACTTGGAACCCTGCTTTAATCTAATGGTTTCTTGCATTACTTTGTTAATCATCTTTAGTCTGATCTGATTTATGCCAATGTGACCACCCTAATTTCTAATGAAGGCTTTGATGGTGGGGACACGACCACCGCCTCCCAGGTCAATTGAGTTCTTGTTCCTCAAGGGTGAGTGGGTGCCCACCACCAAACCCGACTCCACTGGGGTTTTCCCTGGTGTTCCCTAAGGCCGAGCTGATCCCAGAGGCCTGCAAGCGCCAATCCCTGCATGGGATTATCCATGGAAAATTAGAGAGTTCGCAGGGAGGAACATCTGCTAATGCAAAACATTTATGTTAGTCGATATAAATTTATTTAGTGCAATAAATGACATAATTGAATTTTTATTTCCTTAATATATTTCACTAAAATAACGGATATTTTGCGTATCCCTGGCCTACAGATGTCTTTCATGGGAACGTATTTCCTGTAATATTACTCTTGTATAAAACTGACATTTAAATGGTTTAATAAATGAGCAGTTGTTTGACTTGTTTCGCTTTCAATACATTCTGGTATATTAATAAAATATATTTCAAAAGGAAGCTCGATAACCCATGCTATAAAAAATCATGATTTATTAGAGATACATTTGCTATTAGTTGGGACAGATACTCAAAATGGCATTAAGGTTAAAATAATAATCAATCAAACTAATTAGACCCTATTTTTCATATGCAAATATAATTAAGCATACATTTCTCAATAACTTTAAAGAGAATTATTGAAGCTGCACAAAGTGTGCTGAGTCCTTCCTTGAGCTAATGAAATGACAGCGCCTTCGCTTGCATATGCAAACAGAATTGATGAGCCACTTGGTGCTTCGCCTAATAATGGGGGGACAGGCAGGGGGGGAGCAGGGCTGCAGGGTGCAGCACCGGGTGGGGATGAAGGATGCCGTCACCCTTCCCAGCAGCACCCCACCAGCTGCAGATGTGCCTTACCCTTGTTTGCTGATGTTTTCCCTGGCAAATCATTCTGGCTGTTTATTTCAAGGGGGAAAGTGCCATTTTGCTCAGAGAAGGGTTAATAAGAGATGTTTATTTATGAACTCGGCATATTACTGTTGCATAATTTGAATACAGTGCCTATGAGCTTTTTTTATTGCACGCTATAATTTCATTTTTAAAGCTTTCCCTATGCCATACTTTAAAAATGATATCGCAAACAAGAAATAAATTCTGTTTTGCAGCTGTGCTAACTATATTTACCCATGGGATACACTATTTTGTCCTTGACATAAATCCCTTGGGATTTCTCTCAGAATTACTTCGGCATGCCACATTCGCTGCGGCAGGGGATTGTGCACCGACTCCATCACCGGGACGCTGGGATCGTGGAGAGAAAAAGGCACTTGTTTAGCATATTACCATGAAAATCAGTCAACGCGCACATTAACGATTGTCAAGACACCCAGGCGAGGGGAACGAGGGGAATCAGGGTGGATTCAACCCCTGAGGATCCCCCAGGCAGCAGCGGGGGGTGATGTCCTCGCACCCAGTGCAGACCCAGCATCACCGCGCTGCTCCTGCATCCGCTCAGCCCATCACGGGGCTGCTGCTCCCATCCCTGGGCACCCCAAATGTCCCCAGGTTAAACCACCTCTGGATACGGATCTTGCTGCTAATTGGGCCTCATTTTCTCAGGTGTCAGGCTCCAGGACATCAGATTTAATGAAATGCAGCTCCCCCACTTCAGCCGGAGCTGCCACGGGAAGGGGTTTGTGCCTCCTGCACGTGGCAGGACCGGCAGCAGATATGACACTGTCAGCATCTCTCAGGGGACGAGCATATTTTTGTCGATCATGTAGCATCAGGTTCTCGTGTCACTGCATTACGGAGCTTGATGGCACTTAATACACCGTGACAAGGTGTAACATCAGAAATGGAACACAAAATGAGATCAAACGGCATCGTGGTCCCCAGAGGGCCCGATCAAATCCAAGGTATGGAAATTTGAAGTGGGGGAAAAAATGCAAACTCTTCCCCCCCCCCATTAAAACCTTTTGAATCCGATTATCCTGGGCAGGCAGCAGCCAGGCTGGGCCCTGTGGGGTGGTCGTCTCACCCGTTCCTGCATGCCAAAGGACCCTCAGACCTATCCCCATTCCCATAGTGGGGAGCATCCGCAGTGCTGGCCTGGGAGCACCAGAGCAGGTTCTCGCTGGAGTGTTTTCCTCACCAGAGCCATGCCAAACCTTGGCACGCACTGAGATGCTCACCAGCCTCTCCTCTGCAACAGCCAGATGATAAAATGCCCCCCTTGTTCTCCCATCATCCATGCAGGAGCCCCACAGAGGGTCATGGCAGGAGGCTGCTGGCAGTGGGCAGGCAGATCCGGCTGCATTGCTGCTGCCACGCTGCTGCTCCAGGCAAGCAGCATGGGGCAGGGGCAAGCACAGGGTGGAGGGGACCCATCCTGGGGTTGGGTGACCCCCAAGACAAGGTCCTGCCCCAGCTCTGCTGGGCACAACTGACCCACATGGGCACCGCATGAGGAAGGGGATGCTTGGGACAGACCCTGGTGGGCAGTTTCTTACTGTACAAGCTCAAGTTTCTCATGGAACCAGGTTCCTTCAGGAAACGGGTTAAGGACAGAGCACTTTGGGGAAAAAAAGAAAGAAAAAAAGAAAGAATAATTTTTTGCATATCTCAGCAGTTCTGGAGAAAGGAAAGAAGCCGTTTTTCAGCAAAGAAGAACTCTTTTCATTTGGAAAATGTTAACCAGATGTTCACAAAAAGTACGTCATGGAAAGAATGAATGAGATCCCCTGGTTGGGAGTAACCCACCGTCCCCGAGGAGCAGATGGGCTGCTCCTCGCCGAAACAAAGGCAGATGCACTTTGTAAGCTGCCACGGGCGAAAGAACCAACACCAGGATGGGCATGAACCACAAACTGCAAACAGTCGCTGTGTCCCGAAGGAAAGGCTTCCTTCACCCTGCCCGAGCCCACACTGCCCGGCTGGATTCCATCAGCAGGGCACAGCCCAGATGCCAGCATCATCCCTGGTTAAAAGCAGCCACTTGCAGCACCATTCCCCATGCTCCGATCAAAGCTCCTATCCCAGCACCCATGGCAATGACTGGGGTTAAGCTGAGGGCTGAGGAGCTCCCTTGTGACACCGAGGGCCGGTGATGGCTTTTTTCCCTGCAGGTGATAATTGCCACTCTCCCATTAGGAGCAACCTGTGCAGGTTCACAGCCCTGGAGCCGGCACCCAGCAGTGCTGGAGGCGGTTGGAGCTGTGGCAGCATGGGGTCGGGCTGGGCTGGAGCCACTTAGTGGGATTTATGCAGCGAGCCCCAGAGCATCTGCACTTCTACACCCTCGTCTCCTGTGTTACTTTTTAGTGGCAAAAGCTAAACCCAATCAGAACAAAAGGCCAAGGCAGCATCTAAACAAGAGGCAGCGCTCTGCAAGGAGGGCTAATAACTGTGTGCAGGGACCCTGGCGCTGCTTAAATGAGGAGTTTTCTGCCTCTGGCTTCACCCAGGGCCATGAAGATCAGCAAATCACTAATAGGGCTGAACCTCCGCAAGCAGCTGGAGGCAGAGAAGCTGCCAGAGGCTGCTCCTGCGCGGTGGCCCGGGGGTGACCAGCCAGGTCCCTGGTCCTGAGCTGAGGATGAGCCGAAGTACGAACTGCACAGTGCGAGGCTAATCCTGCAGTTCACAGACTGTGGCTCTTTAGCATGGCTGATGATCCTCGTTGGTTTTCCTTTGGGTGCCTCAGTCTGTCTCTCCACCCATGTTTGTGCTGTCTCTCTTGCCCTCAGACTATCCCAGTTCATGCTCTTGCAGCAGAGCAGCACCTCGCAGAGCCCTTCGTTAGCGCAAGTGGATTATGATGTTGCATCTGATGAGTAGCTCTGCAGCAGCTGCTGAGGTACAGCGCAAACAGGAGTGATTTACATGGCTTCTGCATGGAATGGTAACCTGGGGCTCCCATGTGAATTGCCACAGTGAAGGTCCCTCCAGCCACACGGAACATGGCAAAGGAGGAAGAGCAGCTCCCTCTTCCTCCCTCCTGGCTGCCATCAGAGCTGCTCACCAACCCCTGCTCCCGGGCATCTCCTCTCTCCCCTTTCCCAGCCACACTCCTTGTCCATGCACCCGCATAGGCTGGATCTGCCTCCACAGCTGAGCAGCCGAGCCTGGAATGTGGGAGCAGCCAGCTCATGGGGTGCACTGCAAGCCCAGTGAGGGGGTGGCTGTCTTTAGGCAGTGGTGTACGAACGCCAGGCTGAGGGACGTGGACACCTCCCAGCCAGAGCAGGTACAGAGCTCCCCATCCTTCTTCCAGCATCAGTGGTTCTGCAGCACCGCTGCTGGCAGCCACCAATGCCCCCCTGCGATCCTTCCAGGAGCATTTCAGTAGCAGCAAGCATCCTCCTGCTCCCCAGGACAGGGGAAGAGCAGGGTGGCCTGAGGATGGGCTGGACCTCCCTGCAGATGGACACAGGAGCTGTGATGTTCCCCTGCACAAGGCGCCAGGAGAGATTCCTGCGGGATGAGCACCGGCTGGGGTGGGCTCCAGCAGTCGTGTGTCTCCATTTCATCACTAATACACACAATTAATACACTTAATTGCACGTAAAATTGCGGCAGCTGAAAAATGAGTGTTATTTGTTCTCCTGCAGCTTTGACTGAGGACAAGGGGTGCAAAGGGGTCACCCCAGCAGCTGCGTCCACAGTGCAGAGCATCGCTCTGAGCAGCCAGTGCTGATCCCTGACACCCTGCATTGGTCCCTGGGGGCTTGGGAGAGGAGAGGGGTGTCTGTCCTGGAGAGATGGATGCACATGAGGATATTGGGATCCCCACGCAGGGCTGCAGAGCTGCCCAGCTCCCTCTGGGCGGGCACAGTTGTGTCACTTGCATGGCTGCGAGCAGCCATGCGGTGCAGCCAAGGGGTTGGGATGCTGGGTCTTCATCAGCCACCATCTGCAGTCACCTCGTGTGGAGGAGAAGGGGTTAAGAGCTCCCTTAGTGCCGCAGCACTAAAGTTCATTACTTCTGCTAATTGCTTTGAAGTCAGTGCTTCAGCAGCTAATGGAAAATGTATCTCTAGGTAATAGATTAATTGGCCGCTGCTGACCAGTTTGAGGCAGGGTGTCAGGGAAGGGGCTGCAGCCCCACGTTGTGCTGCCTGCGCTGGGCCACCCAGCACCACCACCCACAGCAAGCCATGGTTTACTGGTGCAACGGGCTGGTCCTGACACACGAGGCCGCAGGGAGCAGCAGCAGATGCAGGGGATGCAGCTATAAGGGGCAGCAGCTCCATGAGACAGCAGCATGCCCAGGTGCTGCTCTGGGGGCAGCTCAGGTAAAGGCTCCCACCCCTGCCTCGTGACAAATGCGTTCCTTTAATCTGCAAAGAATTAACATGGGTGCGTGTAGGGGTAATTTAAATGCAGCCCTCTCGGTGACATCGCTGGTGTCACCAGAGGAGCTTCACTTCCCTATGTAATGAATGCGGCCATAAGCACTTCGCAACCATATGGTGATTATGTTTAATAAAGGACATTTTCTGTAATTAAGCAGTTTTATTAAGGCATTATTAGCCCTTTAAGTTGAAAAATAGCTGAGCAGAGGTGTAATAAGGTGCTAGCATCTGTATTTGGTGAACAGATGGATGGGAAGCTCCCATCCTTGTGCCGAGCGCCCGGCCGCGGGGCAGCAGCCGCACCGTGCCGTGCAGCGCAGCAGCAGCATGGGCTGTGTGCTGTGCTGAAAGCCAGGCAGCTCCGGGCACAGCAGGTCCTGCTCGCTGCCAGCACCGGGGCTCAGGACCCCACCGCTCCCCGCGGGCCACAGCCATGGCCGGATGCTGCCACGCGGATGGGCTCCCGCTCCCTTCCCAAGCTCCGATTTGAATAATTCAGCGTGGCCTGGTCTCGGGGGCACTGTTGTCTTCAGCGAAGGCAAATCAGCAGCCTGGGCAGGCTGCTCGGAGGGCCCCAGCCTGCCGCCTGCTCCTGTAAATCAGGATTAATGAGACGGAGGAGGAAGCTCAAAGCCCAGCACAGCGCTGCTGGCGGCACAGGCAGCGCCTGCCTTCGTGTCCCCAGGCAGTGGCAGTGGCAGTGCCAGCCAGTTCCTGCATCCCACCGCAGCCACGGGTTCTGTGCTGCCGTGGCAGGGCTGTGGCACCGAGCACAGCCTGTGCCATCGCACCCCGGCAGTGCTGCATGGCCGGTGTGCCCTGCACACACTGCGGGGCTCAGCAGGAGGAATGTGCTGTTGCGGTGCTGAGCAAGGCACTGCTGGCCATGGTGGGATCCTACATGGACCATATGGCGGTAGCCAGGAGCAAAGCTTGAGCATCCCCGTTGGAAAGCAGCTCCACCATCCTCAGTGCACAGTGGGCTTCAGCCTCACCTTCGCACCAGGAGGTTGTGCCAGGGCCCCTCAGCACTTACCCAGCCACCACAAAGCACTGATCCCACCAGGTCTGGCAGCGAGGGTCTCCAATGCCCTTGCTCCCTCCTGCTGGCACTCATCCTCCTCACAGCCATGACACTGCCCTGGGAGCAGGACAAGCATGGGGAAGAAACCCTGGGGAGAGCTTCCCGTGCTGCTGCACTGCACCAGAGGGGGTTCAATGAGTGGAGCTGCAACACAGCATCGCACTTGCTGCAGCTTTGTGCTGTAAGGAGGCGCTGGGTTTGTGTTTGACCCAAGGAGCTGTGGCCATGGCCAGCTGCTCATGCGAGCACTGACCAGAGGGGAGAGAGGCGTGACATTGCTGGTAATGGTGGTTTCTCCATCTGAATTTGTGCAGCCTGTCCTCTAATCATGTGTACGTTATCCATCATCCCCTGCCTCCCCATCCCTGCTGTCGCACAGCTCCAGGCAATCTATCTTAGAGTTAAAAAATTGTCTCTCTTACACAGGGGCTTTCAAACAAGACAAATAGAAAGAATAAGATCTGGTATTGAGATGCCGTGTACAGGGTGTGATACATAAAGCAGCGGGTAAAAGATCCCATCTGATTGTCGAGAGCAGATCTACGGCGCTGTCAGCGCAGCACAGTCCCTGCGGAGGCAGACGAGCAGGATTCGGCCCTGGCTCAGAGGCAGCATCTCCGCCTGGGGCCCGAGCATCCCAGACCATCCATCCCTGCCAGCTTCCCCAGGACCCAGTGCAGAGCCTGCTACTGAGCCCTGCTGCACGCCCTGCCCTTTGCCGCTTTATCGGACAATCCACTCTGCAGTGTTTGGGATGTGGCTGGGGGATGGCCCCAAGCTGTCCCACTGCACCCTGCAGGAACAGGCCGTTCATCCCTCACCATTAGTGAGGTCAAACACCATCACTGCAGGACCAGTGGCCTTGTCAAAGCAGCCACCATCTCCAGCCATGAGAGTGGCACCAAACTGGGAGAAAAGCTGGGTCCTCTCCCTTCTCTCCCTTCCTCCATTCCTATGATAAGCCGGTTGATACCTCCCTTGGCGAGAGTGGCCAATGAGCCAGGATGGGCCCTGGTTATTGCGAGCAGTGTGAGTACCCCAGGGGAGGCACTGCAGCCTCCAGCTCTGGGGATAACCAGAGCCCTGAAGTTCCACTTTTCCTCAGTGGGACCCTTCCCTGAGCTGGTCACTGGTTGCGCAGAGGGGTTGCAGAATCCCATAGCGCTGCTGAAGCAGAAGGTGTCTCATTATCCGCAATAGAGCAGCGGTTTAGCAGCGAGAGGAGCTAAATAATGTCTCGTTGCTGCAATGAAACTGCGTCCTCTCCAGTCATTAGTGTTTGGGAGTAACCCACGCGGGATGAGCGATCTGGCTGTAAGCACCAGCTGATGGCGCAGAGCTGGGCTTTAGCACCTTTGGGTTAATGATGCCACAAGAATAAAGCACTGTCTGCTTTCCTTTATTCCTTTTTTCCCTTCTCCGTTTAGCTGCCCAGCGCTGCCCCGGGAGGATGGGTAAGGCTCCCAAAGCCCAGCCCTGATCTCACCATGCCCGAAGCCGGCAGTTCAGTGCTCGGCTTTGCCATGTTCCTGCAGACGTTGTCAGCCCAGCACCGTTGCAGAGACTCCAAAGCCCTTCCCTTTATTATTGCAAGTATTTTCCATTCTGCTACGCGGTGAGTGATGCCAGAGCAGGGGCACGCTCCCCATCCCCGGCCGTGCTGCACCTCACCCAGAGCCAGCCCAGCCTGCCTGGCTCTGAGAGGCTTTGATAAGCCAAAATCAAGAAATGAGGTGACACGGTGCAGGTGTGGAGGTGCCTGGGGTTGAGTCTCTGCACCCGTCAGTCTCCTGCTTGTACAGGGGCTGACCCTGGGAGATCGGGCTGCAAAAATGCTAAACTGATGATTGTTAAAAGAATGGTAAAGAAAACAAGACCTTGCTTTCCTGTAGCCCCTTTAGACATGGGAGCTGTTGTAAGGTTCTAAGATCTGCCCCTGGTCTTTGCACTCCAAGCCTCGGTGCAGGAGCTGCCGAGCTGGAGATGTGGTGTCTGGATGGTCTCCACATGCCGGAGCTGGGGCAGGACCAGATGCCTGCCTGTACCCGCATCCGTGCCGGCAGCATCCTCCCCAGGGCTGGTCGGGTGTGTGTGACCCGGTCCCCATGGCCAGGAGCTGCCATGGGGCAGGGGCAGGTACACTGATGGGGGGAGTGGCCCCATCGCCATGCGTCAGGGGCGGCTGTCGGGCGCTGCGGTGTGGGGAGGAAGGCAGCGCTCAGCACGTGTCGGCGCAGCCAGCCCGGCCCTTCGTTTAGACAGATTAAGCAAGTTGCTTATTGCCTGTGACATAATTTAGATGAATGGTGTGGGTAATCCATCAGGCAGACCCCTGCGCCGGCCCTGCGAGCAGCCGGTGGGGATCCCATTACCTTACATGTGTTAACAGCCGAACTCCTTTGTATAAACAACAAAGTGCCTCTCCTGAAAGGGCCGATTTTCCCTCATTGTCTGGGAGAAGACCGCGGGTCGGCGGTGATGGATGGCGGCGCTGGCAGGGCGGGATGCGGCCATGGGCGGGTGAAGAGGGACACCGTGTGGGGAGGCACCGATGCACCGCGATGTGCTGCTCCGTGCCGGCGCACTGCTGCGCGCTGCATGGCTGCACTGCCACCCGTTGCATGCGGCACATACGCACTATACACCGCTGCAACACTGCTTGTTGCAACCCATGGCCTGGTGGCTCTGCCATGCGTCAGTTAAGCGAGGTTTGGGGGGCATCAAACACCCCAATTGGAGCTGGTCCCCTGGCAACAATCAACATTAAAAACCTCATTATGCTTTTATGAGAGGCACAGTGAAGGAGGAGAGCGGTTAGAGCATCTCAAACAGTGAGTGTTAAGCAAAGCTTTCAATTAATAAACCACTTATTTCCTTTAGAAAGGGGAAACCCACGATCTTCCAGGCAGTGCAGGAGATGGTGGCACTGCGCTGGGGCAATAGCTGAGGCTGGCTCATGGTGCTGCTGCTGCTAGAGCTGATCTCGCTTCCTTGGAGACAATATAAGAAAAACACACAGAAAGGGGAGAAAAACAGCAGAGACAAACTGCTGCTCCGATGCATGGTGCCCAGCCCTGGTCACTGCCCCAGCACCAGGGCCCCAGCACAGGCATGGGGTGGCTGGGGATGAGACATGGCCAGGGAGCCTCATCCCATGATAGCCAGCAGTGCCAGTGCAGCACCCTTGGGCACCGCTGGGCACCCATGGGCACCCCTGGCTACCACTGGCCATCCCTGTATTCTCAGCCCTGCTCTAAACACACACTTCCAGGATTTGCCCTAAGAATCCAAAGAGAATCCAGGTCTGTTCGGATTCTCAGGGCAATGTAATTGCAGTGCCAGACACCCGATGAGGAGGTGTCCCATACAGAGCCTTCATCCCAGGCTGGGTACTTCAACGAGTGATTCAACCAGCGCAAAGTGCCAGAGCACACCCAGCACCAAAGCTCTGCTCCACCAGGAGAGTCCCTGCCTCACTCTGGCCTTAAAACCAGGCTCCAAAGTCATTCCTTGCTCCTCAACTCCCCACCAGGAACATTATCCTTTAATTGCTGCATTTATTCAGACTTATTCTGTATATCCAACAATAATGAGTATATTAGATATGTAATTATTACTGTCATAAATGTAATAGTGACAAAACAATAATTGAAATAGTGTCTATGAGGATAATTCACCATTGCAATTAATACTGCCCTGCTTAGTTAATATGTCACAGTTTAAAATAAATGCTGTCATTATTCCATTACTAATACTGTGTTATAATAATTATTGCAGCACTAACGAAGTGTCTATAGCGATCCTGGATTGCCACGGATCGGCATGAACATCGCTGTAAATAACACCGGAGGAATCGCCACTGGAGGAAGAGGTGAGGTTCCGCAGGGAGCGCGATGTGGGGATGCTCTTCGTGTGTGATGGAATTCCTGAGCAGCGGCTCTGCTCGCTGTCCCTGCCCTCACCGCATCCCGCTGTGCTGGTTGGGAGAGCACCAGCACCCACAGCTCACACCGGCCCCTGCTGACCCCTCAGTCTGTGCCGGGTCGGGGTCCCCAACAGCCGGACCTCTGCCATATCCCTGCTGTCACCAAAGCATCTGGATGGCACATTCAAGCTCCTGTGCAGAGGAGGGTCCTGCATTGTGGCTGAGCATGTGACAAGCCGTGTTGCAATAAATGGGAGGGTAAAAGACCCCCGGCATCAGCAATGGAAGGTGGATTGCTCAAGGAGCAGAGTCCTGGGAGTGCACCTGCACTCATGCACCTGAGATGCTCGTGCCAGCAGCAAGCTTCCACAGGGATGCCCTGGCCACGGGCAGAGCTGGGTGAGCTGCCAGCGTGGCAGGTTGCTCCCAACACCCACAAGGACGCTTTAAAGCTCCTGCGGCCACCAGCATCACCAGTTGCTCCTCTGTGAGTGTTTTGTCAGGGTCTCCTTCCCTGCTGCAGCCCCTGCTCCCTTGCCGAGGGCATTTCCTACCCAGTGCAGGTACTTCGCAAGAACTCAGCTTTCCTGGAGTTCAACTCAATTTTCTCAAATTAAATAAAATTTCCAGGTGCCGCTCAGCAGCAGCTCCCGCTTGCAAGGGGCTGCGTTTTCCTAACCCTATCTCTGGCCCACTGACAATTTTTAATCTTTATGTAGATAATGGTGAACAAACCCCCTGTAGAAATGTCAAGAGTGAGGAGGTTATTAGCTTGGTTTTAATTACTGTCTATCATTCTTAGGAAGCCACAGGAACCTGATGGATTGGGTGACAGCTCCAGTTGTAGGAGTTTAGGTGGGTTTTAAAGGCAGGTGATGCTTTAACCAGAGGTACCTGGGGTGGGCAGCATTAGCGGTTGCAGGGTTTGGGTTTTGCTGCCCCATCCCTGGCAGTGCTCAAGGCCAGGTTGGACACAGGGGCTTGGAGCAAGCTGCTCCAGTGGAAGGGGTCCCTGCCCGTGGCAGGGGTTGGAGCTGGATGGGCTTTAAGATCCCTCCCAACCCAACCCAGGCTGGGATTCTGGGATTCTATGGTTTTCCCAGGTCTCCTGACACCTCCCCATCCTCCTGCAGCACATTCCCTGCATGCAGCACCCAGCCTGACAACCAGGACATCCCGGTGTCTTCACTGGGAAGAGGCTGGCAATGCCGCTTATTTGTTCAGACCATCACCTGAAGAGAGTTTTGTTTCTAAATGAGCAGGGGCCAGCGCCCGGAGCTCATCTCATTGACAAACAGTGTGTCCATCGCTTTTAAGGAGACAAGCTGCCATTTCGCTCCCCTGAAAAGCACATAATATGACAGGTGAAATGTCACAAATGAGACTAAAGGCTTGGGGAAAACATTCTTCAGCTGGAAAGTATTCCCGCTAGGAATGTTAAACTGTAGATTAAACCTAAATGTCTCTAAAAGCCTGGAATGCTGCTCACTTCATCAGCCACAGCCCACAGTATAACACGCAGCAAGCTGCTCTAGTGGAAGGTGTCCCTGCCCATGGCAGGGGCTTGGAACTGGATGGGCTTTAAGATCCCTCCTAACCCAACGTTATTCCATGGTTCTGTGCTCTCCCAGCCCTCAGGGTCTGCTCTGAGGGGGTTCCCAAGCCCTCACCTTGAAGATGCTTGGAGCAGGGCTGGCACCAGGCACTGTGGGGTTCAGGTGATGCTGCAGCCACAGCGAGGACCCCCCTTGCTCCCAGGCTCGCAGGTCTGCAGGGATCAGCCAGCGTGACAGGGCTGTATCCATCAGCCAATAAACAGTTCATTGCACCGAAAGAATTATCTCTGCCGGCATTAAGGTCGGCTGTAACACAGACATTATTACTGGCGGGAGGCACATAAGTAGAGCCTGTGGCAGATAGCAGCCTGTAACTCTTTATTATTTATACTGAAGCTCCTGGGAGGCGGAGGCTGGGTCCCTGGAGCCCGCAGGGATGCTGCATCCACCCCATGCTCCATGGGAACACCCCAGGATGCTTTGGTGAGCAATGAAGAGCATCCTGGTGGCAAAGCCCCACACAGGCTCAGCGAGCTGAGCGCCAGCCAGGAATTCACTGCATGGCATCAAACTCCGTTTACTACACAGAACTCCAAGGGACCCGTGTAGGCTCACCTGCAGTGTGCTGCCCCGGCTCCCAGCTCCCATCCCAGGGTGCTGGTCAATGCCCACAAGCCATTTCCGTCCCAGCATTGTGATGGAAATCCTGGCGCCCTCCCGCACACTCTGAAATGAAACTGTGCCTCTGCTATACGTTGTTATCAAAAATAGAAGCATTTTATCTATCTTTAGCACAGAACACAGATTGCACGGAGACATTCAATTTGGAGTCAATTTAAATTTCAATTGTCTGTGAAATCTAAATCAATAGGCTATAGTTCAATGGCGCTTTAATAAAACAGGACATAACAGAGGAATCATTAGGGATTACATATGATAAGAGATTGAAAACAGTGTCTGTGTAATGGTGGAGGGGCCATTAGAGAATTACCTCAAGCATTTGCAAGTAAACCAACAGCCTTCTTCTCCTCCTGAGACTAACAAGAAGACTTAATTGTGCTGCAGTGGCTAAAAATACATCTCTGTCAGCCCTGGGATTGGTGGGCGATTTACAGGGATATAAAACCATGCGGGTGCTCCGCGGCTCCCAGGCCACCTCTCGTATCCTGCTGCCATCCCTCATCCCAATGCCTGTGCTCCAGGAGCCGCTGTGCAGCGGTGGCAGCTTCCGTCACATCCCCAGCACTGCAAACTGGGATGGGACCTGAGGATGTGGGCAGCTCTGGACACACAGCCGGGTGTTAGAGGTGGGATACCCACAGTGATCCATCACCACAGGTCACACAGCCCCTGATTTATGCGGGTGCAGTGACACAGAGCAGCTCCCAAACAACAGTATTTAACTTCTATTTGCATTTAATAATAATTCACTTTGCTCGCTGCAAATTATCCCAGTGAGGCTGCGGATGAGGTGGGATTTCATCGGCCTCAGGTTTCCTCTCCCAGGTGAGAGCATCACCTGCATAGGAACGGCATTCCCGGGTGAGAGGCAGTGCTGGCACTGACCCAGCTGTGCCAAGTCTCCCGGTGACCTGCAGGACACTGTCCTGGTACCTCATATACAGCATCTGAGGGGCTGATGCTGAGAGCAGGGGAAGGGGCATGAGAGCACTGCGTGAGCCCCACTGCTGTCAGAGGTTAGGTTAGGTTGGATTACATTGGATTGGATTGGATTGGATTGGATTGGATTGGATTGGATTGGATTGGATTGGATTGGATTGGATTGGATCGGACCGTGCAGCATTGCCCTGCACTGAGCAGCACTGCATGTCCCTGCATTGCCTGGTGCAGCACAGCACTGCAGCAGCAGACGAGCTTGCAGGCACTGGCAGGCATTTGGAGGTGACACCATCCCCTCCCCAGTCCAGAAGGCCCTGTCCCTGCTACTGGCAGGGATGCTCCAGTGTCCCATGTGCACCGGTCCAGGGGCACAGCAGCCTCCATCCCTCCTGCGCAGCACAGGGCGGCTGTGTGGGTGCTGGAAGCTCCACAGGACCCGGGAAGAGCCGGGTTTGCCTGTTTGATACCGGTGAGAGACGGAAAAGCATCCCCCCCAAGATTCATCATTTCAATAACAACCGGAGCGGAGTTAAGGGCATTTGAGAAATGTTTTTACAACCTTTGGTTAACCTGCGGTAACAGCTGCGTGCGGGGGGATAAATAAGGCCATTCTGTGGAGGAGACAGGGAAAATGGGTTTGATTTGAGAGGACGCCGCTCGGCTCCCGTGGCGCGGTGGCAGCTGAGGAAATACGGCACCGCGGCGGCTGCGCCTCGTGTGGAACGCTCAGAGATGCGGCCGCGGAGAGCGATGCGTTTGCTGGCTGCTGCCAGCCGGGGGGCTGCGGTGTGGGTCAAAACCGGCTCCTCGGGCTGGGGGAAAGGCGTTGAGAGGGGGAAGACAGAGCGAAAACAGGCGGGATGCGAGCAGGGACTGCGGGCTGTGCTCCGCAGGCGCGGAGGAGGCTCAGCGCTGGGCAATGCATCCCCTGGCATCATGGTTGTGAAATCAAGCAATCCCCACTGCCCCTCCTGTAGGGAACAAATCACAGCCTGGCTGGAAGCAGAGGGACGTTCTTTCCTCCGCCTGAAAATCAAAGTGTCGCACTGCCTGCACTCGGAACCTGCCGGGGCGGGCTCAGGAGGCCACTAAAGAGGGAGGCTTTAAGCCTTGCCATTAAGAATTACAAGAGATCCGCTGGGCAGCGTGGAAATACAAGAAATACTACAATGGCAGTGCTCAAACCTAATGAGAAATGGAACAAGCTGAGACAGGAGCTTAACAAGAAATACTGGACAAGTCCCCCAAGAAAAACTACAGGCAGAGGTGGAGAGGAGCTGCCAGCCGGCTCCGCAGCCGTATTGATCAGGGCTGAGAAATAAGAGGAGGCCTTTGGAAAATAGATAAACAGGGAGATATACAGCAGGAGAGGCCCAGAGCTGATGAAACCGGGAGAAAATGCAGCTTAAATCAAAGGGCAAATACACAGAAAGAGAAAAGGTAACAGGATTTGTGTTTATGGCTAACGAGGAAAGCTGTGGGGAGGTGATGAGACACGGTGGTAATTGAAGAGAATGGAAAGGGAAGCTCAGTATAAATATTTTCTTTGGAGAGAATGGGCTGGAAACAGGTAACAAGCCATTGTTAGAATCAGTTCTAGCCGGAGCCTGGGAGGAATCTGCAGGGAGGTGTGGGGTGGGCAAGGGATGGGGAGTGAAAGGAATGGGTTATTCTACCCACCCAAGGCAGCCCATCTCTAAGCTGTGCGAGGATGCTGTGGGGCAAGGCTGCAGCATGGCACACAGTGTGGTCCCCGACCCCTCTGCCTGTGCAGGGGTCACTGCTGGATCCGGTGTTAACCCCAAACGTGGATCCAGAGCCAGGGGTCCCTGTCCCTTGCATAGAGGGGTCCAGGACACGCAGCATGGCCCAGGGGCTGCGTGCTGCTGCAGCTGCTGCCTGCCTCTTCCTCCGGTGCCATAAAGCAGGGAGCTGATACACAAATTCTCCACCTCCTGCCTCCTAAATCTCACCTGTCTCTGCCTTGCTGCAGGACGCACCCAGCAGCAGGCAGGAAATATGTGCTGGGTGCGGGATTTGCAGTCGCTTTGCTCACTCCATCAGCACCAGGCAGGGTGGGAGGCTCCCGAGCTGGGGGAGCCGGGGGCTCAGCACCGTGCACACAGGAGCAGCCAGCTCTGCCTGCAGCCTGGCTGGATCCCTGCATCCCAGTGGGCTGCAGTGGGTCTGGATGCATCCCCCGATGGGGACCTGCAGCACCCACTGGGTGCAGCCCAGCCACCCCTCTCCCAAAGGGGTGATTTGGGGTGAGCTTCTCAGCCACCTCAGCCAGGATGTGTTTGCAGGGAGGGATGTAACCCCCAGCCCTGCACAGCTCTCCCCGCACGGTTGCCATGGCAACGGGAGGAAGGCTCCCTTCGCTCCCGTGATGCTCAGCGCCAGCATTCCCCCACATGGCCGTGGCCACGCTGCCGGGGCCGCTGCTGAAAGATTAATCAGAGCTAATTGCCAAAAGCCACCCCCATCCTCAGCACCGAGCCCAGCACCATCCCCAGCCCACAGCCTGGCACCGCCGTGCTCCCCAGACCTGTCCCTGCAGTGTAGAGCATCCTCAGGCTGGTCCTCTCACTCCTAAACCCCACCAAACCTCCTCGCACCCCACTGCTGGGAAGCTGATGTATTTCCCACATCTAAAAAATGTAATTAAATGGAAAGGTCGCTCTTGTTTGTTCTTTTGTTCCTCAAGCCCCGAGCTATCAAATAGTCAAATTAAGTCTCAGAAGCATTTAATGGATGGGGGCTGAAGGCAGGGGCTGGGCAGGGCTGCTCCAGGCCTGGGGGTGAGGGGAGGGTGGGAGCTGACTGCCCCACAGCTCTCTCCACCAGGGCTTTGGTGGCTGCTGCTACTGAGGAAGAAAATCCATCTTCTCCAGAGGGAGATCTGGGAAAAGCGAAGCGGAGGCCACGGGTGGGCTCCCAGGAAAGCAGCACATCAGTTCAAACAGCCATTTCATTGCAAGGAACAGCCATTTCCATTGCAAGGGTATCCACACACAGCGATGGGGCTGCCCCATTGCAGGCAGTGCCGGGGACCCGCTTGGTGCTGCACCCAGCAGCTCCGGCAGCCGGGACGGGGCGGCAGCAGCTCCGCAGCCGCAGCCCGATGCATTACCCACACTCGAGCTCAACAGTCACAGGGGAAGAATTCTTTTTAATAGGGCCCTATGGAGACATCAGAGCAATTTTCAAGGAGGTTTGAAGCCACCAGGAAGCTTATTAGATCCGTTCTGCAGAGTTAATTTGATGTTGGTAATCAGTGAGCAAGTTAAGCAGTTAAGGAGATGGTGGCTGCTGAATGGTTTGGCTGTTTAGCCTGCTTGTAAGCAGTGGTTACTAATGAGTGGTTCATGAATATGAATGAGGGATGATTGCAGTGTGGAAAGGGCAGTCAGCAAACCATAAACTTAATTTTAATCTTTTTATTATCAAAGTCACATTATTAATAATAGACTTTGTGTTAAGGCCAAGCTTCATCAGCCAATTACTGCGCTCCCTCGCGTCCCCAGCGGTGCTCAGCAAAGGCGCTGCAGCAGGGGCAAGGATGGGACCCACCGTGCTGTGATGTGCCCATTGCTGGGGTATCTGGTCTCTTCCACCAGCACAAGTTGGACCACTGGTGACCCTCACGCCCCCGCTCAGGGCTGATGCCTGTGGAGTGGTACAAGGCACTGAGATTTCCATCCCTCTCCCCCTGGAGCTCAGCAACCCTATCCCATGAGCATCCCTGTCCCTGCCACCACGGGGGTGGCATGTGGCAGCTGAACCCTGTCCCTTGCTCCCCATAAGGGGACAGGCCTATTGTCTTGTGTCTAATTAGTTATAATTATTTTCTTATGGTGCTATGGATACAGGCTCCGCGTGTAATGCGGCAGCAGCTCCTGGGTAAGATGCTGAAGCAGGGGATGTAGAACACGTTAAAAAATACTAATCTACAAATGAAAATGATTTTAATTGGATTCTGCCTTAGGGGTCGGGTCACCGTTACATTTTCAATCAGAGTCGTCCAGTCAGCAAAGCGGCTGCACAGCCCCTTCAAATGGAAACGGTGAGTGGCTTGCAGAGGTTAATAGGAATGTTGGAAAATAAATAGGTTATTGATTGATAATAACAATAAGCTGACTCCAGTCCTACCTTGGTGACCTTCCCTCACCCAACTTAGAGAAAACTCAGTTAGCATCTCATTATGGATCGCTTTACAGTCCTGGGGATTAATGAGAGCGGGCGGCTGTGGGCGAGGGGCACCGTGCCCAGGGGACCCCACCATGCACCCACCGAGGGCTCATCACAGACCACCCCGAGACCTCCCCCCGCGGGGCTGTAGCCTCACACAGGAGCCCCCCTGCTGATCCACCCCCAGCAGCAGAGGGCTCTTCCTGTGCTTTTCCTGCCCGCAGGAAGGGGTTCCCTCGGGATGCAGGGGGTGATGCTCACCCGGCTGCGGCTGCCGCTGGAGCAACTTTGCTCCAGGCAGGACTTAAACATTTATCCCAGAGTCCAAGCCAAATCTCAGCCACTGCAGAGGTGGAAGAAGAAAGGCCGATGGGTTTGCACACATGAAGTGTGGAACTGATACTTTAATTGCTTCAAGATGCACTGGGATCTCCTGCCTTAAGCTTCAGCTTTGCTCCTGATTCCACCCATGGCTTTCGGCTCTGTTTGCTGCAAGGTATGAGATTGTCATCACCATGTGGGAAACCAGAGGCTGGTCAGCATGGCTCTTGAGGAAGGAGGCTCTTCCTTACCCAGTGCTGACCCCCTGGGGCATCAAGGACCCTGCTTAAACCCTCCTCATGGGGAGACGCCATCATCTTTCAGTTTTCACTCCCCATCTTTTGGTCATTCTCAGATTATTAACGCAGCTGAGCATTAGCTGCAGGAATGAGAAGTGGCCAGAAATACATCAAACCAGGAGAGGAGCGCGCTTTGGGACTTGATGATTTTAATTAGCATCACTTGCACCTTCCTAATGAGGTCAGGTCAAGATGCCGCATCTGCAGCCACATTTCAATCCCCACTGTGACACCTGCGCTAGACGCGGTCCCCCCGCGATGTCTCTGTGGGTCTGGGGACAGCAAACGCGCGGTGCTCCCCAGGATTGAGCCTGGGGCAAATAAAACCTCTCCAAGGGTCCCTGCAGCATCACTGACCCATGGGGCGGGGGGGCTGTGCGGGTCCCTCTGCCCTCGCTTCTGCTGCCGGCGCAGGGTGCGGGCAGGGTGCGGGCAGGGCTTCCGGGGAGCACGAGCTCCATCTGCTGCCGCGGGCCGGGCCCGGGCTCCCCGTGCGGGGCCGGCAGCGCCCGCACGCCCCGGCCGGACCCCGCGCCCCGGTGTGAGCCCGGCCCGGGGGCTCTGCCGCCGGCCCCAGCCCCTTGCGCTGCCGATGGAGGTCCCCTCCCCGCCCCAGGGCCACCCCCTGCGCCCTCCCGCAGTGCCCTGCCCCTTCCCCTCCCCGTGTCCCCCCCGAGCCCCGACACTCCTGGGGTGGCCCTGGCAGCTCTGCGGGAGCTGCGGCACCCCCAGAGCATCCCCACCCGGCTCCCGCAGCCCCCCGTGCCCCACAGAGACACAGACCGCGGGTGGTTGCACACTTGCCATGTTCACAGCAGGCTTTACAGGCAGTGGGGACATCGTCGGGGATGTGGGGCCCCGCGGGGCTCCCGCTCGCACCACGGAGGCAGCTCCAGGACCCCCTTCCCCACAGCATCCTCGCCCCATGCCAGCACCAGCCCCACTGCATGGGGTGTGGGGCAGCAGCGGGGTCCCGGCAGAACAGGGGCAGCTCTGACCGCCTTGGGTGGGTGCCCTGAGCAGGATGCTGCGTCCCCAGGGCCTGGCACCATCCCCGGACCCCTGCTCACATCATTGCTGGGGTGACCTGGGCCAAGGCCTGGGGGGCACCAGGGTCTGTCCCCGTCGAGGGGTCCATGGGCATCACTCACTGCCTGCATCGGGTCCTGCCTGCCCAGCGCACCCTCTGGGCCGCCTGTGTGCCTGGTGGTGGTAACATCGCTCCCCTCCATCACCAGCCTGGAAGGCTGCTCTGGAAAGTGGCTGTGAGGGGGCAGTGCTCTGACACACCCCAGTGCCCACAGTGCTTCTGACCTGTGCAGGAGCCCTGAACCTGCCTGCCCTGTGCCCAGCCCAGCTGGTCCTGTCCCATTCCTCTGCTTGAGACAGCCCCAGCCTGCAGCAGGGCTCTGCCTCCCCTTCCTTCAATCGCAGCAGCATCAGCCCCAGACCCTCTGGTCCCAGCAGTGCAGAGAGGGAGGTGAGTGGTCAGTGGGTTATGGTGGGGTCGGGCAGCCATGGAGCTGGGTGGGGAGGGGTCCCTGAGTGCAGCAAGACCCTCACTGAGACCAAACCTTGGCTCTTGCAGAGCAGGGGTGACAAAGGGAGGTGGGCAGTGTCATGGGATGGACCCGGCTGCCCAGGGGACCCTGCTCTACCCTTGCAGGCAAGAGAACTGCTGTTGGGTGAGGCTGAACCTGGGCGAGGACACTGGGTTATCTGGGGAGCTCCTCACCATGGCGTTCGTGAGCCAAGAGAAGGCAGCCAGAGCTGGACACCATCTGATCTGTATCCCCCTGGACAGAGCTGCCCTGACCCTTGGCTGAGCCCCTCTAACCCGCTCCCCTGCTGTGTCCCCCCAGAGCCACAGTCTGGGATGTCCTGTCGAGCTTCCCCATCCCAGCCAGCAGTGCAGGGCCACCATCCGCTCCTGTGTGCAGGGCTTGGTCCTGCCCCATGGGCATCACAGCACTGCTGCTGGCACAGGCAGAGCTCAGTGCTGATGCTGCCTGTGTGCCAAACCCACACCGACCCTGACGCCTGCACCCTGGAGGGCCCCGTTGGAGGCAGTTTGTGCACTGACAGACGACAGAAAGCAAAGCACAGTTTGTGCCCCCAGCCCAGCCCTACAGCTCTGCACCCCCTGCTCCTGCTCGCCCGGCCCATGGCCAGGGGGGACCCTGCAAGTACCGACCCCGGTTAGAGGCAGCCGCGGTGCCGTGCTGTTAGTCAGGACCGCGCTGCCGGCAGCGGCTCCTGCATGCATCAGAGGCACAAGGACAACTGCGGAGAGACAAAGGGAGTGAAGAGAGGAGCCCGAGAGCCCCCGGTGGGAGCAGCACGAGACCATTCCCCATGACGGGTGAACTGGGGCCCCAGGAGAGCCCCGAGCTCGGCTCTGGTGGGGCTCATGGCAATAGCATCGCTCTTTGCCTCCATCTTTCTGCAGCCTGGGTTTTGCTGGACCTTTATGGCCATTACCAATTGCTATGAACAGTTTCCACATTGTCTTTTTTCCCACTCAGGCTCTTTCCTCATTTAGACACATGAAATTTCTTGGAAAACAGAAGGCCAATAGGGAAATTTCCAAAGCCCCCCAGCCTGAGCATCTTCCTTTCCATGGGAGACAAAAGATGCTCAGCAGCTGAAGCCCAGGGCTCCAGGAGGAGGCCACTGTTCGTGTCATGGTGAAGAGCGCCCGAGAGTTAAAGTGCAAAGAGTGTTTGTTAGTAGCAGTGGAGGAGCAAGTCAGGAGCGGTTAGTACAGGCGGTTAGTGACAGAAGCATGGCACAGTCGGTCTTAGAGGACACACACGCTGGAAGAGAAATGAAGAGAAAAGCAGCAGGGTTAGTTAGTTTAATTCGGTTCAGGAACGTTAGGAACAGAGCCCCTGGCTTAAAAAGGAACTGAAAAGCTTCTGCTGATAAAACTGTTTTAGGCTCCGAGTCAGCAGCAGCTCCACAGGCAGAGCCAGGAGGAACCTCACCTCGTGCGGGCAGGAGCTGCCCGGCCCTGCCTGCGCCAGCACCTCTCACACCACTGACCCAGCTTTTCCGTTCCCCTTTGAAGCCAGCGCTGGCCGGGGTTAGTGGGAGGCGAGACACGGTGTTAGTAGGGCATGCGCTGGCCGGTTAGTGGGTTAGTGCTCAGCACCGGAGCAAGGGCAGCATGCAGAGCCCAGCCCGCTCCCCAGCACCCTGCCCAGGGAAGGGGCTGCTTGGATCCAGGGGTCCGGGTCACCACAGGAGGGTGGGGAAGGTGTTAGTGGAGGGTTTAGCCTGTGCCATGGGTCCTGCTTCACCGGGGTCTGCCCCGGGCATCCTGACCCCCAGCAGCCCGTGCCCACACAACACGTGTCTCCCCCCGCCAGCACTGGAGAAGATGGGCAGCAGGGAGAGGCAATCCCGCACTGCACTGCAAGGCTCTGGGGTAAAGGGAACTAAAGGAGCTGGAAGAAGCAGGGAGGGAAGGGGTGAAAGCATCACTGCCGGTGCCTGCGCGAGGCTATGGCAGCTCTACAAGAACAGGGCTTTTGCAACGGCTGCACTGGGTCTCCACTGAGCTCCCACTGCCTGAGAGGGGAAGACCAGGACACAGAGCAGAGGAAAGCCCTTGTCCTGCCTGCAGTGGCCGAGCAGTGCTCATGGCAGGAGCAGGAGCAGGCTCTGCACCGTACCCTCAGAAATAAGGCTGAGTAAAGGGGCAGCCAGGTCACCCCATGTCCCTGTGCGTCACCTCCTCCTGCAGCACGAGTGCCCTCTGGTCCCCACGAGGAAGCCTCTCTGTTTTGGACTTCAAGGGGCTGTAACGCCTGTCACAAGCTGTGTCTGCCCTCAGCCCTCCTGCCTGCTCAGGGGATGCTCACTGGAGCGGGCAATGGTCGCATTGGTCATATCCACTTAGGGGGCCACTATCACCCCACACAGCCCCACAGAGGCCATGCCATGGGCACCTCGGTGCCTGTGTCCCTCCCTGTGCTCCCGGCTGCTCCAGACACAAGGTGTTTTCTCCAAGCAGAGCAGAGGCAGGGCCCTGCTGGGACACGGCACTGCCAGAGCAGAAAGCACAGGGCTTTGCTGATAGAGGGACAGGCAGGATCAGTGGGAACAGCCACGGTCCCTTTGTGCTCTGGCCATTGTGTCTCCTTGAGGAGCTGGCACAGCTCCTCTCCCGTCCCATTCCCCTTCTCCCTCCTCACAAGCTGCATTCAGTGAAGGGGATGGGCCTCATCCTGCCCATTCCCTGCCCACTGCTGTGGAGGGTGCATGGGGGGCCCCGTGCTCTGGGTCTGGCTGGGATGGAGCAGCGGGAGGGAAAGGGACCCAGCACCTTATAGCAAACCGCGCGCTGCAGCCCCGTGTCCTCGGGCGTCCCCAGCGCCGCCTCCTCGGCCGTGTCCCCCGCAGTGCCTGGGCGCGTGGCTCCAGCCCATGGCAGCCGGCACCGGGGTGCTCTGTGCCGGCCGGCCCGGCTCCAGCATCCGTGTAGGGGGAGCGGTGGTGCCGGAGCCCCGGCTCCCCGCCGGGCGCCGGGCAGGAGCTGGGGCTGTGCCCCTGGGGAGCAGAGATGCTGTGAGACCCTGGCAGCGCGGCAGCGGCCCCTCCCCACCACTGGCCACGCGCGGGGTCACATCCTCTCATGCAGGTGGTCCTGGGGACGCTGCGACCCCGTGGACCCACTGGAGCCTGGGCAGAGCCTGTGATGGGGTCCCTGGGGAGGAAGGCCGGCTCCCCACTGCCCAGAGCCCTCCCAGGTCATGAGGGGACAGCAAGGGGCTGGTACCATCCATGTCCCCCTCCCCGGGGTCCTACCTGTGGTCACCAGCTGTGCGGGTGCTGTGCAGTGTCCCCCTGTCCCGTGTGGCTGCTCCACCGCGGGGGCCGCGCAGGGGACTGTGTGTGAACAGACCTCAGGTCAGTCATTAGCAGCTGCAAAAGAAAGCAACCAACGCAGCAAGGGAGAGCAACGCAGAGCCCAGGAGAGGCATCGGGCTGGGGGAGCCTGGCCGGAGGGGCAGGCAGAGCCTCCCTCGGCTCCCCATCCCTGTGGGATTGAAGCCCCAAGGCAGCATCTTCTGCTCTGACCCCACCACTGCTGGCACCGCTCCTGGTCCCCACAGGGTGCCCGGGCTCTGCCCAAAGCTGGGGCAATGCAAGGGCCAGATCCCTGCTGAGGTGAGTAGCTCCAGAGAGGATGCCTTCAACACTGGAGCACGGGGAAGCGCAGCATCCAGGCAGCTCCTGCGCTCGCAGTTTGGGGGGGGAACTGGGAAGGACCACGCCAGAAATGGTGGCACTTTCTGTTGATGGACATCCCTGCACTGGGGGCAGACTGCCCTGCCCTGTGGTTTAACTGGGTTGCACTGGCAGCAGGTCCCTGGGGGCTGGGTTCGTGATGACTCTGCGGTTCAGCCACCTCCTGCTGCCCGTGGTCCACTGTGGCTGCACGTCGCAGGACAAAGCCTCCCTGGGGACAGCCAGAGACAGCACGTCCCGCCAGCATTCGCAATCCAGCTGCCGTGGGGCTGGGCAGCGACAGGCACCAAACTGCCAGCGAGCAGCTGGCAGATGGGCTCCCTGCCTGGACCCTGCCTGTGGTGGGGCAGTGGGATGTGCGTGCCGGGATGAGGGCTGCAATGGAGCGCACCCCAGGAGACGAGGGGGAGAAAACCAGTTCTGTGCAGGCAGCGCTTCACCAAACACTTGTCGTACGCGTGGTGAGTGATCGCCAGCCCTCATCTCCTGCCATGGGTTGGTGGCACATACGGTGCAGAGCACACCACAGTGTAACAGGGGCTAAACCCTCCCTCGAATGAGGAGGAGGAGGATGGAGGGGAGCACTGCAGGCAGGAGCAGGGAGGTGAGGGCAGCAAGAAAGCTGCGTGTGTGCTCCTGCCACGCTGCAGGCACAGTGCTGGCCGCTCCACTGTGGAGATCTCTGGGATACGGATCCAGACACCCCAGATCCCACAGGATGGGCAGCGTGGCCCTGCCCATCCCTCGCTGCCATCGGCGGCTGAGCCCCGGCTCTAGCACAGCCCTGGCTGCGGTGCTGCCGCAGCGGCGCGGGCGCTGCCTCCCTTTGTCTGCAGCTCTCAGGCTGGACAGCCCCGGGAGAAGGGGGATGGAGGGGGAGGAAGCTCCCTGCAAAGCCCAGATGCGACTGCAAACCTGATGATGTCTGGGCTCCTCCCGGCTCCCCGGGGCAGGAGGTGCTGGCACAGACAAAAGGCAGCGAGACAATGAGGGCAAGAAAATGGCTCCCAGCAGGAGCCGGGCAGCATCTGCCAGGGAAGGGCTGTGCTGGGGGGGCTGGCCCAGCCTCTCCTCTAATCCCCTACCTAAGATCATCAGGTGTAGGAGGAAATGGTGGTTTCAAGACAAAGAAGCGAGCCAGAATCTGGCTACATTTCCTTCCAGGAGCAATGAGGCAAGAATCCATTTACCTGTCCCGAGCCCTATTCCTGATGAGGCTTCTGAAAAATAAAATTCAGATACAGACAAGCGCAGCATCAGTTCACGGCAGCGGGGCCGGGGCTGCCGGCGGAGCCCGGGGGCACCGAGCATCATCCCGCCGGCCGGGACCACGCTGCGGATGCGCCGCTGACCCTGCCCGGGCACGGTGCCCGTGGGGCTCTGTCCGACGGAGCCTTCGCGTGGGACCTGCTGTTACCCAGGGAATTAGAACAGCGAGGGGAGGGGATAAAGCGATTTCCTTGGACCGAGCGCGGTCGCGCGGCGATGCCCGCGGCACCGGCGGCTCCGCCTGCACCCCCCGCACCCCAGATCCCACCTGGAAAGCACCGGAGGAATCCCGGCGCGGCCCTACCTGGCTTCCAGGGCGGGGGGTTCGGGCCGCCGCGTCCCGCTCGCTCCGGCCGCTGCGCAGCGTCTGTGTGCGGGAGCGCCCCGGAGGAGCCGGCCCGGAAACCCCACCTCCATCCCCCTCCTCCATCCCCCTCCTCCACCCTTCATCCCCCCCTCCTGCATCCTCCATCCTCTCTCCTCCATCCTCCCTCCATCCTCCACTCTTCATCCTCCATCCTCCTGCCTCCATCCTCTGCAGGTGCTGGGCTCACACGTTGCTCTCCTGGCTGCGTGCTGGCCTGTCCCTCTGCATCACTGCAGGCAGAGCTGCTTGCCTGCCTCTGCCCTGGGCATGGGAGGTGCTGCAGGGCTGGTGGGTGCTGCAAACTGGTGTGCGTGCAGGGGTGTGCATGGTTGCACCAGGATGGGTTCTGCGGGGCCCCTGAGGTTGTGTGGGTACAGCAGCCAGGCTGACCACTGTGTGGGGTCACGAGGGGCCAAGATCAGGCCATTGCACCTCACTGCATCTCCAGATGTAAGCTGGGCAAGGGCTTCTCCTGCCTGCAATGGGACATGTGGATGCCTGTGCTGGCTGCAGGGGCAGAAAAGGATGGTTGTCCCCCCCACCCCAGAACACAGTCCCTGCAGGGCCCCTGCTCTGTCCTCAGGCACAGCATCACCCCCAGCCATACACCCCCTGCACCCCTTCCCCATTGCCAGCGCCTTGGACAACTGAGTCTTTATTGAGTTTTGCCCCTGCTGCCCCATGGTCGACACAGTGCCCAGGGTGTGCGCTTGGTGTCACGGTGGCTCCGGTGGTCACTGCTGGACCCTGCGGATGGACTGGACCTGTCCTGTCTGTGCATGGGAGCCCCACTCCCGCACGTGCTTGTACTCGCCGGCATGGCTGTCGCTCTCCAGCAGGTACTGGAAGCCACGGTACCCTGGGAACTGCGAGCAGACCCACCTGCGGCAGGCAGAGAGCGGCGATCAGCACGGGCAGGAGGCACCAGAGCATCCTCAGCTCCAGTGTGTGCCATAGAACCCCAGCCTGGTTTGTGTTGGAAGGGACTTTAAAGCTCATCCAGTTCCAACCACTACCATGGGCAGGGATACCTTCCACTGGAGCAGCTTGCTCCAAGCCCTGTCCAACACCTTGTTCACTGCCAGGGTGCAAGCCACTGGGTACTCACGCGCCGGAGCGGACAAAGAAGGAGCCCACAGCGCTGCCATCCCAGCCCAGGGCGGGCAGCGAGGGGCAGTCATCGCTCAGCTCCCCCCGCTTGCCCTGGAAGTTCTCCTCCTCAAAGAGCATGAGCCTGCTGCGCCCGTGGTCCTGGCACCGAGAGGGGCACGGTGTTGGTGCCTGACCCCGGCCGGTGATGGGCTCCAGGACCAGCCCGGCAGTGGGGAGCCGGGATGGGGGCACTCACGGCGCAGGCGATGGGGCGGAAGGAGCACATCCTCTCCACGTGGTAGGCGTTGCTGCCGCTCCACGCCTCCCAGCATGGGTACTCCCCGCGCTCCAGCACGAACTGCTGCCCCTGGAAGCCACAGTGCTCAAAGCCGGCCCATCTGTGGGGCAGGAGAGAGGTGAAACCCCCGCAGCACCCACCACCCCGCTCACACCCAGAGCACCCCACAGGGATGTGGTCATTGCCTGGAGGAGACAGCCCCATGGCTTGGGGGGCAAAAGACCCTGGAGACCTCCATCCTCCACTCCTCTCCACCAGACCACGGGGTCCGTCCCCCCCAGTCCCCACTCACGCCCCGCTCTCGATCTTGCAGGAGCGGACGGTGCTGAAGCCGTGCTCCGCGGTGCTGTAGCAGTCGGTGGTGAACTCGTGCTTCTTGCCCTGGAAGGAATCCTCGTCCCACACCACGATCTGGGGAGGATGGAGGGAGTCAGGGGGCTCTGTGGTGCAGACGTCCCAGGCAGACGCTGCAGCCCCGTGCACAGGGGTTTATGGGGTTCAGGAGGTGCCACCAGTCCTGCTGATGCTCCCATACCTTCCATAGTCCAGAGGAGCTCCTGCTGTGGTGGGTCATGGTGGCTCTGCCAGGGGAATGGGACCATTAAAGCCTGCGCAGACCCTGCATGCTCCATCACTGCAGCAGTGTGAGCACACTGCCCATGCCCAGGGACACTCCTGCTCCCTGGGACGGGACAGGGCAGACTCCTGCTCCCTGCCCCCAGGGATCTGTCCAGGCCGATCCCTGTGCAGTAGATTCCGGTGATCCAGCAGATCCAGCAGAGCCAGGAGCACTGCAGGGGTTGCTGCATGTCCGTACTGAGTAGCAGCTCCCTGCCATGGCCAGCGATGTCCCCTGGTCCCCCACCACCATCCCCAGTGCAGACACATATGAAAGCAGAGCAGTGCCACAGCCCATCCCCAGCTGTTTCCCATCTCCTTGTTTCCCATCCTGGCCACAGGACCCAGCCCCGGTGCCCAGATCCTCCCCATCCATGTGATGCCTCCAGGCTCCTGTGCTTACCTGTTTGATGCGCTGGTGCCCGGGGGGTGACATGTCCAGCGGCCTCGCCGGGTTTATATAGCCTGCAGCTAGATCAGAGCCCAGGGGAGCATTATGGAAACCCCTAACTCAGCACATGGTGGGAGGAGGGACCGGGCAGAACAAAGGCGATGCTGCAGCGATGCTGATGAGCTGGGACGCCAGAGCTCCTGCTGCCCTGACCCCATGGACCACGGACTCTGCCCATGCCCTGTCTGGGAGGGAGGTTTCCTCACCTGCATTGCTGGGAAGCAGGGGGAAAGCTGCATCTCCAGCTCCGTCTGCTATGGCAGAGCAGCTCTCTGTGAAAGCAGGGCCAGCTCTTCTGCAGGTTGAGCACAGCAACCATAGAGCATCATAGTGAGTGGGGGCATGGGGCACAGGAGAGGAAGGGGCAGGTTTGCAAAGGCACCGGGGGGGCTGCAGTGCAGATCAGGACTTGCGAAGTGCTGCAGCCTCCTCCTGCCTCTGCACAGGGACCTGGAAAAATCCTGCCTCAGCCTTGTTTTGGGTACCTAAATACCTTCAAGCTTTGCTCCTGGTGACCGCCCTCAAATCATCCTGGGGTCGTGATGGGTTCCTGCAGGGCTTCAGGGGCTGGCACCCTGCAGAGGCACCCACAGGCAGGGCAGCAATGGGGCAGCAGTGAAAGGAGGCTGCTGGGCTTGGTGGAAATTCCCGTGTTGCCAGGTAGGGCTGTGTTTTGGGACAGTGTTTGCCAGGGATCTGTGGGGCGGCTGAGCTGGCGCATCCTCCCTCCAGCCCCGGCAGCCCCGGCACTGCAGGCTCACATGCAACCGGCTGCAGTGGGGCTGTCCCCAACATCTGCACCCCCAGCAAATGTGCGTTAGGCACAGGCTGATTGCTGTGGCCCCAGCTGACCCCAGCCTGGTCGTCAGTGCAGAGACTGCAGCTCACTGCAGTGATGTGGTTGTGGGGAGCCCGGGCTGTGGCTGGTGTCCCTGTGGTGCTGCTCAGCGCCGGGCAAGTGATGCCGCAGCAGGAGGTGTGCATGCAGTGATGCAGCAGCAGGAGGTGTGCATGCAGCAGGACTCATCAGGGCAGAACAAACTCCTTGTGCTGGGCAGGAACCCGTGCCAGTGCCTTGGGGCTGAGCTGTGTCAGCTCCAGCCGTGCAGTGAGGCTGGGGCAGCTCGTCCCTGGGTTTGAGCTGCACCTCCCATGTGTTCCTCCGTGCCAGGGTGGGACAGTGCAGGAGGGGACAGTGCAGCGAGGGAACGACGCAGGATGGGAGGGCACAAAGGTTTTCCAAAGCCCAGGGCAGGGATGCTCAGTGGGGAAGGCAGAGATTTTTGTGTCCAGGGGGGCTGACAAGGACAGATCCCTGCTGTCAGCCCCTCCACAGCACCGCCACAGGGCCAATCCCTGGCTGCCCAGTCCTCAGAGGAGCAGCCAAAGCAGCACGGGGCAGCCATGGGAGCAGGGAAATAGGGGCAGCAGCACCCACCGAGGGCACAGCCCCCTAAAGCCATGAGGAAAGAAGGGATCGGTGAAAGCTTTTGGTTCAGGATCCTGGACAATGGCTCAGGGGGTGCAGCGGGATCCTGGTGGTTGGCACGTGAGGGGAGTGAAAGATGATGGCGAAACTGAGGGCTCGGAGCTTTCTGGATACACAGACCTGGGTGTTTTGCTGCTGCCGGTGGTGAAGAGGCAGCCTGAGTGCTGGCGCTGAGGGAGGCTGCGGGTGTTGGAATGGACCGGGAGGAAACAAGCATGTGGGTGTTTACCCGATGCACAGGATCACAGCAGCGAAGAGGGAGAGCAGCGGCCGGAGGCTCACTGGGGGCTGGGGGAAGGTCCCCCCAAGGAGTCCCCTGATGTGGGGTGCAGGAGGAGTGCTCCTGCAGGGACAGTGCTCGGTGTGTCCCCAGCCGGACTCCCCATGGCCCCTCTGCCACTGAGACAGCACCGAGGCAGCGACACCTGCCCGGGGTTTGGTACCACACAGTGCAGTGATGGCAGAACTGGGCATGGGAGAGAATGAAACGGGATAACCAGCCAACATCCACGCCAGGGAACATCCTCCACAGAGAACATTGCTTTGAGGGATGGGGATGGTTTGGAAAGTGTCAGCTTCAATTACACATCATTTGGGAAAAACCCAAACCAACTCTTGAAGCGCCTCAAAGCACTTCAGTTGTGTCCTGGCATCTTTAGGGCATGCATCGGCCATCTGCGGGTACGGGGCGATGTTCAGAGAGATTGAGCATTTGGAGGGGAGAGACAGGCACAGTGTGGCTGTCAGAGTGGGCACCACACAGGCACGGGGCTGATGCACCCTCCCGGCTGCAGCAGCACCAGAGCTGGGTGCCCGTGTGGGTGCAGCGGCAGGGAGGGTGGCGTGCCGGGCTGCTCCGGGGCTATATATGCCCTGCCGGGGCGGCCACACGTGAGGCACAAAGTGGCAGGGTCAGGTCTTCTGTTGTGCCACGGGCACAAAGGAAAGTGCTGGGTTCAGCGACTGGGCACGGGGCCGGGGAGAGGCTTCCAGCTCGCCCAGCGCTTTGCAGGATGTGATGACTGGGCGGGCGCGCAGACACTGATGAGCTGGCAGTTCCTTTGTGCGCCCGCCCGGGGTCTGCCCTTGCCAGGCTATAAAGTGGGGGCCTCGCTGCGCCCCAAAACACAGCCCGCTCACTCCAACAAGAACCAGCAGCTGCCCAGGTAAGAGAACAGTCACCGGGCTGCAGCCGGACCCGAGGCGGGGAGAGGGAAAGGCAGGGGCTCAGCCACGGCCATTGCTGTGGTCATCACGCTTGGGAGCATCCGAGGCTCAGCATCCCACTGCCCTTCCCTATCCCAGCACCACTGGTGACCCCCGCCTGCTACTGGGTGACTACTGGGGGGCTCAGCAACCCTCTCCTACCTTCCTACCCCCCCGTGTCCCAGTCAGGGTCCCTGACACCCCCTGTTTAGGATGGTACCAGCACCCAGCCTGGCCATTGAGGGCAGGGACTGACTGGTCCTGGGCATCCCTGCAGCGGTGGGACCATGCTCAGAGCATGCGGAGAGTGTGGACACCCAGCACCTCCCAACATCCTCCTGGCGAAGGCAGAGCCACTGCTTGGGCCTGCAGAAGAACCCCCAGCAGCTCCCGTCCTTGCCCCAGTTCCCACCCCATTGCTGAGCCCCCCATCCCAATGTGACTGACCCGAGGGCAGGGGTGGTGGGTGCCCACATCCGTGCCTCCCCTCTAACCTGCTGCTGGCACCTCTGCCTGGTGCCCTCCCTGTCGCAGACTTGAGCCCAACACCGCAATGTCTGAGACCACAAAACCCGCTGCTCCCAGCCAGGCTGCAGAGGAGGAGAAGGCAGCTCCTGCTCCAGCTCCATCCCTCGACCCTGCTCCCATCGCTAACAGCAAGGGCGAGGAGCCCTCCACAGAACCCTTCAGGGTAAGCCCTGCTGCTCCCCACGCGTGGGGACACAGCCGGGGGTGAGGGGTGGTGGCAGCATCTTTGGGGTGCTTGGGCAGAAGGAGATCTCTGGTGTCCCAGCGGGAAGGATCCTGCTCTGAAAGCAGGAGGGGAGCAGCTTGTGGGGCTGCTGCAGGAGGGATGCTCTGGGTAGCTCTTGACTGGGATGGCTCCTTGGGGTCCACAGGCTTTGGAAATGCTCCCCCCAAGTCTAACATTAGGGGTGCCTCTGGTCACCTCCCTCCATGCAGGGGCCCAGAGCTGCTCCAGATGCTGGGGAAGGAGGCTGTGAGTGACAGGGCCAGCATCAAACCACCAGGGTGATGCCAGGGCAGCGTGTCACCAAGGTGCTGCAGCAGGGCAGGGGACGAGCCATGCAAGGGCTCTGGGGACATTGCAAGTGCCAGGCAGCAGAGCCCGTGGCACGGATGCAGCTCCTGGAGAAGCAGCTCCTTCCCAGTGCAGCTGGGGCTGATGTGGGCAGGGTCCATGCAGGGACATGCAGCACTGCCCTGCCCTGCCCTGCCCGTCCCCATCCAACCCTTCCCCTCTGCCCCAGATCATCGTCTTCGAGCAGGAGAACTTCCAGGGCAGGCAGATGGAGTTCACCACCGAGTGCATGAACCTGGCCGACCGCGGCTTCGACCGGGTGCGCAGTGTCATCGTCACCTCTGGACCGTGAGTGACCCTGGCCATGGGGGGGACCGTGGCCATGGGGATGCCCTGGGCAGGTGGGGACGTGGTCCTGGGGAGCAGCCCCATGCACAGCACGATGTGCGGGGGCATTTCCTTCGGGTATCCTTTGAGGGGTGCAGGATGGCATGGGCATGGGGAGGATGCCAGGGCCATTTGCAAAGCAAAGGGCACTAGAGGCAAAGGCAGAGGCCAAGGACAGGCGTCCCTTAGATCTGCTATCTCAAACTGACCATGAAATGTGACTGCAGATTTTAGCGAAGCCAGGGTGAAATGATGCGGATGCCCTGGACCAGGGTGGTGGCCAAGGCCAGGGAAGCACCGTGCCCAGGAAGGCAGCACAGCAGTGGCAGGGCAGCCAGTGCTATGGGGAGGATGCATGGGACACAGCCTGCCCTCACGCACTGGGCAAGGTGACCTGTGACCACCTTGAATGACACCAAGTAGCACCAGCAACAAGTTCTTTATTGAGAAGCCAGACCATCCAACTCTTCTTGAAAGAAAGAGGCGATGGAGCAGCCCCGAAGGAGCTCGGGTGTGATGGGCAGGCAGCTGCACTCAGTGTGGAGAGGGTGAAACTCGGGGAACAGAGCACTCGTGTGTCACTGGGGTCCTCAGAGTGTCCTTGAGAGTCAGTGGTGAGGCTGTGCCCACAGATTTACTTGGGGAAAGGAAAGCAGACTCAACCAAGCTGAGCCTCAGAGGTCAGTGTGTGGTTGTGCTGCCTGTGGCACCTGAGCACGGCTCCTGCTGTTAGGAAAATACCTGCTGGTGCCTGCAGAACAGGTACAACCGCCTCCAAGGGGGACGCAGGGCTGTTCTGGTGCCATGGCTTTTGGAGCCCTGTGTTCGTGCCCTTCACAGCACAGCAGCACCTCATGGCCCTGCTAAAGAGGTGATATTGCAGCGGAAAAAGGCCCTAGCGCCCGCATCCTGGGACGAGTGCCAGAGCTGGCTGCGGCTCTGCAGCCAAGCATGCGAGCGTGCCAGGGTGGCACAGCCTGGGCTCCCTGGGGCAACAGGGAAAGCAAAGTGGTACCGCAAGGACCAGTCTGTGGTGAGCAGCGTGCAGGGCTCACAGCAGCTTCCAGGGATGAACAAGGGCGGCACCATGGGCGTGTTGGTGGCTGCTGCCAGCCTTGCATGTGTGCACCAGTGAGAGCCTGCCTGCTCAGCACCGCCAGCACCATAAAGGAGGGAGCAGGGTGGTGGGACCAGTCCCGACACCCGCGGTCTCTCTGGGTGCTGGGAGCCCGGCTCTGGCACCCCTCGGGCTGAGCAGGAGCAGAGCTGCTGGTGCATCTGACCCACGGTCTTCTCCTCCCCACGTCCCCAGATGGGTGGCCTATGAGCAGGCCAACATGCGCGGGGAGATGTTCATCCTGGAGAAGGGGGAATACCCTCGCTGGGACACCTGGTCCAGCAGCTACCGGAGCGACTGCTTCATGTCCATGCGCCCCATCAAAATGGTGAGTGGGGCGGGAGCAGAAGCACCCAGCGGGGACCCGCGCTGCTCCGTGCCGCACTGCACGACCCAGCGCCCGCTTCTTGCCTTCCGCAGGAGGCCGAGGACCACAAAATCTCCCTGTACGAGTCTGCTGACTTCAAGGGCAACAAGATGGAGATCCAGGAGGACGACGTGCCCAGCCTCTGGGCTTACGGCTTCTGCGACCGCGTGGGCAGCGTGCAGGTGCCCAGTGGAACGTAAGTGGGCTCCTGGCAGCTCCCCCCCGTGCTCCCGGCCCTGATCCCGAGCACCGGGCGCCCAGGCAGCCTTTGGTGGTGGAGCCATCACCCGGGTGGCAGCGGGGGCTCAGGGCTGCTCCGTGTGCTCTCCCTGCAGCTGGGTCGGGTACCAGTACCCCGGGTACCGAGGCTACCAGTACCTGTTTGAGACCGGAGACTTCCGGCACTGGAACGAGTGGTCGGCCTTCCAGCCGCAGATCCAGTCCATCCGCCGCATCCGGGACATGCAGTGGGACCAGAAGGGCACCTTCGTCACCCCCGATGTGCCCTCCGACTGAGCGGGCCGCGGGCACCGCCGGCTCCCGGCGCGGCGCCTTCCTTCCCTGTACACGGCACACTCCCGGGATGCCCTTGGCCTTGTGAGGCAATTAAAAACCCCAGAAGACTCGAGCTGCCGGGGCCGGTGACACCGGGGGACGGGGCGGTTCCGCCGGGGACCGGCTCCCAGGCAGGGAGCGCACTCGGGAAGGGCGTGACGGGGGTCCCGGGAGCGGCGGGATCGCGGGGGCGCTGCTGCGCACCGGCGCTGCCGGCGGCCACCCGCGGTAACCGGTGCATCGGAGCCGGCCCGGCTCAGCGGGCTCCTCCTCCCCGAGCCCCCCCCCCCCCCCCCGTTACCGTCCGCGGCTCCGCGCCCCCGCGCGCGCGCGCTCCCGGTTGCCGGCGGCTCGGCGCATGCGCGGGGCGCGGGCGGCGCGGGGATCCCGGCCCGCCGTGCGCGTGACGTCGCCGCGTCTCGCGCCGCTCCGGGCCGGCGGCGGCCCCGGTCCCGGTCCCGGTGAGTGGAGGAAAGGGGGGGGGGGGGGGCACGGCGGGGACCGGCTCGGCTCGGGCCGCTCCGCCGCTGCCGCCGGGCGCGGGTGACAGCAGCGGCCGGTAGCGGCGCTCGGTGCCCGGTAGCGGCGCTCGGTGCCCGGTAGCGGCGCTCGGTGCCCGGTAGCGGCGCTCGGCAGCGGGCGGTGCGGCGCCAGGAGCCCGGAGCTCGGTGGGTGCCGAGGTTCGCGGCGCTGGGGGGTGGCAGCGGCGAGCGGGGCGCGGTGCGGAGCGCTCGGTGCGCGGTGCGGGGTTCGTGCCGCGCAGGGCGCTTGGTGCTCATCGTGCAGCACGGAGCAGGATGCCCGGAGCAGGGTGCCCGGTGCAGGGTGCAGGGTGCCCGGTGCAGGGTGCCCGGTGCAGAGTGCCCGGAGCACGGTGCCCGGAGCAGGGTGCATACCGCGCGGCACGCGGTGGGCAGTGCAGGGTGCTCAGTGCGGTGCAGGATGCGTGCAGTGCAGTGCACGGCGTGGGGAGTGTAGCTCAGCATGCACAGCGTGCGGTGCAGGGTGCTCCATGTACCAGCTTTTCCCCCTCACTCCTGCTTCCCGGCCTGCTCCCCTCACCCTCAATGTCCCCTGCACCCCTTTGGGAGCCCAGCACCAGCCCCAGCACCCGTGCATTGCCTTCCGGGACAGCAGTGCGGGCGCGGGCTCAGGCACAGTGCCCATTGGGAGGCACCCACGGGCTGGGACTGTCTGTGCGTCCATCCAGGCCTCCGGGGCAAGTGAGCGCTGGGTGAGCGGCTGCTCCTCTGGGTCTTATTCAGCATCAGCCTCAACTTCTAGCCCGGCAGGTTTGTGCAGCAGCTTCTGCTGGGATCTGCAGCCTGTGTCCCTCGGCAGGGCTCCTGTTTGGCTGCGTCAGTGCCTCAGCCCACCCAAAGCACCGACGCTGTCCCTGCCGTGCCCAGGTGCTGCGTGGTGGGGATGTGCGATCCATGCTGTGCCTGCAGCACGTTTGAGGACATGACCAACATCACCATCCCTGCCACTGCTGGCAGCACAGGCAGGGCTGCAGCCTTCCACAGGAAGGACATGGTTTGCATCGCATGAGGCTTTGTTCCGTCCCTCGCTGTGTTTGTTTGCGTGTGTGGGCTCTGTCCAGAACACACCTCACAGCTTGAAACCCCCTCATGCATCTTCCCCTCCGCACAGCTGGGCCGTGCTCATGCTCGGGAGCCGAGCGAGGGCGAGTGGAGGGATTGAAGTGCTTTGTGCTAACAGGGTTCCAAATTTGACGTTGCTTTTCTGGGAACACCGCAGCGCGCACGTGGGGAGCCTGGTGAGAGCCAGCGCGGGTTCGGATGTGTCCTCGGTGTGGGTTTGTGGTGCTGCCCGGCTGCAGCCTGTGCGTGTGGCACCCGGCGGGGGCAGATGGGCTGTGCTGCCTGCAGGGTGCTGTAGGTGCGGGGGGCACCGAGCCTCCTGTGCTCTGTGGGTCGGTTCTGTGCCTGTGCGGGTGTTTGGGCAGCGCTGTTCCGTAGGGAAGCAGTGGCTGGCTGCTCCGGAACACGGAGCATCGCTGCTGGGCCCAGCCATGAGAGCCAGGTCCACCCCTCAACATCTGATGCTGTGCCAGCCGAGCTGGGGCACCCACCACCGTGCTGCATCCAGCCTGAAGCCCTTTGCTCGGGGTGAGCAGCACCGTGTCCTGCAGCGGTGGCTGAGCCGTGCAGGTCCTTCCCACATCGCCTGCAGCCGGTGCTGCAGCCACATTGAGGGCACCGCTGCAGGGGGATACGGGGGGAATCGCACCTTCCGCGCTGGTGCGATGTCCCAGGCTGGGGTGCAGAGGAAGGAGCTGCTGTGGGGTCTCTCCAGGATGCGGTTCACCAGGACGGTGCCACTGCCTCCTCTGAATGGAGGTTTTACAAATGGTATTGGCAATTTCTGTGCTATTTTAAGAAGATCCTTCCAAAAGCAGTTTGTGTTGCAGATGGGCTGAGCTGAGCCTCGGAGGGATGTGCGGGATGGCCTGGAACGCTGTGAAATGCAGCGACACTTGAGGATGTTTTGGAGGGAGAAAACAACCACTTGGCCGTTGGTCTTATTTGTGCCGCACAGAAGCATCTCCTGGTGAATCTGTGAAGCGTTAGGAAGCCTCAGCAGAGCATGTTCCGCTTTGGATTTCACAGCCCTCTGAGTGCAGGCAGCAAGTGTGAGGCTGTGTTGTCATCTGCCTGCTTTGTTTTGTACCATTTTGAGGCCTTTAGTCAGTGCAGTTCTCCCAAACCCTTGTCTGCCTCCATGTCACAAGAAATCCTGTCTTAACGGTGAATGAAGCTGCTTTTTCCTCTCTTCCATCCCCAACCTTCTGCACTGGTCTCACCGTGCGGGTGCAGGCAGGAGCGTGGCTGCAGCGCTGCCCATGGGTGCCATGCAGCATGCAGGAGATCCCACCAGGAGCAGATCCTCGCAGGGTCTGCAGACGAGAACCAGCACCCGCAGCAGAGCTTGCTCAATGCGCGGTGCTCGGAAGTGAAGCAAGTGGCTGGTTCCATCATGCATTCCCTGCTGAGCGAGCCCAAACCCAGACGGGGGATCCACACCCGAGGTGCTGCTCCATGGAGGAATGACCGCTGGGTTTCTGGCTCGGGGGCTGCTGCAGTGGGGCAGGGGGAAGCAGCTGGGGTTTTCCAGTGCTCCCGTTCCTGCTCCGTGCTGGGTCCTGTGGCAGGGCAAGGTCTGCGTGCAGAGGCAGCCTTCGGTGGCCCAGTGCTTGCAGATGTAAACGGCAGCAGGGCTTGCAGCTGGGCTCTGCAGACAGGAACTGAGCCGTGAAGCACTCGGATGTGCTGTGCAGGGTAATCTGTGTTACAGAGCAGCGCGTCTCAGAAGGACCCGGTTCCTGTTCTGCCATCCATGGCTTCACCAGCGCTTGCGTGTCCTCGCTGGGGCTGTGCCCGCACGTGGGCTTTGCACAGTATCGAGCAGGAAGCCACGTATCCACTGCTGTTGAAGTCAGCACTGGGCAGCGCTCTGTGCCCTCCCCAAAATGACTCCTTTGGGGAAACACCAAGTGCCTGCTCTGGCAGCAGCTGATGTGCTGAGCCGTGGTGGAGATCCTGAGGCTGGTCCATGCTCAGGACCCACCACACCAGGAGCTGTGGGAGCAGGGGTAGGGCTGAGCAGAGCAGGGATGCAGGCGGTGGAGCTGCACGAGGGTATGAAGCGGTCCACATCACCCTCTCCTCAGGCTGTGCCTGCAGCTCCGGGGATGGCTGGTGCTGCTGCATGGGGAAATAAAATACTTTGATTTTGTTTCTTAAGCAAATTTGAGGTTTTGGGGTTTCTCTTGCAGAAACAATGTTTTATTTGCAAATCCCGGCTTTGTGCGTGCAAGAATGGAGCTTGTTGAGGCTCAGGGTTTGGCGTGTGGATTGGGAAAATATTGCCTTTGAAGATACTTGGGAATTTTTCTAGCAGTTCCTCTTCTCTTTCTCCCTGTTGCTTGTTGGGCTCTGACCACCCACATTCACACGGGGAATCTTTGTTTGGTTTTGAGAGGGAAGAGTTGTCTCTGCACTGAGCATGGTGAATGAACCCGGAGGCTGCGGGCGCCTTCATCCCCAGAGGCAGCGATGCAGGGTAATTAACAAGAGCTGAAGCTGTGAGTTGGAGCTGTGGGTTGGTGAAAAGGCTGAGGTGACCCTAAAGCACTGAGCTCCTGTCCCCTATGGGACAGTGGAGTCTGCACCGATCCCCATCCATTACTGGGGTCACAGACACCCCTCCAGCTCTGGCACCCATCCCTTGTGGTACAAAGCAGTGCTGGAGGATTCTTCCTTCCCTGCCTGTATCCCCTCACCCTGCTGCATCTCCCAGCACTGCTCCTCGATCCAGGGGGGCACATGGTGAGCCCCTTCCCTCCTGGCTTTACCAGCGCTTTGCAGCATGCGGTGGGTACGGTGGGGGCCTCCATCGCTGTCTCCTGCCAGCAGCTTTCACTTCAGGCGTTTCATAATTAATAAGCCAGTTTGAGACAAAAGCAGTTGCCCTACAGAGAGGTTGGCATTGGAAATGCTGTGGTTTCCATCGCCGGACGATAAAATGCTTTTGCTGTGCTTGGAACGAGAGGGGGGTGGAGAAGATGCTGTAAATTGGTGGGATTTTGATTGTTTCAGGAATACTGTAGCATTAAGCAGGATAATAAAATGTTTTTCTAATCATAACAGCCCCGGGGCAATAAACAAACAGGAGATTTGTGCTGTGAAATGTCCGTTGATGTGATTTAGAGCCGTTAAAGCGGGCTGGCACGCTGTGTGTGCCCCTGGCCAGCTCTCCCGGGGGGCTGTGCCGGGGTGCTGCGATGGGAACGCTCTGTGTGGCTCAGGGATTCCACCTCAGCCTTGCCCGAAAGCTGGTGTTTAAAGCTGCAATCCTCAGGGCATCAGATTCTGCTGGCTGGTTTTTGTAGGTACCCAGCAGAAAGAATAAATTCCACATATCCCTCCATTGTGCTTTGGGAGAAAAATGGTCTTTAGTGAAAGACCCTCACCAGTGGCCTCTGGGCTGCAGGAATCCCAGAATCCCAGCCTGGTTTGGGTTGAAGGGACCTTAAAGCTCCTCCAGCTCCAACCACAGGCAGGGACCCCTTCCACTGGAGCAGCTTGCTCCAAGCCCCTGTGTCCAACCTGGCCTTGAGCACTGCCAGGGATGGGGCAGCCACAGCTTCTCTGGGCAGCGTGTTCCAGTGTCTCGCCACCCTTGGAAGCACCGGGGTTTGTGGCCTGCACTTCAGCTTTATGAAAGCTGAAGCATCTTTAGCTTTCAGAAGCAGAAGCTGTTGTGCTCTCGACGTTGCTGTTCTCGCCCCTTGGTGGGCTGGGAGCAGCTTCTTCCTTCCGAGTGCTGTGGGTGCCATCCAGCAGCCAATCTCGCACCCGCAGGAGTGGGCTCTTCTCACAGCCTCGGGCTGTCGCTCACTTGCAGCAGAGGTTTGCAGAGCTCCTGAGCGCTGCAGCATCGCTTGGGGTGGCAGCAAACCGTGGGGTGGGTCGGACCTGCTCCTGCAGGACTATCCCGCTGGGATCCATCCTTATGCCGGGGATGAACAAGGAGCTGTGGGTTGTGCACCAGGTGTCGCGCTGGGGTGAACCTCAGCCATGGGCACACTGCAGCAAGCAGAGATCGGTGTTTGTGCCGTGCTTGCTGCTTCCCAGGATGCTCATCTGTTTCCTGGTGAGTGCTTTAACATGTGTTGGTCTGCTTTTGCTCGCGCTGCTCTGAAACTGAGATGGAGAAACACCCCGCGCGTCTGTGTACCAGCAGCTATCCCCTTCCTGCTCCTCGGGCCCTGCCAGCTCTTCCCAGTTTTCCTCCCTGAGGGCTCATTTGACCGCTCTCCAGTCTGCTCCTGCCTCCTCCGGACATGAGCAGCTCTGTCCTGCTTAGAGGCATTGGGGCTTTGAAAGGCACATTAGAAGATGCCACCGGGAGAGGCCAGGAGGAGCGCGGCTGCTGCCCTTGGAGGTGACAGGGGTCCTGGGCACCCTCAGGCGAGCTGTGTTCGTCGTGTGGGTGAGCTGGAGACCATCAGTTGAGTCACTGGATTTTGCTGATTTGCAGAGATGTGAGCGTAGATCTGTTGGGTTATTTCTTGCTGACCACAGCTTCTGCTGCTGTCCCACCACAGAGACATCTGCAGTTCCTCGTGCTTTTATGAAGCACCAATGATTGGAGCTCAAGTTTTCCAGGCCACTCCTACGTCTTTTGGGGAAGTTGCAGTTAACAGCAGGCATTTCTGGGAAGGGTTTAATGAAAAAGGCTTTTTATGTGATCATCTGGAGCTTCGTGTGGAAATCGGTTTTGTTGGTTGGTTGTGACACTTCGCTGCTCAAAAATAACAGACTCGAGATGTTGCTTCGTCCCTGCAGATGGTCCCTGGCTCCACCGACATGGGGCTGCTCCTGGCACTGATTGCACAGCCGCAGGTGAAGGAGGAGGTGGAGGCTGCAGTGGGTTTGTGCTGGCTGCTGGTGGTCAGAGCTACAGGCGATGGCGCGCTGCAGGTGATGGCACACTGCAGTCGATGGCGCACTGCACACTGCAGGTGATGGCACACTGCAGTCGATGGCACACTGCAGTCGATGGCGCACTGCACACTGCAGGTGATGGCACACTGCAGTTGATGGCACACTGCGGTCAATAGCACACAGCACACTGCACACTGCAGGTGATGGCGCACTGCACAGCCAGGCAGGAAGTCTGCAAGCGTGTGTTTGTGCCTGTGCATGGGCGAGAGCTGGAGCTGTTTCCGGAGCAGCATGTCCGGGGTTGGGCTATGAAACCGCCCCAGCTCCATGCACCAGATCACTGCAGTGCTGGTGAAGTGCATCCGGGGATGCAGCTGCTGCTCTGCAGACCTGCAGCCTTGTCCGGGACTGGAGTCCTATGGCTGATGGAGGCCAGGATGGTGTCGAGCAGGAAGCCTTGCAGCGAAGGAGGGCGGTGCGTGCACTGTGGATAAGCTCCGGTGAAGTCTGTGCTGGGTGGAGTTTCCCTCTGGTTTCTAGTTAGTGCTGAAGTGGCCTTGTGGCGTTCAATGGCAGCCGGGCAGGGGAGGAGGAGACGTGGGTGTCTGGAATAACAATTAGTGTCCGTGCTTGAAATGTTCTCAAAAACAACCTCCAAGGCCGGGACGCCGTCGTGCATCCACGGGGAGCTGATTGTGGGAAGGACCCAGCCGCAGCAGCCCCGTGACAAGGCTGTGGTCCCATGCACACACTGGGAGCAGGCTGCCCTCCTCCTGCTTCATCCCAGCGCGGGTGTGGACATCGTATCCTTGTGGGAAAGCTGGCATCCAGTCCAGTGTTCCCTGCTGCAGGGATCTGCGTGCTCTGAGGGTCCTCAGCGGGTGGTGAGGCTGGAGAGAGCTCTGCTCCTTGGGCTGGAGCCAGGGAGGTCCTGGCAGCTCCGAGTGCTGAGGTTGGCATCCCTGTGACCCGCCGTTCCTGGAGAGTCCTCTGGGCCCCATCTCCTCTCGCTGTCGCCGCTCTGGGACTCTGTTCATAGTCTGACTTTTGCCCAGTTCCAGCACTTGTACCAAAGCTGCAGCAGGCGAGGCTGGAGCTGCTTCCTCTGGGACCGGCTCTTGCGCTGGTCACTTGTATATGATGGAAACGTGCCATGTCCGGACTGTTGTCCCCCGGGCTTTGAACATCCCAGATGCTTCTGCTGTCCTGAGGCTGCTCCCTTCCAGGAGGCTTCACTTCCTAAAGGAGCAGCCGCTTTCCCACTTCCCTCCGTGTCATCTTTTGCCTTAACCCTGTGAATGCTGCCGTGGTGAAGCAGTGCCAGTGCCAAGCTGAAGGCATGCCCGTGCTGTATCGGGGTCCTGGCACTGACCATGAGCTAGGATCACTGGGATCACCCTTCCACTGTGCTCAGAGCGGGGCTGTGGGCAGGAGGGGAAGGTACTGGGCAGGAGAACATCACCCACCAGCACACACAGAGGTGTGTGATAAATCAGCGTTGTGCCTTTTCTTCCCCATTAGGTATTTTCGTGGCCACCGGTGTTTCAGCATGAAGCTTGGCTAGAGCGAAATGGACTTACTGGGGAGAGGTAAGCGTGTTTGGAGGGTCCATCCCAGAGCAGTTGGCTCCTTTGTGGTGCTGGTTGCGGGTGTGGGAATACTTCATACATCTGCCACCCCACCACTGCTGCCCTGGTAATAGTGCATCGCCTTTGCAAGCTGACAAGACAGGGTTGAAGCCATGTTTGTACTCATGTCCCATCCGCATGTGAAATGAGGGAGACTTCGTGCCTGTCAGACCTCCTGTGTGCTCATTTGTCACTGCTCTGCTTCCACTTCCCCACCGGCTCCATCTTCCCCATGCTCCCTGCTCCCATACCTGCCTTTCCCTGCTGCACTCAGGGCCTCAGCTGGCTGCTGTGCTGTGATTTCTGCTGCCCATCACCAGCTGCACTGGCTTTCCTGCCATGATGAAGCCCCGAGAGCTCTCTAATTCCTGCAGGAGTGGAGAGCTCTCAGATGCAGCTTGGGCTTCTGAAGGACCACAATGTCATCTGCTCAGACAGCTGTGCCACCTCATTGTGCCATGCTGTTTTCCACCAGAATATCTGCTGTGGAGGCAATTGGTCATCCCTCTCCTCACAGACTAATGGGACCCATAAATTCTGGGGAATTCTTAGTGGGGAATTGCACAAAAGAGTTGGAAATAATTGGGATTGTTGGTGGTTGCTCCACGGACCATGCCAAGCACTCTCACGGACACTCGTGGGTGCTTGTTCAGCCTGCTCAGGTAGACCTGAGTGATCCCACTGGGGGTGGTTTGCTTTGCTTCAGCCATCCCAGTGCCCACAGCTGCTGTGCTGGAGGCAGAGCGGGGCTGTTGTGCAGCAGGGGCAGTGTGGGCTGCAGCAATGGGGAGCGGCTGGAGCATGGCAGGAGGGTGAAGCTCTGCTCCCCAATGTCAGCAGCATCCTCTCTGCCTTCCTGCTGACACAAGGGACACACCGCTTTGTGCTGGTAGGCGCAGAGCTGGTACCACCGGCTCCCATCCAGCCTCCTGCCTCGCACAGCAAAATGAGTGGGTCCCTTTGTTCCCTCCCGTAGCTGCTGGGAGCATCTTGGTGGGAAAGGCTCCCTGGAAGCGTGCAGAGAACAGAGCACTTCTGTGCTCCCAGCCTCCCTTGTGAACTGCAGAGCTTCCCTGCGAGGCAGCCTGGCTTGGGCTGCTTGACTGTAACTGTTCCAGTTGGCCTTAAATCCTGACTGCCCCCGCTGCACGGACTGGAATGGGTCTTGGGCATTGGAATGGGTCTTGCAGCGTTTGCAGTTGATTTTAGGGTGAAGGTTTCAGTAAACTTCCATGACTGAAACAGATGAAGACAGTGGGGAGGAGCAGAGCAGTACTTGTCTGTTGAATGGGTCTGACTCTGTGCTTGGTGCTGCCAAAATGCCAGAGCTCTTTGTTGCTCCCTCTGATTTACATCTAAACAAGTCACAGAATCCCAGCATGGTTTGTGCTGGAAGGGATCTTAAAGCTCCTTCAGCTCCAACCCCTGCCACGGGCCGGGACACCTTCCACTAGAACAGCTTGCTCCAAGCCCTGTCCAACCTGACCAGCATGGACCAGATGGACCAGCACTTGACATTTTGACCTTTATGTTGTATATGGGCATGTGCTTGAGCCTGTTTAACCTCGGTATGTCACCCAAGCAGTCAGCATCCTGATCAACAGGATGTTCACAGGGCTGCTGAAGAGCCACAGAAATCACTTTGGTGATGCTGTTCCTTTACTGCTGCGATGGGAAAACCTGTACCTGAGTGGACAGAGGCCCATTACCTGAGTCGTGGTGGTGGATGGTGTGAGCAGAAGTGGATAACACAGAGCAGGTGATGGTGGGGAGCTGGCTTTTTCCCACTCTGGGTAGATGGAGCTGGATGTCAGGGCTGGGAGGGGATGGAGCGAGTCCTGGGGCACCTGCATGGTTCTGGGCTGCCTGTGCTGGCAGGTAGGGCCAGGGCAGGGAGGCTGCTGGCTCTCCTGCCTGCTCCCTGCCCCAAAGGGCCGTCACCCCATCCGCTGCTAAATGTGCTCCTTCATGGAGAGAGTTGAGAGGAGGAGAAGCCGCTTTTGAAGCCGTTTTTGGCCTGCCAGCAAAAGAAAGGGCACGGACGCCCCGTTCCTGGGCTCCGCTCAGCGCCCGCCCCGGCCACAGAATCACAAAGAGCTTGAAATCCACGGAGAGCCCAGGGCAGGATTGCAAAACCCGCGGCACAGCCGGAGCGGGGGGCGGGCGGGAAGCGGTGCCAGCGCTCGCGGGGGGCCTGGGGCAGGCAGCGGGGCAGCGGCGTGGGGAGCTGCGGCTTCCTCCTGCGCAGCCCAGCGAGGCTCAGAACAAAGGCTCTTGGTGCCAGACGAGGTCTTCCAGGGCTCCGTGTAAGGTCAGTGTCCGGGGGAAGGGCGCTCGGCGCTGGCTCCGTGTTGTGCTCACATGGTTTGGTTTCTCGCAGCGTTTCGTCCTAACGGGTGACTGCTTCTGCTGACTCAGACACTCGAAACTTGCATGAGGTGCTCTCGGTTTTCTCTTATTTCGGCTTTCCCGCTCCCCTGCGAGAGCACATGGACACCGAAGAGAGCACAGGGAGGAGGGAGATGCTGAGAGAAGTGAGAAGAGGGCGCTGAGCTCGGCTTGGGAGGGCAGGAGAGCTGCAGGGAGGGTTGGGGCTTCATCTAGGATGGAACGGGCTCTCTGTAAAGGGTTTTCTTGTGAGGACTGACTGGCTGCACGGCCCCTCCATGGCTTTGCTGCAGCAGCAAACCCGTGTTTCTGGGTACACAAACTGTCCAGAAGTAATCTGTTTGGGTGTGCTCTGAGACAGACTTTAATTGCTCCTTCAGAAGGCACCTAGCCTGGAAGTTGCTGATAAGTGGAAGAGGTGATGAAAGCCTGGGATGGTGTCAGCGTCACAGAGGAGCTGGGCTGGATGCTGAGGTGCCACAGGGGCTGGGCTGGGATCCTGCTCCTCTGACCACAGTTTCTCTTGCAGATGCCTGCTGGGATGAACACTTGCTAGCTGAGAGCTGAAGCGTGGTCACCAGCCTGTGCAAGCAGAAGAGGATGCGGGTCACCATGAGGAGGGTGCTGCTGGTGGTGGGCTCGGTGGTCGCCCTGATGGTGACTCTGCACCTCGGCCAGCAGGTCCTGGAGTGCCAGCAGGTGCTGAGCGAACGGAGGCACAGGCTGATGAGACCGGAGAGCGAGGAGCTGGTCATGATGGACTCCAACCACGTCGAGTACCGGTACAGCAAGGAGATGCCGCTGATCTTCATCGGCGGGGTCCCGCGCAGCGGCACGACGCTGATGAGGGCCATGCTGGACGCGCACCCCGAGGTGCGCTGCGGCGAGGAGACCCGCATCATCCCGCGCGTGCTGGCCATGCGGCAGGCGTGGTCCAAGTCGGGGCGGGAGAAGATGCGCCTGGACGAGGCGGGGGTGACGGACCAGGTCCTGGACGCTGCTATGCAGGCCTTCATCCTGGAGGTGATCGCCAAGCACGGCGAGCCGGCGCGGTATCTGTGCAACAAGGACCCCTTCACGCTGAAGTCCTCTGTGTACCTGTCCAGGCTGTTCCCCAATTCCAAATTCCTCCTGATGGTTCGAGACGGCCGCGCTTCCGTCCACTCCATGATCACGCGGAAGGTGACCATCGCGGGCTTCGACCTCAACAGCTACCGGGACTGCCTGACCAAGTGGAACAAAGCCATCGAGGTGATGTACTCGCAGTGCCTGGAGATCGGGCGCTCCCGCTGCCTGCCCGTCTACTATGAGCAGCTGGTGCTGCACCCCGAGCAGTCCATGCACGCCATCATGAAGTTCCTGGACATCTCCTGGAGCGACACGGTGCTGCACCACGAGGAGCTCATCGGGAAGCCCGGCGGGGTGTCGCTGTCCAAGTGGGTGTCTCTGCTCCTGCCTCAGCTTTTCAAGCAGCATTTTCTTACACAGAGCAGGTTAAGGCTAAAACTGAGGGCAAAGGGGCTTTGCTTGTGTTTGGGCTTGGTTTCCAGGGGCAGAAGTGGCAGCACATCCAGTTTTGTGTTCCTGAGGAAAGGGGTTTAGTGCTAACGATCTGTTGTACCCGACAGAGCAGCTTTCAGGAGCAGGTGACCATTTCATTAATCCATCTTGGCAGCACAGAGTTTTTGGTCTCTAATTTGACAGGAACTGCTTGCTCTGAAACACGAGCTCTTTAATGCCTCTTTTCTCCACCCTTCCACAAATACCTTCTTAGAGCAATTAGTTGTGCTGCTTATGAAGAGCTTTCAGGGGTGTGCAGCAGAGCTTGCCAGCTTTGGTGCTGGTGTTGCAGGGTAAAAGCAATACCTGCTCTGCAGAGGCACACCCCAGCACTCCCTCCTTGCTGCCTGCCTCAGGGTGCTTGTCTTCTCCTGCTTTCTCCTCCTCTTTCACGCCCCAAGCCCAGTGTGGGATGACCCCCCCATACAGGGGACCCAGCCTGTGGGGCACTGGTGAACATAGCCAAGGGCTGTTATCTCTGATCCCAGCCTGTGTGTGAAATCCAACCTTAGCGTCTTGTTTTACTCCTTTACTGTTTCCCCCAGGATAGAGAGATCAACAGACCAGGTCATCAAGCCGGTGAACATGGAGGCCTTATCCAAGTGGATCGGGCACATCCCGGGGGATGTGCTGCAGGACATGGCCCACATCGCACCCATGCTGGCCAGGCTCGGCTACGACCCCTACGCCAACCCCCCCAACTACGGCCACCCCGACCCCTTGGTTGTCAACAACACGCACAGAGTGAGTGTCGGGGGGCTGTGCACCCCGGGGCCCTCCGGAGCCACAGGGGTTGCTGAACTGTCAGGAAAGAGCAGGGAAGAAGCAGCTTCTTCCTGTGGGAGCACAGGCACGCAGTTCAACGGGATGATGTTGGAACGGTTGGAGTCTGGCGCGGCTCCGGCTGCTGGTGCTCCCTGTGCTTTGGTGCTGGGGGTGGTTTCTTCTGTTGTGGCCGATACTGACCTCAGTCCCTCCCCGCTCCAGCCCAGGCCGGGAGTTGCCGGCCGATGATGTTATCGGGGGGTGAAGGCGCTGCGGTGCAGGAGCAGCCACGGGCTGTGCTGTGGCCCACAGCTCTCCAGCCGCTCCCTGTCCCATGAGGAGGGCGAGCGGAGGCTTGTGAAGCATCTGGGCAAAAGCAGCCGTTTCTGTGGGGCTTGACTCACGGTCCTGGGGCAGAGCTGGAAGGAAGAAGCTGCAGAGGCACAGACAGCAGGAACGGAGCAGAGGGAGCGTCTGGTGCTGTGGGGTGGACCAGGTTCCTCCCTGAGGCCGGACTTTGCAGCCCCATGACAGTGCTTGCAATTTGGGTGAGCTCTTTGGGTCACTGACGTGGAGCTTTCACTACTTCCCGGGGTGAATTTGGGGAACCGGCACCAAAGACCAAAATACTCTCCCCCTCCAGGCTGAGGGAGGAAGCAGAGAACTGCTTGTGCCAGTTCCCTGCCCCAGCAGGATGCTGCTCCCTGTCTTTGCGCACAGTCAGGACAGGGGAGACCTTCTGCTTTTGCCCCCGTGCAGGACAAACACCCATCAGGGTATTTCAGCAGGTTCAGGTACACTGGGACATGGGACACAGTTCATGAGGTGCGCTTGCTGATGTTGGTAGAGCCGCTGCTCCAGGAGGGTCACTCCAATGTTCTCTTTCCCATAGGTTTTAAAGGGGGATTATAAAACGCCAGCCAATCTGAAAGGTCATCCGCAGGTAAGAGCATCTCCTGTCCCTTGGAGGGGTGGTTAATCCTGGGGGCCTGGTCCCTTGCTCCCTCTCATGGGCATTTGCAGGCTCGCAGCAGCTGCGGGCACTGTCCCTGCTCTTCCCTCGGTCCATGGGGATGATGGGGCTGTCCTTGTTGCTCTCACCCTCCGTGCTTTGGCTGTTGATGTCCTGTGTGTCCTGTGCTCCTCGGGCCCTGCTCATTCATCTCTGCCACCTCCTCCTGGGCTGCTCGTGTGTGGTTTGATGCTGTGGGGTTCTGTGTTCATCCGTCGGGATCTTGTGCTCCTCATTCTTTTTAAGACACTTTTCTACCTTGCTCTTTGTTCCACAGCTCTTACTGTTGCTGTGGGTCATGCCTGCCATGGGGAAGGGTGGCTTGTCTGATTTGCAGGTTATAGGCCGGTCTTGTACTGGGGTGATGGCTTTCAGGTGTCAAATACACACTGCGGGGCTCCCTACCTAGTGAGCAGTGCTTGAAGGCAGTTAATAACCACGGCGTAGTCCAGCGGTGGGGACAGTGGTGGGCAGAGGCTGCTGCTTCCCTGCCCTCACGCTGCTTTCTGGGCCCTGAACATTCCTTGTCTTCCTGCTGGGAACCCAGCAGGGATGGGTTGAGGCGCAGCCGGTGGCTAAAAGCTGACCCTTGTGTTTCCGGGCTGTTGCAGGTGACTCAGAACACATCATCCTCTCACTAAGGACATTAATGATTTCCAGGTAAGACCTGGTGCTTCAGTTTGGGATGCAGTGAACTCCTGCAGTCCTGCTTGTGCAATTCCTTTACTATGGATTAGCCTGGCTGCTCCAGGCACACTCCTTCTGCCTGCGATCTCCTTCACACTGGCTTTAGCTCCTCAGAACAATGCTGCTATGGGAGGTTCTTTGTCAGAAAGCCTTTTCCCGAGCGCTGGAAACGGGATTACTTCAGCAAAGGCACAGTCAGCCGCTTGGGAGAGTCATTCCTGGGTGTCCCCGGGGGGAGCCTTGACACGGCATGTGGAAAGGCAGAGCTGAGCCGAGCCGCTCCCCGGCTGCCTTCTGGGACGTGCCGTGAGCCTGTGGAAGGGGAGCTAAAAGCAGCCACATGTGCTGTCGGCTTGGAAACCGGAGCTGCCAGCCCGGGGTTGTGCTGCAGACGCAGCCATTGATGCGTTGGATGATTTTCCATCTCCCTTGCAGCAAACCCTGCGCTGAAACATGAGATTTCTCTTCCCTTTGTGGCAGTGCTCAAGGCCAGGTTGGATGGGGCTCGGAGCAAGCTGCTGTAGTGGAAGGTGTCCCTGCCTGTGGCACAGTTGGAGTTGGATGAGCTTTAAGGTCCCTTCCAACACAAACCATTCTATGGTTCTTATTAAAAATGACCCCTATGTAAAAGCAATGCACTGTGCTAAAAAACAAGATCAGAAGCATTGAGTGAGAGTAGGAGCTGGGTACCCATCACCCAGGTGCTGGGACATGGTTTACTTCTTGTCATTTTCTGTATTATGGCTGCTTTAAACCCCTTCATTGACACCCGTGAGCGGATCCTGCGCCTGAGGCTGTTGTTTCTCTCTTCCAGAATGCTGCAAATGGCCTTTTGTTGCCCAACAAAGAAGAGTTTGCGATGGCACCAGTGGAAATCGGATATCCAAGCATATTGCTTGCTAATACTATTGCCAAAATGACTGCTCTATGGGAACGTGTTTGCATTTATTTGCAAAGCCCGAGCGTTCTGCACATCAGGCCCCGGGATGCCGGGATCCCCGGGATGCGCAGGGGTGTGCATCGGCAAGGGCCTGTTTGCCGTGCCCGGAGGACTCGTGTAGTCACACTTGGTGTCTGTACTGTGTTCTCTGCTCGTGGGTCTGTGATGGCACCGGAGCCCCCCATGGAGCCTTTGTCGTGCGAGTGCCCCCCCAGCCCTTCACTGTCCCGTACAGAGGCTATTGCAGAGTTAATATATGAGCCCATCCCCGCCTCCTTGCCCCGTTGTCCACCATTAAAGTGTTGTTTAATAACGGTGTTGCAATAACGTTGTTTCCCGAGCTGTGCGCTCGCCATCACACACACCTCCCATCCACCGGGGGGCGCCTGCCAAACCATAGAGGAGCGGCGGCTGAAAGGCCCCAGCGCGGCTGCTCCCTCCTGCTCTGGCCTTGTGGGCGCGGCTTCCGGGCGGGGCCGGGTCGTTTCCGCCGGCGGTCGGCGGCGGTGCGGGGCCCGGGCCGGTGCGGGGCCCGGCGGGGCCATGTCGATGTCGCACCTGTACGGCACGGACGGGGAGGATGGCGTGGAGATGGAGAGCTTCGAGGTGTCGGACTGGGACCTGCAGAACGAGTTCAACCCGCACCGGCAGCGCCACCGGCAGACCAAGGAGGAGGCCACCTACGGCGTGTGGGCCGAGCGCGACTCGGACGAGGAGCGGCCCAGCTTCGGCGGCAAGCGGTGCGGGCGGCGGGGCACGGGCCGGGGCCTCGGGCCGCGCGTCTGCTCCCGGCCCGGCGGCCCCGCTCCTACCGGCGGGGGGGGGGGCTCGGTTGGCGGCCCTGCGCCGTGGGGGTTCGGGGGCTGCCGGCGCGCTCCCACCTGGGCCGGGGCTGCTCTGCCCGCTGCCTGTCGGCGCGGTTCCCGTTAAACCGGCGTTAAAGCGCGCACCGGTTTATAACGCTCCGTTTGGAGGGGAGGGGGTTGAGGCGCGGCGGCGCTCGGGTCTCTGCGGGGCCCCGCAGCGCCCCGCTGGAGCGGGGCTCACTCGTGGGCGTTGTTCCGGTGCAGCTCCAGGGATTACTCGGCCCCCGTGAACTTCATCAGCGCGGGGCTGAAGAAGGCGGCGGCAGAGGATGCGTCCGAGGAGGACTCGGATGAGGACGAGAAGCCGGTGAAGCAGGAAGAAATCCCGAAGGAGTTTGTGTCGAAGAAGCTCAAAACGGTGAGTTATGGGGCAGGCTGCGGGTCTGTGTGCTGTGCTCAGCGCGGCTGGGGCTGCGGGCAGACCTGCTGGGCCGTAATGGGTCACTGAGGAAAGGAGCAAGTCATTAAACCCATAGAGCCCTGTGCGGCAGTGTGCTGCCTGGGGAGCTGTTCTCTCTGCCTTTTGTAGCTATTCTGATGTATTGCAGTGTGGCCTCAGGTCCTTTTATCTTCTTTAGCGTTGCCTTTGGTCAGCTGAGGTTAAAGTAGAAGCATGCTCCTGGTTTACAGCCTTCCAAAGGCTTTATTTTCTTGTCTCACAGAACAGGATGACCAGCCTAAGCATGTTGTAGATTAAAATCCTCAATGTTGTGTGGTGGGCTTTTGTTTGTCTCTTTTAACAGGGTGGCAATTTCAAGCCCAGTCAGAAAGGCTTTGGAGGGGGGACAAAGTCTTTTGTGGACTTTGGCAGCTGGGAGAGACACACGAAGGGAATTGGGCAGAAGCTGCTCCAAAAGATGGGTTATGTCCCTGGAAGAGGTCTTGGGAAGAATGCTCAAGGTACTGTGATTGGGTGTGGGGTGCATTGTTAACTGGTGTTTTAGGGAAGAGACTGCATTCTGCCATCATCAGGGGGCTTACACCTTCCTCCTTGCTTGCTTGCATCTTTTGCAAGTGATCTGGGTCCTCGTGATAACCCTCAGCTGTGTTTGAGTTACCAGAAGCCAATTTTACGCTCTTGTTGTTTTGCAAAAGCAAAGAGAAAAAAGGAGGTAAATTGCAAAGGAAGTCAACAGAAAAGATGTTATTTTATGTGATAGAATAAAAAGCAATGAAATGTAGGTGTAAATAATAACTTGCTTTGGTTTATTTAGTGTGTGTGGGAATTAAGTGATTTGATAGCCACTAAATCAGTGGAGTGGGAAAGGAGACTATAGTTAGCCAGAGGCAGGATGCTCTGGTGTTTGTGCTGGTTTGATAACTTAGGGTAGAAAAGCTATTGCTCTGCTCTCTCAGTAAATCTGACCTGACTCCCTCCTCCCAGGTATTATTAACCCCATCGAGGCCAAGCAGAGGAAAGGCAAAGGAGCTGTGGGAGCATATGGCTCGGAGAGGACCAGCCAGTCCCTGCAGGACTTCCCTGTTGTGGACTCAGAAGAAGAAGCTGAGGAGGTATTTGTACAATTCTTGGTCTGTCTGCTTCCCTGTCATGTTGTATGTACAAAATGCAGTTCTAATTATTAGCTTATGTGCCGGAGAAAACTGTTTGAGTTCATCTGAGATGAGAAGCTAAAGATGTAGTACATCGATTGCATTCAGACATGTTTTTTTGTCACTGTGATGTTCTTTGTTGTTTCTGGCTCATGTTATTGCAGTATCTTGCCAGAACCCCACCTTCAAAGAGTTCCCCAGGTAAACAGTCTTTGTCATCTTTGGATTAAAGAAAAGAAAGCAGATCAGCAGCCCATTGCCAGCCCTGTGAACAGGGTGGCTGTTGCTGAGCTTTACTGCTTTGGTTTTGCTGTGCAGCATTTTTCATGGATCTGATGGGTTATTTTCCTGTGGAAAATAGAGGCAAATCTGGGACATGACAAAGAGCACGAACCACAACTCCTTGTTCTTGTGTAGGAATATCAAAAGGAGCTCAGCCAGTGGCGGAAGGATCCCAGTGGAGGCAAGAAGAAACCCAAATACAGCTATAAGACAGTAGAAGAACTGAAAGCCAAGGGCAGGATCAACAAGCAGCTTTCAACCCCTCAGAAGGAGCTGTCCCAAGTCAAGGTAAGGTTGATAATCCAAGATATGGCATCCCTGCGGAACAGTTTGTCCACTGTGGCATTGTGAGCAGTTTCAAGTCATTGGGAGAAGCCAGGTTAAGAACTGTCTGGCTGCAGCCTTGGACTCATCACTGAATCATGTAATAGACCACCGCATCACCTGGAACATTGGGTTTGCTTTTAAGCAAGGTCTTTGGCCTTGGAAAAATGCAAATTAACTCAAATGTGGGTGGGTTGTTTGTTAATTGCAAGTTAAGTTGAATTGTTTCACATCTGCCATAGATAAAACAATCATCTGCTTCCGAAAGCACAGTTGTCCTTACTGGGAGCCATCTCCTACATGGAAGGGACAGGGAGGGATTTGTCTCCTGTGCACTTAATGAAATTGCTCATCTAAAATGAATGCATCTTAAAAGTATAAAAGTACCTGAGACTCCTGTGCAGTAACAGATGACGCACAGCTTGTGTCATCACTGCTTGTAGAATTACTCAGGACTGAGATCAGAAGAAGAGGCTATTCCAGCTCTGATTCAGTTTGATTCTTACTCATTCTACTAGAGAGTAGGCCTTGACAGAGGCAATCCCAGTTGCCTCATTCGGAATACCAGTGGGTATTAGTAGCCTCCCAGAGTATTAAAGTACTTGGAAATCTCTGGTTTTCAGTTTGGGACCAGGGATTTCCTCCTCTTTTTTTTATGGAGTTATTTTAAGGACACATTTGTTCTTGTTTGTGGCAGGTTATAGACATGACGGGCCGGGAGCAGAAGGTTTATTACAGCTACAGTCAGATCAGCCACAAGCACAATATCCCAGATGACAGCCCTCAGCTGCCACTGGGCAAAGACTTCAAGCCCCAGGGCTTTGCCTTGCCCGAGCTGGAGCACAACCTGCAGCTCCTCATTGACATCACTGAGCAGGAGATCATCCAGAACGACCGGCAGCTGCAGTTCGAGAGGGACATGGTTGTGAACCTGACCCATGAGATACAGAAGATATCTGAAGTTCTCTCACACGAAGAGAAGGCAATCAGCAACCTGAGCAAGGTGCTGGAGATGGTGGAGGAGTGTGAGAGACGGATGCAGCCCAGCTGTGAAAATCCCTTGACCTTGGATGAGTGTGCAAAAATCTTCGAGACGCTGCAAGACAAGTACTATGAGGAGTACAGAATGTCCGACAGGGTGGACCTGGCCGTGGCAATAGTTTATCCTCTGATGAAAGATTACTTCAAGAACTGGGATCCCCTCAAGGTCTGTATCAACTTGATTCATCTGCAGTTCTTCCTTGATGGTTTAAGTAGTCTTTATTACCTTGACTCCCCTCTTTCTTTTCCCAAATTTCTGATCAATCTGGAGAGAAAGAAATCAAACCAAAACTCCACTCTGCACCCACTGTTAGGCCTTTGCCACAACTCATGGTTGCTCTTCTGTGAAGTGGCTAACAATTTAGGAGCTTCTAAGGTTAAAGTCAATCCCTTTCATGGGTGTTGGGAATAAAAAGCAGATGAAAACCAAGCGTTCCGTTCTTGGTTATTAGCAGAAGCAGGAGGTCTGTCTTTCAGGTAGTCAGATACACAATGTCTGTTCTTAATGCTGTTTAGGCTGTGATAGGTGAGATCTGGGTCCTCTCTGTACACCTGAAACAGTTCAGACTCTTCTCCCCCTGGAGGTCCATTAAACCCACAAAGTGGGATTTTTCCTCTCATGAGGCTTTACTAATCACAGCTGCAAGCTCCTGGCTTGGCTCTGGGCAGGTGAGAGAGCTGGAGCCAAGTGTACCCTCAGCCTGCTTGCTCCTTGTAGATACCAGCTGAAATTAATGGCAGAGGATAAAGGCCACTCATGCCGTCTCATTTCCAGGACTGCACATATGGCACAGAGATCATAGCCAAGTGGAAGAGCCTCCTGGAAAACGACCAGCTGTTGTCACACGGTGGGCAGGACCTGTCGACAGATGCTTTTCACAGGTAAAGAGCAAAAGGGTTTTACTTTGTGCAGCATTTGCAAGTGCTGCTTCCTCAGGGATGGAGAAGCACAGATACAAGTGTGCTTTCCAGATGATTCTCCTGATGCGCCTGTTAAAAGTCCAGCTGTCAGCTGTATAAAAGGAAGTAGCTTTGAAATGACAGTTACCATTTGGTTTATTTAGCCCTGGGGCTATAGCTTTAAGCTTAACTTTGATCTGTTTGTATGTTTCCCCCCAGACTGATGTGGGAAATCTGGATGCCATATGTCAGGAACATTGTGGCGCGGTGGCAGCCGCGGAACTGCGGGTCAATGGTGGATTTCTTGGATGGCTGGGTAAATGTTGTTCCTGTCTGGATACTGGATAACATTCTGGATCAGCTCATCTTCCCCAAGCTTCAGAAGGAGGTAAGGTGAGAGGGCTGCGTTAGAGTGAAGCTGTGCTCTGAATCAGAGCTTGAATTCAGTGAAGTAGAGCTTTTAAAATCCTGATTTGCTGCCTCTGCACTAGGGGCTTAGGGGTTCCTTTATGGCTCTTTGCATCTGGTCAGATATAATGCTAACAGATGGACTTGTTTTAATCTTCAAGGTTGAAAGCTGGAATCCTTTGACAGACACAGTCCCAATCCATTCGTGGATCCACCCCTGGCTCCCCCTGATGCAGGCACGACTGGAGCCGCTGTATTCCCCCATCAGGAACAAGCTGGCCAATGCACTGCAGAAGTGGCATCCCAGCGACTCCTCTGCCAAACTTATCCTGCAGCCCTGGAAGGATGTGTTCACTCCTGGATCATGGGAGGCTTTCATGGTCAAAAACATCGTGCCTAAACTAGGTGAGAGAAGGCAAACAGCCCTGCATTCCTGGCATCTGCTGGTTGCCACCTTCCCCTCGCACCTCAGAAAGTCATGTGTTAACCTGGCTGGGGTGTTACCTCAAATAATATTATGAAGTTTCTCAGTTCTGGCAGCAAATTGCAATGGCTGGAACTGGCAGTGTGCTGTTGTGGTGGCAGGGATCTGCCAGACAGTTTAAAGACCCCAGGTGTCCCTTAGGGCAGTACAGGTGCTCCTCAAGCTATGTGTGTTGCTGGTGAAGTAGGTCAGGGTGCTGACAAAACTGAGCCACGTTCTTTTCTAACTCTTCTCCTCCTTTTCCCAGGGATGTGTTTGAATGAACTCATCATAAACCCCCACCAGCAGCACATGGATGCCTTCTACTGGGTGATCGACTGGGAAGGGATGATTTCTGTCTCCAGTCTTGTTGGGCTGCTGGAGAAACACTTCTTCCCAAAGTGGCTGCAGGTGAGAGGCTGTGAGGGCTGAGGGAACATGTCTGATTACCTGTGTTTTAGTGACTTCTGCCTAGAAATTGCTGCCCCAGTGCTGAAATGCTTTAACTGCTACTAGTTACAGGGGTGATTTCCACTTGTAGCTCCATACATATCAGAACAGACTGGGTCCTAAGACTGTTAAGAGTCCTCCGTCTCACTGAAAGCTCAGTAATAACCTAAGTGGCAAACAGGACTCTCTTCCATCAATGTACCAGTCCTTCTGCAATTATCTGTTGCATTGTTTTGCAGGTGCTGTGCTCTTGGCTGAGTAACAGCCCCAATTATGAAGAGATTACAAAGTGGTACCTGGGATGGAAGTCCATGTTCTCAGACCAAGTGTTGGCACATCCATCCATCAAAGACAAATTTAATGAAGCTCTTGATATCATGAACCGGGCTGTCTCCTCCAGTGTCGGTAGGTGGCTTGTGGTGATGGCAGCACCATGATGCCTGGTTCTTGTGAGCCTGTGTTTAGGCAGTATTGTAGCAGCTCCTGGGTGCAGTGGCCATGCAAAATGATACTATGGGCAAGTGTTGCATGAAGAGGAATTCACCTATTGAGAAATAGGGCAAGGGGAATAGGAATGGTTTTAAACTGACAGAGGGGAGATAGAGATGATCTCTTAGGCAGAAGCTCTTCCCTGTGAGGGTGCTGAGGTGCTGGCACAGGGTGCCCAGAGAAGCTGTGGCTGCCCCATCCCTGGCAGTGTTCAAGGACAGGTTGGATGGGACTTGGAGCAAGCTGCTCTAGTGGAAGGTGTCCCCGCCTGTTTCAGGGGTTGGAACTGGATGAGCTTTTAAGGTCCCTTCTGACCTAAACAAGTCTGTACTGCAGACTGTCTGTACAATTCTGTTGACTTTGTGTGTCCTGAACTGGAGTTTACCCCCAGGCCTTGTGCTGGGAAGGGACTGAGACGCTGTTCTCACCTGTTCTGTCTCTCCACCCAGGCGGGTACATGCAGCCGGGCGCAAGGGAGAACATCGCGTACCTGACTCACACCGAGCGCAGGAAGGACTTCCAGTACGAGGCCATGCAGGAGCGGCGGGAGGCCGAGAACATGGCCCAGCGCGGCATCGGCGTGGCTGCCAGCTCCGTGCCCATGAACTTCAAGGACCTCATTCAGACTAAGGCAGAGGAGCACAACATCGTGTTCATGCCCGTGATCGGGAAGCGGCACGAAGGGAAGCAGCTCTACACCTTTGGCCGCATTGTCATCTACATCGACAGGGGCGTTGTGTTCGTGCAGGGGGAGAAGACGTGGGTGCCCACCTCCCTCCAGAGCCTCATTGACATGGCCAAGTGAGGCCCTGCTTTGGAACTGCGCAGACCAGCTTGTGGATGTTTTTAGTGCGATTCTCTTGGAATAAAGAAGAGAGAGATTTGTAAATAGACTGAAGCTGTAGCTGTGTGCCAGGACTTTTTTCCTAGAAGAGCTGCTGAGGTAGTGTCAGGAGATGAGATGACAACGTGGGAGTTGGCATGACAGGAGGAACAAGTGTTTCAAGGCTTGTGTAACTGCCACTGGTGACAGGTTTAGCAGCGTGTTGAAGGGACCGTGGGCACTGTTTCTCTGCTCCCACAGCATAGGAGGGCTGGTCTGGACAAGTCCCCAAGATCTTCAGTGACAGAGTGCCTGCTGCACTGCCCTGGCAGCAAGTTACTGTCCCTCTTTGCCACAGGACACATCCCACTGCTCTCTGGCTGTTCTGGTGGCTCCCTCAGCCCGGTGCCCACCCATGGCTGCTGGGGCGCCTCTGTCCATCAGCCCAGAGCTGGAACATCAGGGGACTTTTCCCAGCAGATCACAGACCATGTGCTGCTGCCCTGTGAGAGGCGGGTTTTAATTAAATTAATGTGCTGTCAGTGAGGTAACTCAAAACACAGCTTTACCTTTTATTAACTAAGATACAAAACTGTCCCCTCGTGCTCAGTGTTCAGGTGCTGCCACTTCTTGGCAGAGCACAACATCACATCTGTGCTTGAGCTTCGTTGCAAAGTTGCCATGTGCAGAGATGTGGCCGCAGGGGCTCAGGCCTTGGCGGCAGCAGGGCCACACTGCTCAGGTCCATCCTCCCTCCTGATGATCTCCAGGTCCTCACAGTGTTGGTACATTGGCTCCTCCAGGAAGTCCCAGACCTCTGGGGAGATTTGCTGCAGGTTTTGGACGGGGAACCAGTGGACAGAGGTGTCGTTGAAGGTGTCCAGGTAGCGAGGGTGAGCAGGGAGCGCTGCTTCCTCTGTCGCTTTCAACACCTAGAGAGCATTTGGGGAGGGAGTTATGTGTGATGGAGAAGAACTTGGCAGAGAAGTCCAGTCAAGAGCCAGTGAAGCTGAGGCTGGTGTTTTGTTAAGCTCAACCTGTGTGCAGTGCATTCTGCAGCCAGAGTGAGTCTGAAGTGATTCATTCTTATATTGTGGTAGCCAGGAAACAACCCTTAAAAATACCCCTCTTCCACCTGCTTCCACCACTCTTTCAACACAAAACCATGATGGTAACAAACCAAAGTCCCTTACCTTTGCTATATAGGAATAATCTCTCTCTAATATTCTTGACAACAGCCTGGAATGACAGAAGGTAGCATTAGACATTGTGCATCAGTGTGGGGGACGGAGGAGGTGGCTGATGGCTGCAAACCAGACAGCAAGAAAGTGAGCAGAAGATGGAAATCAGTGTCAGAAACAACAGCGTAAAGGAAGAAAGGCAGCGCTGGAGGCCTCGGCCCCCCTCCCGCGGATGCACCCACCTCTCCTCCATCCCTCGGAAGCTGTTCCCGATGATGACCATTTTGGACAGGGCCTCTGCCGACCAGTTCCTCCACAGCAGGTTGTTGTACAGGGCCTTCCCGCAGTGCACCATGTAGAACACCGTGGCTGATCCCTCAACGTCGTGCTTCCCCTCCTGTGGGTACAACAACGCTACAGCCGCTCCCCGGCAGCCGAGTACAGACGGTAACACCCTTCCCCACCGCCCCGAGCCCCGCCGGGCCCCGCTCACCTCGTTCTCCGGGAGCAGCCTCATCCCGAGCTGCCGCAGCGCAGCCGCCTCCCGGGGGGAGAACGCGGGGTCGAAGAGCGAGCACTGCCCGGGGGGCACCTGCGGGGAGAGGGGCGGCGTGAGCAGGGCCCCCCGATCCCTGGTTCCCCCCACGCCGGTACCGGAGCCCTACCCGCAGCTCCTCCAGCAGCAGCAGCAGGAACGCCAGTTGGTACCGGGCCGCGGGGCACGCTCCGAACCGCCCCAGCCCGTAGCACACGCAGCGGGCGGGCGGCTCCGCGCTGCGGCCCAGCGGCGCCCGCACGGCTCCTGCGGGCACGGGGAAAGGCGTCAGACCCGGCGGGGCGCGGCGCGGCGCCGCCCGCTCCCCCCGCACCGCCGCACGCACCGGCGCTCGCGGCCCAGAAGCCGGAGCTCAGCAGATCGTCCCTGCGGGGAGAGCGCGGGTCAGCGCGGCCGGCGGCGCCGGGGATGGGGCCGGGGCCGGGGCCGGGGCCGGGGCCGGGCTCTCACCGCGCCTCCCGCAGCCGCCGCAGCACCGCGCTCCCGTCCTCGTCCTCCGCCGCCGCCGCCCGGCCCCGCCGCCGCCGCCGCCACCCGCCCATGGCCGCCGTGCACCGCCCGCCGGCCGCCGTAGCGCGGCCACGTGGGGCGTCATGGGACCGGAAGCGGCGGCGGCAGGAGCGGGGTGCTCAGCGCCGGTGGCAGCGATGGCGCGGCCCGGCCCCGCGCCGTGGTGAGACCCAGGCCCGGCCCCGCTCCCCTGTCCGGCCCGGGCTGCGCCGCCGTGTCCCGGTCCGGGCGGGGGAGCGCTCCCTTCCCCCGCTGGGAGCAGCACCCGCACCCCCGGGGCTCCCCGCTCCCCCAGGAGCGGGCAGCGGCGGCCGGAGGCTGAGTCCGGCCTTTCCCCCGTGGCCGGGCAGGGACTTGGTGCTTCAGCATCGCCTTTGCGTTTGGCTTTAGCGTTCCCCTGCTCCTGCAGGAAGCTGCCCTGTGCCGAGCTTGTAGCGGGGTGTACGAGCTGTAACGGGGAGGAACCAGCTCTTTACCAGTAGGGGTAGGCAGAACCCCGCACACGATGGTCGGAACTGGGAGCTGAGCAGTGCGGGGGGTAGGCCACCTTCTGGGGGAAGCCTCCCCCTTGTGCTCCCCAAGGCCCCTCTGTACGTGCAGTGACTGAATGAACAGCAGCAGCTTGTGCTGGTTAATGCTCTGCGATAACTGCTCCCTGCGCTCTGCGAGCCCAGGGCTCCTTCCTCGTGTCCCTGCTGCTTGTGCAGTCTGTCTTAAGCCCACAAAAGTGGTCAAATTTTATGGGGTGGGAGCCTTTTAGTGCCGTTTTTGTGTCTGAACTCGGTGTGATGGTGTAAGAGCAACGTCTCTTCATTTGTAACAACTTCTCGTTGCTCTACCTGAAATAATGGAGAGAGGTGTTTCTAACCATACCATCACTTGTGTGCATGCTTTGCCTTGGGTTTAGGTGGAATTACTTTTTCCTGTACGATGGTTCGAAGGTGAAGGAAGAAGGAGATCCTACAAGTGCCGGGATTTGTTACTTCTACCCTCCTCAGGTAATGCTGCTTTCGTTTCCATCCCTGCGTGGTGAGTTGGTGCTGACGGTTCTGGTTCAGGAATGGTCGGGCTCCCAGGCGTGGCGTTGGGTTCAGTCTGGTTTTGGTTTAACCAGCCCCAGGGGGAGAGGAGTTCTGCTCCAACAGACGCAGGGCACAGAAGTGGTGTGGTTCTGAGCTTGGTGTGGGTGATGGGCTCTTCTCCAGGGATTCTGCTCATCCAGCAGAGTCCAGCTCTGTCCTGAGGATGGGAATAAACACGTGAGGGATGAAAGTTCCCCTAAATAAGCTCTCAGTGGTGATTTCAGTGCCTGCTCTGCTGTTTGATTTAGAATTGAATTGACCTTGTAATTCATTTTTATTTACACCTGAATGCAGTGGCGGGTTTTACTCCAAGTCCTTTCAGAACCAAAGAAACCAGCCCTGTTTCTTCCCTGCCTTCCTCCGCAGACTGTCCCGGACCAGCAGGAGCTGCTCTGTGGGCAGATTGCCGGCGTGGTGCGCTGCATGACTGAGATTTCCGGGGTGCCTCCAAGCCTCATTCGCCTGAGGAAGCTCAAGTTTGCAGTTGTAGTGGATGGAGACTACCTGTGGGTGAGTGCAGGGCATCTGCAGGCAGCCACAGAGCAAAAGCAGTGAGAGTCTGAGCTGCTGTAGCAAGCAGAAGGGTTTTTCTTCCAGGGTATGGACCCAGATAGACCAGGGGAGAGCTGGGTGAGAACTTGCAATGCACAACCTTGCATTGCAAGGTGGCTTAAATGTTGTTTACTCTAACCTGCAGCTGCGTTCACCCCCATTTGTGTGTCCACATGCGACCTGTTTCATAGGACGTGCCTGCAAAACACTGAGCTCCATATTCTGATGTTACTGGTGATGGCTGGAAACAGGATCCACGTGCTGCAGCTTATAACAGGACCTAGTCTCCCTGTTTGTGATAGTCTGATTATTCTTTCCTTCTAACCCTCAGCATTCCCTGCTGCAGAGCTCTGTCAGTGTCAGCATTCAGGGTGTAAGGAGCAGTGTGCAGCAGAGTTGTGATAAAACTGCTCCAAACCATCCGCAGGCAGCCGGGCTGGGACCTGTCAGACACAGTGGCTGGGCTTTCTCTGAGGCTCTCCTCCTGGTGCTTCTGTTTCCATAGCTGTAAATAACAAGTTAATTTGAATATTTTTAAGTACTTCATCTCAGGAAAACATTCTTGGCCATTAAAGCACCGGGCTCAGTCATCTCCTGTGGGAAGGGAATGTGTCTGAAACGCTGGATTTCTGACATCATTTGTTTATCCTGTCTGTGCCAGGGCTCTTCTGTGGGTATTTTTGCATTTCCTCTTCAGCTGACTTGTGAATCTGGGGGATGTTTGCCTGCCACAGAGCTGCCTGCATGCCTCTGACACTCACTGAAAGGCGACAAGAGTTGTTCTCACCTGCTGCGCCTGGGCTTTGTCAGTAACCACGCTTCATTCATGGCTTTCTGTACTAAAGGTTCTGGGTTGTGCTGTGGAGCTCCCTGACATCAGCTGCCGGCGGTTTCTGGAGCAGCTCATCAGCCTCTTCACCTTCTACAATGGGCCCGTGCACCGTGCGTACATGGTAAATGGAGATCTCTTCTGAGGAAGAGATCTGAAACGCTCCCATACTGGCCCAGCTCTGCCCAGGCACATACGTGCTGCCTTCCTGCTAGCAAGGGGCAGAATAAGCTCATGTATCAAAGAACTGGGACCTGGAAAAGTGCCCAGGCCCATCCTGCCGTTGCTCCAGGGTAGTATGGGGAGGACACCGCGGCCTGTGCAGTGACAGTGTGTGGATTTGTGTCATCCACAGGCACTTTCCCAGGAGGAGCTGAGCAGGCAGTGGGACAGATACATTGAACATATGCAGAAAAACACCAGTGACCTCCACAGGATTTTCAATTCTCTCTGGAATCTGGACAAAACCAAGGTAGGAGCCTGCCCTCTGCAGTGTCTGGTTCTAAAGCTGCCTTAATGCCAATGGTTTCGTGGTTATTTGCTACTTCGAGCATTTCCCAGGGTTCTCTGGCCTCACTCCTGCTGTTCTCCCCATGTAGGTGGACCCCCTGCTTTTACTGAAAGCAGCTCTCATCTTGCAAACTTGCCAGCGATCCCCCTACGTTTTGGCAGGCTGCATTCTCTACAAGGGTTTGTAAGTAACCACAGCATTACCTAAAGGGTTAACTGCACGTTGCATCTGCCCCTTCCCAGGGCTGTGCTTCCAGAGGACATTCAGGGAGCAGGGCAAAGGCACAAGCTGAGCACACGGCTGCTGCTTATTGGTAGGGACATCAATGCTTCAGGCAGGGTGGTCCCTGTCTGCTGGTGTAGTCCCAGAGGGTGAGTGGTTATTTGTGTTTGTAAGTGAGAGGAATGGAAGCATGAGGAGATGCAAGGTTTGGGTTTCAGTAGCACTCTGCTGTCCAGCAGGACATGAAGACTCAACTCCTTTGGCTTCTTAGGTGGAAGTCACTTAAGAAAGCTGGGTGAATGTTACTCTTCCCCATTAGTGTTCTGCACGTGTGTGTGTCTGTGTTTCTGACTGACTTGTTGGCTGTCTGCACTGAGAGAAAGTGCACAGAGGAATGAGCCAGAATTTTGCGTGAGAAGTGCTGGCTTCTCTCAGCTGAACAGTGCCCGTAGCTGAAGATGCTGCAGATGTGAGTGACATCGAGGAAAGCCTCAAAGGTGACCTTGAAAGACAGGAGGTGGCAAGTTCTGAGCATTTCTTGGCAAGAGCATTCAAGCACCACTTTTCTTTGGCATAAACTGTTCCTGTAACACCTTTTATGAGCATTGGAAACATGCCACAACGTGTGCTTCTTTCCAGGCTGGCAGAGGCAGGCCAGGCGGGTTTAATAGAGTGATCTCAGACTTGCAGGCAGGACACAGCGAGTCACTGCAGCACCTTAGACTGGACGTGGATGTCTGACTTGAACAGTCCTGTCCTGCTCCTGCCTGTCGCCGGTGTGTGTGATTCGTACCTCTGCTCTGTCTGCTAGAGATCGTGTGTCACCAAACATCATCAAAGTTCTCTGAACTCGAAGTCTTACTAAAACACTGCGAAGGGCTTTGTGCTTGAGTTGAACTTCTTAGAGTCTTTGGAGGATCTGCAGAATGTGGATTTCAAGATGTAGATGGGAAGAACAGGAACAGCTTTGTAAGCCCTATCCAAGGGGCCTGTGCTGCAGGATGCTGAGGGCTGGTCTCTCTGAGTCTTCTCTACTGCCCACAGCTCTTCATGGTGTGGTGGGAAGCCTGTATGAATAGTGGTTTAGGTTTTAGTAAAACCAGATTTATTGGTCCAGAGTAGATGCCAGCAGGTGGTTTTCCTGAATTCAGAGTGGCGGTGACCCAAAGTAAAGGAGGAGACGAGGGGTCCTGTGGGTCACACAGCTGTGTTGCTCTTATATGGCCATGGGTTGGCTCCAACCTGTGTCTGGGGCTGGCTCCTTGACCTTTGCGGGGTGTCTGCCAGGACTGGGAGAGGTGGCGGTGCAGTGGAACCTTAGTGTCTCCCCAGAGATCACTGCGCTGTGCAGTGGGGCCTTGCAGCACCCTCAGATTGCTCAGAGTACAGTAAAGTCTGGTGTGAGCATCACTGCTGGCACTGCCTCTCCTGGTGTGCTGAGCGATGGGAGTCTGTGGCTGAGCTTTGGGAAGTGACGCTGCTCAGGGATGACTTTGTCCTTTCAGGATTGTGAGCACCCAGCTGCCCCCTCCTCTCACTGCCAAAGTTCTCCTCCAAGGCAACGAGCCTCCGGGCCAGGTAAGTTGCTGGACACATTCCCTGCATGCAGGTATCATATGTGAGGATGTGGTGTGGGAGCTCTTGTCACATGTTACTGGGAAGGACAAATATTGATGCTGGTGCTAAAAGCTTTTATTAGTTATGATTTAGTAAGGGTTCAAGGCTTCTGCACTAGGAATTTGCTCTTTTTTCAATCTTCAAGTTACTGAATTAATGAACTCTCATCTATGTGATGTTTTTGCTAGCTTTTTACCCAAGTTTTAGGTATTTAATGGTAAATACACAACATGAATATCTGAAAGTGGTGACAGATCCATTTTTGTGTGTGTTAAGACTTGTCAAAAGTAATCATTTATGTGGTTCAAGATCTCCTTCAAAAAAGGCCTCAAGAACAGGTATGAGGAAGGCCTCTGCTCTTACTCTGCCCTGAGCAGGCAGTAATGGCAGGTTGTGGTATTTGTCCTTGCTTTCAGGTATTTGGTTCTTGGGAAGTCCCCTTGACTTTGAGGGCTACCCAAGGAACAAACCACCGTGGTAAAGCAGTCACAGCATTTGCTGAAGGGGATGGTCTGGGGTGTGCTGTCATGCCATGGGGCTGATTCTTGCCTTTCTTTCAGGGTGAGCCTGGAGGTGAGGAGCATCAGGGGCCTGGTGAGCATCCATCCAGCTGCAGCACACGGGTCCTAAGTGCCCAGCAGCAGCATGCACTCTGGGGCTGTGTTCTGTGCAGGGAGAGCATGAGCTGGTTCTCTGGGATTCGTGTTAAAGCTCTGGCTGGGTGCAGGAGTATATCCCGGAGGGGGTTGCTGTCACTAGTCAGCATGTGCCAGTGGGTGTTGTGTAATCAGAACGAGTTCCTTCCTTTGGCTGAGTGAAGGAGTTTGCTCTTTTGGGTTTAGTTGTCAGTTCTGCAGCTTCCCAAGATGCCTGCTTTAATTCCACTTACCCATGTGCCTACTTGGCCACTGATGGAGCCCTGGAAACAGATGGCTGATGCTTGCAGGCCAAACCTTCAGTCATTGCTTCTGAGCATCAGTTTGTAGCTACTCTGCCAGGGTGGTTAGAAGAAAACACTAAGGGAAAATGAAACTGTCAGGCATTAAGTGTATGAGGAGGATGGGAAGATGCTGCCCAGTTAGATGTGATCAGCTGGTGGTGATCTGGGATGCAGGATGAACGCGTGCCTTCTCCTCCTGCAGAAGACTTTGGGTTGATGGAGTTTGGCTTCTGTTCTTTATGCTGGCACATGTTTATTTAATCCTCACACCCTATTGCTCTTGCAGGTTCCTCACTGCCGCAGGGTGTCCAGATCATCCCGGTGTTCCTAACAGAAGATGAAGCCTCTGTGCTCCGAGACTTTCCCGTGGAGTGGATGACCAGGTATGGGATCAATGTGATGCACAGGGAGGCTCTTGCCTCAAGGGAGCTAACTTGTGGTGCTGCATCCTTGCAGGCCTTTGTTACTGGCATCTGGCTGCTAAAGCTGTCTGAGGTCTCCCAGGCTGGCCACATCCGTGGTGTCTTTCTCTGTATGAAGCAGCCTCAAGCAGAGCTGTTCCCCAGACCAGCTGCTATCTTCTGCTGTGTCTCAGCTCTGCTGCTGCTTAAAGCCTTTGTGCTTTGTGACAAGGGAGTGGTGCTTCCTGAGCCTGCAATGTGAGAGGCCTGTGCTGTTCACCTGTGTTAGACCTTAGCCCATCCTTAGATGAGCTGCTGAACACTGCCAGGAGGTGGTAGTGTTATCAGGTGCGTAAGAACCCCAAACCTGTCTCCCACTAGGTCTTCCATGTCCCCAGCAAGCCATAGAGGAGAGGGGGATGCTCTCCGCTCCCAGGCAGCTTCAGAATCAACAGGAGTTCCTGAAACCCAAGACCTGAATAATGCCTCTGTGCTGGAGTCCCCTGAGCAAGCTTCAGGCGCAGCTGCACCGGAAGATGCTGTGCACCCAGGCAGCCTTGCAAACATTGTGCCTTTGAAGGGCTCCCCTGAAATGGAAGCCAGTGCAAAGAACTCTTCAACTGCAGAACTGAGCAGACGAGACAGCAGAAGCTCAGAGCTCAGTAGAAAAGCATCTTTCCCATCAGAGAGAGACACGGAGCAGCTGCCAAGCCCTTCCACACTCCATACTCCTGAATATGCTCAAACTACAGGTCCATATCTGGAAGGCTTTCTCTTTCCAAACCCTTACAGCCGGGAGCAGGAGAGTTACAACATGAGGAAATCCCCTGTGGACTCTTACGTTGAGCAAAACAGTTTCCAGACTTATCATGCAGGCAGTGGCAATGCAGCTGCTTGCTCTCCTGCCCCAGAGCTGAGCAGAAGGAAATCAAGTGACCAAGATGAGGAAGGGACTGTGAGCCAAGGAAGTGTCTCTGGGGAGAGCAGCAGTGCAGCTGGTGGCAGCGTGCAGGGTTTGGATTGTCCAGCCACTGCTGCACAACCACAGCTCCAGAGCAGGAGCCGGCTGCTGGCTGCAGAGGCTCAGGAGAGCCTGCCTGGTGACCCAGCAGAGAACAGGGGCTGCCCACCTCCGGGGGATGCTCTGGGAGCCCAGGCTGGTGTGGAGTCCAGCAGACCCTGCGCGCCAGTTAAGATGAGCTTGTACGTTCACTGCATTAAGGGCCTTGTGCTCTCCCTCCTGGCTGAAGATCACCTGCGAGAGGACCAGAGCTCCATCGAGGATGTGGTAAGTGGGGAAGCTCTTCCACACGTGCAGCGATGCTGCTGCTTGGCTGGTGGTGGGTGACAACCGAGGAGCGAGCGTTGCCTCGTACCTTCTGTCTCTCCTCACCTGCTCTGTGCTATGCAAGGCAAAGCCGGTTGGCTTGAGGCTCAGCACCGCGACCAGAGCGGCGTGGGAGGCTGTTCATGAGCACCAGGCAGCGAGCCCGAGAGGTGAGAGCGTTGTCTCACAGGAGGCTTCTGTTGTCTGTCGGTGCCGAGGTGTAGGTGTGACCGTCAGACAGCACCGCCGGCTGCCAAGGCCTCCGCTGGATTTGGGATGCGTTGGGAAAGCCCGGCAGTTTGTAGCGCTTGTTGGAAGGCAGGTTTGTTCTCTGTGACTTCGCACATCAGCTGCTCCTCTGGAGGCACCAGAGAGGCGTCTGGCAGCAGGGCCCTGAAGCGTTTCCTGTTGAGGTGCAAATCTGGCTGTGGAGCCCCCAGCCCCCTGTCCCTGGCACCGCTGCCAGGGCCTTGGAGGGAATGGTGGTGCCGTTTGGGCACTGCAAGTAGGTGCTGTACTGGAGCAATCCCACATTACTCTGTGTGGGATTTGCTGCGGTGCCCAGGCTTCCCTGCTGCCCAGGTGCAGCTAATGGGGCTGTGGGGGAAGGATGTGCCAGCCCCTGGCATTCCTGGTTCCCGGTGAAGCATCAGTCTGCAGCTGCTGCCTGGCCTCTGCCTCCCTACCAGGATCTGAGTCAAAGCTGCAGAGCCCTCTTTGATATGCAGTTGCCATAGGAACAGCCTAATTCCATTCCTCTCAGACTGGAAGGTGGAGGAAGGCTCAGGCTAAGGCGGGCTGCCAGCATCGGCACAGCCTCAAGGTTGCTTCTTTTCCTCCTGAGCTCTGGGACTGGGAGGCTGCGCCTGCGGGCCCCCCCATGAGCAGGAAGATGCCACCTCCACACAGCACAGGAGGCTTGGTGTGCTGAGGAGGGGATTGCTGCACAGTCAGCAGAGGGGCAGCCCTGGCCTTCTGCACCAGGCATGGCACCATGCCCTGTCCCCTTTCTGCTGCCTCCAGTTGCACAGCACCTCCTGCTCTACCAGCTCGTCTCTGGTGGGAGGAACAGGGGGAGATACAGGCAGTCTTGAGAGCTGAAGGTCATCCTTATAGCAAAGAACTCTGAGGTTCTCTGGGTCTCCTCCAGCTGCAGCCTGGCTGTGCTCGGAGATGGTGTGATGCCCAGCAGCCTGTGCAGCTCCTGTGGCTGTGAATCAGCCTCTGCTCCCCTCCTGCCATGGGAGGGAGTGCCTAAGGATGTGTTAGTGTGTGAAATGCCGTGCTGTGGGGGGTTAGCTCAGCTAGTGACACACTGCACTGTCCTCCTACCATCACACGCCTGGGCAGGGCCAGCCTGGCTCAGCCTGTCATTCAGCTCATTCAGTCTCAAGCCTGGCACTGGAGCACTGCAGTTTGGTTGCTTTTCCTTTGTGTTGCCCCAGGGCTGACAAATCCCTGTTCCTTCAGGTTCCCCTTTTCCCAAACATGCTGCTTCCATCCCGCATACTCTTGCTTTGGATCTCATCTGGTGGGATTGGGTTCTTCTGATTACCCCTTGCCCTGGGTGCGGGTGTGTGGTTGCACTGCATGTGCCTCCGTCCCAGGACAAGGGTGTTGTTGGAGGCTTTGGAGCTGGGCTCTGCTCCTGGCATCAGGGTGGGTTTGAGGCATAACCTTGTCCTGTCTGTTCCTTTGTTTATCTGTACATTAAAAATGAGCCTCGGCGCTCAGGGATGTCAGAGCTGGGTTGTAGTTAATGTTTGTCGAATGCTTCGAGGCTCCTGAATGACACCAAAGAAGGGTAAAATATGCTACTCACATGGCTGAGAAGAGCAGACAGCACTGATCATCCCTCAGGGAAGGCAGCTTCCAGAGCAGACATTCCCTGCAGATCCGGAGGGTTCCAGCCTCCCTTCCTGCTGCTCTTCAGGCCTTACCCCTTCATTTCACTGCACAGAAAAGAGAATCTGTTCCATGAGCAGTGGGGTCGGGCACTGCTGATCCATGCAGGCTGCAGTCTCTCCATGGCACAGGAAAGCAGGAGGGGAGGCAGAGGATTATGGAGTTAATCTGCCCAGCCCTGCCTGACCCCTGCCTGCTGCCTGCGAGCCTCAGCACAGCCAGGAAAGCAGCTTGGCTTTAGCATTAGCACATGGTTGTGTTGTGTCCATTGCTCCGTGCTGGGCCTGTCATTACCCCACAGATGAGGCTCTTGCCTTGGCTTTTCTTTCCTTCCTTCTGTTGATAGCCTGGTGCCTGCAGCCTGCACTGGCCAGAAGCTCAGAGCAGAGGTTGGGTGCCCATTAGGACATTTACTTGGGTGCTGCAGGGTAGCACTGCAGGCAGCTAAATCCAGCCCAAGCGGGTAAAGCTGCATCCAAATATTTCACTGTCTGTCTGGTGTCATAAGGGCTGGTAAGCAAAGGAATACTCCTTGCTGTGGCTGAAAGTCATGGCTAGGATGTGAAAATGAGCCCCAGAGAGTAATGTTTGATGGTAAATTAATGCAGTCTTGCATTTTCCTGTAATTAGTAGCATCAGGTGGCTTAATGGCTTAGATCCAGGTTGGAATGCCCTTTTCTCACTGACTTGTAAGGTCTCAGACTCATTTGCTTTCCTGAGCAGCAGCAGCAGCAGAGCGTGGAAGGGTTCAGTCCCTCTGTGATCAACGTCAGTCACCCGAGCTCCCTCTGGTCCAGGCCAAGCAGGGCTCCTGCTCTAACACTTGCCATTTCTTGCCCTTTCTGCAGTACCACAGCAGCCTGGCTTCTCTGAATGGCCTCGAGGTTCATCTGAGGGAGACTCTGCCCAAAGACTCCTCATCCTCAGCCAAGACAACCTACAGCTTCACTCACTATGACTGCGTTCAGAACGTGCTCACAGGTGAGCCTTCAGGAGGGAATGAGGAGGAGAGCGGGGTTTCTGGTGACCTTTTCCCATGCTTCAGACAAGTTGCTATAGGCCACAGACCTGCAGAAAGCCCCATGTGTACTGCTCCAGCTCATTCTAACGTTTCCCTTTTTCTGGCAGCCCCACAGGCAGTGTCCTGGCTCTTTCTAGCCTAGAAGTGCTTTAGGGGAGGAGAGGAGCCCCAGTGATCCTCAGGGGCCCAGGTCTCAGGCAGTCTTGTCACCCCTCTGATGGGTGTACCTGTGGGGAGAGGTACCCCAGGGCTTTGGTTTGTATGTGCCTGAGCATGGTGCAAGTCACTGATTTCGCTTAGGTCATACTGGGATTTCGGGGTCGCCCATCTCTGTTCTGCAGGTTTCAGGCTCTGTGGGAGAGGTCCGCTGCCTTTCCTGCCCGGTAAAGGGGGGCAGGCTCCTACAGAGCAGGATTTTAGCACCCCTCTCACTCCTGTTCTGCAGCCAACCTGCCCCACACGCCCGGCCCGCTGGATCGGCACTTCCTGAGAGCTGCCACGCTGATCCACTCCGACTTCAGCCAGCTTCCCGCTGCCTCAGAGGTGATCGTTAGGTAAGCTGTGCTCATCACTCCCTCCTCCTCCAGCCCCAGCAGTGCTGCATGGCACACGGAGTAGGCAGAAGCGGGGAACCCCTTTCCCAAGGCTGGCACACGTTGTAGTCACACCGGTGTCTCTTGCCAAGGGTCACTCACGTCACCTTATTCCCTGAGGTTTGCTTTTTAGATACTTAATATTCTGCCCGTAGTGTGAGAGGCCAGAATGCCACCAAGGCCAGTGAAGTGAAGGCAGAGCTGGGTTGTGCCATGGGTTTGGATGAAGGTACAGTGCTAGAATATTGCCAGTTCCTGGCACCATAAGGTTCTAAGGCGCAGCGTTAAATATAGCTGCTCCTAATAAATGTGTGTCTCGGCTGGGAGCCAAAGGCACCCAGAATTGGCAACCTAGATTTTGTTTTCTTGCATGGCTTGTTGGGTTGGAAACACGCTGTAACGTGCATGGCAAACTCAATTGTAATGCACCAGGCGAGATGTTCTTATCGCAGCCACAGCCAAGCTCGTGCTCCTGCTCTCCCCGCTCCGGTAGCTGATCCCGGAACACTGCTCTGTTGGGAACACACAGGGATTCCGCTTGCTTGGCCGTGCCTGTTTGTCCAAAACATGATGAAATAAAGATGCTTCTGGGAATTACACTGCTTCACTTCCCCGACGCAGCTTGCCAAGGGAATGTGAATCATATGCTCAGTGCAGGAGATCTCCGTGCTTAGCATTAGTTTCACTGGCTCCTTAAATCCTCCACCAGCTAAGCTGGCGTATTCTGTGTTGCCCCAAAAAAAGCAACTCCATGTGTGAATCAGCCTGAGTAACAAGATGACTAAAACTGCTTGCTTTCATGGAGAGTTGTTACAGAAGGGTGTCAGCAAACATATCAGTTGCTGCTTTCCTCCATTGAGGGAATGGAGAGTCCCTTGCTTGCTCCTTGCCAGCCCTCTTGCAGGTGAATACTGAGTGGGGGATTTCAGTTTCATGCTTATGGTATCTGACTATTGTCTGAGCTTCATTAGGTGCGACTGAAGAGCCTGTGCTGTGATTTGCTTGTGGGCAGCAGCAGTGAGACAGGTTCCTCCAGGAGAGAAGGGGTCTTAGGCACAAGGAACACTTTACCTGCTATTGATGTACTGGGCTGCCCTGCCAGCAAGGGCAGAAGGTGGCTGCATGCATGGGCATTAATGCTGCTGAGGGCATCGCAGAGGATGTGACACAGGACACTTTAGGATGCCAGGACCCTTGAAAGAGGGTCTGGTTCCCTGTGCTCTCCTGCAAGGGTTTGGTGCCATTTTAGCTCTGTTCCTTTGTCGAGGAGACCTAAACGTCCCTCTCCATAGCTGGGAGTCCGGTGTGCTGTGAGCATCCCAGTGCCCAGCCCAGTGAGCTGAGGTGGACCTTGCACAGAGCTGTAAATCCTGACGTGCCTCCTCTCCTGCCTGCAGGAACGCTGCCACGGCCGTGTACGCCTGCCGGAACCCCGTCCAGGAAACCTACTTCCAGCAGCTGGGTGCTCCGCTCCGCAACTCGGGCGTTCCCAACCCTCACGACAGCGCCTTCAGCCTGCCCAGCAAGGCCAAGCAGAAGCTGCTGAAGCACGGGGTGAACCTGCTCTGAACTGATGCACTGGGGCAGGTCTCGGCCCGTGTGGAAAGGTCGTTCAGCTCCAGTTGATAGGATCTCAAAGCCATTTGCTCCACAGGAGGCACGAGGCTCCAGGCTGTGTCCATGGGGTCTCCAGCCTGCCTTGCCCTGAGGATGGGGCACTCTCATTGCCCCGTTCTGCAGCACGTTCTGTGCTGGTGCAGGGTGGTATTGACATTAGCACTTACCAAAGACTGAAGATAGACATTACCTGTGTTGAGGTGCGTGGTTTACATTGACTCTGGGACTGTTCATGATGCTCTGCTGCCACAGGCAGAGACTCCTGGAGTGCCTTGACCTAAAGGAAAACCTCTTCCTGATCTAAGCTACACAGACACTGCGCTATGGGGCAGTGGTCAGCTACTGCCTCTGCCTGGGGATCTGTGCCTACTTGCCCTGGTCAGACTGGGGCTTTATTTATCTCTTAATCCATAGAATTGCTCCCCTGCCATACCTTGGTTAATGGAGCCTGCATGTTCTCAGATTAACTGGAATAGAGCAAGTGCTGCAAAACTCATAACCCTCCTACAGGCACTCGCAGGAGGTTTTTACACTGTAGCTGATCCTTGTCCCTCCTCACTGGCTGGTGATGGTGCAGCCCAGCACTGCCTGCCCCGCTGCCCCGTGCAGCTGTAGCCTGCCGGCCTCTCGCAGGTCCGTGGGGCTGGTGGTGTGAATCCACCCAACCCCTGCCCTCCTCCTCCCCTCCCTCCTCTCGGAGGGCCTTGTTCCACCTCCTGGCTCTCGCTGCTCAGTGTGTCTGTGCTCTGTTGACAGGGCAAGTGGGAGCTCCTTAAGCTAATGGGACCAAAGAGGGTTTGTAGCTCCTCGGCAGCTCTTCTCTTCCTGTGTCCTTGCCATGGCTGGTGACGGCTGCTTAGACCCAGGTGATGGACACCTGTGTCTGTGCTGGTTCAGAGCCAGCCCTTACATACGCATCACTGTGACAATATAAGAGTCTTCAAGACTCATCCAAGCTCTGTGTGTCGGTAGCCAGAGTCCCACTTACTGCTTGGTTGTGTTGTGGTTCCTGGTGTGAGGGTTGGGGTTGGGTGACCTGTTACTCCTGGTTCCTGGGCTGTTGGGGCTGAGCAGCAACCCCTGTTGTTACAACTGTGATGCATGAGGATTGCTGAAGGTAGGTGTGTTACTGGCTTTACCGTGGTGAGCAGACTCGTGTGGAGTTAGCAGGGCACCGCCAGGACCCGGCCCCAGTAAGGTCACCATCCTCACAGCTTGTTCCACTTGCACAGTGGGGGATTCCGAGGTAGCTCTGCTGCAGGGGCAGGCAGGGACTCCGGGGGAAGAGCCGGCTGCCGGCTCAGGGCTGGCTGGGCAGGGATTGCCTCTGCCTTCCCCCCTGGCAGCGGAGGAGGTGTTTGAGCAGCAGCAATGCTCGTGACACTGCTCCTGCTGCTGCTTGCTCTGGATAACAGCAGCGTGGGTGGGAACGCTCCTTGGGAAGCCGGAGCTGCAGCCAGGCAGGAGCCCTCCTGCTGTGGTGATAGACACTTGTGGACAAGCTGCTCTGGTTCTGGAGTGCCGCACAGAGAGGCACGGTGTAGGTGAGGGATGCGGAGGTGGGAGAAGGCAGGAGGGAAGATGCTCGTGTGCTGCAGCCGTCCCGCGATGCTCCGGGTTCCTCTGCCATCCTCCCCCATCTCCTCTCTGCCTGCTCAGCAGCCCCAGTCCAGGCTCCCTCAATGGTGCTCAGGAGGTGAGGAAGCCCTGGGCTGCCAGGAGGAGCAGTGAGGCAGCTCCGGGCTGCTCTGGTGCCCCCAGGGAGATCCTGCTGGCTCCTCGCTGGGTGTTTGGGAAGTGGTTGGGAGCTCCACTGGGAAACACGAAGAAGTTGAAGGAAAAGCCTGAGGGGGACAGGAGGGAGTTTTGGCACAGCAGCAAAGCACAAAATAGATGCTTTTGCCTGCTGTCAGGGATCTTCCACTACAATCTGCTGTGCCGTCTGTTGGCAGTGGAACAGCTGGGGCTGCTCTCTTCCCTTCCTGCTTCTTGAGCTGCATCTGGCCACCAGGACCTATTGCTGTCCTTTGTTAAGAGGAAAGTTGTCTTGGGGTAGGACAGTGAAGAGCTCCAGGCCCTTGACTTAATGGTTGTGTTGCAGAGAGGCTGTTTGAAACTGGCCTCATCCCAGCCTGGAGCTCCTGCCTTTCCGCTTTTCCAGCCATTTCTCCCCGCCAGCTCCTGCTGAGCTGCAAGAGGAAGCAGGATCCAACCCCGCAGCGATTGCCTGGCCCCTGCACTCATTACAGCAGCAGGCGGAGCCCGGTCTGTTTTCAGCACAACTGTTTATTGATAATCTTTGCTTATCCACCACTGTATGAATGGGACCAAACCCTGAGCCAGTGACCGGCTCCCGCAGGGTCTGGTGCCGGGCAGTCGATGCGTGTAGAAATCATGCACGTCAGAGAGTCTGTAACAGGACAGGTGTCAAAACCACCTCGGATGTATCTGGAATCTCTGCCTTATCCTGCATCCAATCACTGCGAAACCTGTCCAGAAACCGGGCTGGGAAGGGGCCACGTGCCCTCCCCGCAGGGTCCCTGGAGCCACCTCCTGAGCAGAGGCGCAGGATGGGGTGAGCATCGCAGGCTGTGCTTCATGGGTGCTGTGTTAGAAACCCTATGGTAGCTCCGTACCCCGAGACCCCCAAACACACGCTGGGTGCTGGGGGCCTTTGGGAGAAGCGTGTTGGTTGTTGTGTGTGCAGGACACTGGGGCCTCTGCCTTTGGAAACCTTCCCTTTGCTGTCAGGTCTGTGTGAGCTGCCTCTGTTCACTTGCCCTGGCTTGAGGAAAGAACATGGAGCAGGAGAGGGAAGCTCATCTCCTTTCTTCCCTGGCCTTAGCCTACGGAAAACAAAAGCCCTGCGCCACATTGCAAACAGCATCCTGCCCCTGCAGGGGCTGCCCAGCTCCAGCTGTGCCAGCCGAAGGTTGCAGATAAAGCGAGGAGGGGATTTCGGTAACTGATAACACCCTCGGTTCAGATTAAGGAGCAGGACTCCATGGGAGGAGGAGGAAGCAGGAGCCTTGGGATCACGGTGCAAGAGCTCTCTGTGGGCAGAGCACTGCCTCACCCACCCCAACGCAGCAGCCCCTGCCCGGGGGAATGCATTACGACCCCTATAGCCCCCAGCACATCCATCCATCGAGGGACTGTGAGCAAGCCAGGGCTGGGCTGCTGGCTGGGTCGCTGTCTTGGGGCGCGTGTGTTGGGTTTTTGGTTGATGACCACGAGAAGTTTTACATCATCACATTCAAACGAACACCCTTGGCTTTGTTACTCTACTTCTGAACACCGCAAAACACAGTAGCAACGTAACACGCAGGAGAGTGGTGCTGCAGCTGAACCACGGAGGGGAGGCGAAAAGAATCCCTGAAGCCGATGATGGAGGGGAGGGATGGGCGCGGGGACGCGTCGCAGTTTCCATTTACAAGAGCCCGGACCCGAGGCCGTGCGCCGGGAGGCAGCTCCCATCTGGTGCCGGCGCCGAGCTGGCCCGGCCGCCCTTGAACCCACAGCCCCGGCCAGCGCCGTCATCGTCCCGGCGCGAAGATGAAGTCGAGGGCTTGGCGCTCAGCGGCGGCCACGTTGGGGTGCCACAGGTCCACCATGAAGATCACGCGGGGACCCTCCTCGGGGGGACCTGGGATGCAAACACACGGTGAGGCTGTGCTCCGGCTGCCACGGGATGATGCTCGCCCCAGCACAGGGGTGATGGGCTCCATGCTGGGAGGCTGCTGTTTGTACCCAGAGCGTGCACCAGTACAGGGCCAAGTCCCGGTAAACACCTGAACCGCTGCTTACTGGGAGCCCAGCGCCCCCAGCACAGGGTAAGGGCCTCCTGGCAGAGCTCCGGGCAATCAGACCGGGAGGTTTCCCATCGCAGGCAGGGTGCTGAGCTCGCCCTCCTCACAACCGCATCTCAGAGCCCTGCAGGGAGCTGCTGCTGCGCTGCTCCAGCCTCCCCAGCCCCACGGCTCTGCGCTGAGCAGCGCTTCCCAATCCCACAGCAGGGCTGATGTGGGAGCAACAGCTTTTGTTCTCCCACTCCCTCCACACGCACGCTCCCCTGCGCAGAGCTGCTGGAGGCTGCTGCGCCATCAGCCGCTAATGCCGGTTAATCCGGGAGAGCTGGAGCGGAACGGCCGCTGTCAGTGACGGGAGAGGCGGAAGAGGCCGCCGGGAAGCTGCTCTCCCTGCGCAGGAGACAAAGGCACCGCGGGCACGACAGTGCCGGGCTGATGCAGCTGCGAGGGCCGGAGGATGCTGCGCCTGCAGCACCGGAGCCTGAGCTGCACCTCCCAGCCCTGGAGGATCACGAGGAGAGCATTGCTGCTCCCCAGCATGGCACCGGCGCAGGACACCGTGAGCCCCCTCGGGCTTCACTCACCCTCATGGAACGCCGTGTGCAGGAAGGAGTCATCGAAGAGCAGGCAGCGGCCCTCGGCCCAGCACTGGGGCTCGCCCCCCACCACCAGCTCGCAGTTACTGGGTGTCTTCAGACCTTGGTGCACAAAGAGAGAGGAGAGGGTCAGGGCGGGCTCCCTGCGATGAGGAGCAGCCCTGGAACGGCACAGGGAGCTCCACTGCAAACCCCTCGTGGGGAAGAGGCTCTCCATGGACAGGACAACCTGAGAAATAAAATGGGTCTGCCCCTAAAGCACGGGTGCAACCCAGGCCAGCCGGAGGGCTGACCCCATCACCCTGCAGCGCCGCGGGCTCTGGAGCTGGTGCAGTCACCCTGCCCCAGGGATGCTGCCATGGTGGAGAAAGGGGTCAGGGCTCACGTGAACCGTAACCGGTAACAGCACAGCAGGAACGGATCTCAAAGAGATGCCAAAGCCCAGAGAGCGCAGCAGGGGCTCAGCCTGCCCGAGAGAGCTGGGAGTGCAGAAGCTGCTCTGCTTTCCTCATGGATGCCTCAAAGGCGTCGAACACCAAAGCCTTTTCCCTGCACAATGGCCTCAGCTGGAGATGCTCCAGCTGGAAAGGAGGAGCTGAGCCTGCAGCCTTCCATGGCACCCGTGCCTGGGGAATGCTGCCCGGCCCCTGGAGGGGCAGAGCTGGTGCCTGCGCATGGCCCAGTGCATCCAGCAGCAGTCACAGGGTTGGAGTGAACCCTGGAGAGCCCCTTGCGCGCAGTGATGTGTGCTCTGGCTCTGCACAGCGAGCTGGCTTCAGAGGGCAGCTTGTCCCCTAAATGCATCCGTGTCCTGGGCACTGCAAGAGCTGATCCCAGCACTGAGATGGGGGCATCAGCGTGCCCCGGGCACGGAGCTGTGTCCTGGCTGGAGCTGGAAAACGTGGAAGGACAAGGGGATGATCCACACCGCTCATCTCCCCAGGCCATGCTGCTCCCAGCCCCGTGCTGCTGCCGGGGCAGGCCTGAGCCATCGGTCCCCCCCCAGGAACCGCTCTCAGCCCCTTTCAAAGGGGCCGCATCTCCCCAGCACCGCAGAGCGAGGCCAGGGCCATCGTCCAGGTCCCCAGGCCTGGAATGCTCCTCGGATCCGCTCTCCGGGCTGCTTCCCATTGTGGGTAAACGGGCACTCGCTGCCGGAGCGTGTTTACCCAGAGCTGGCTGCGCCGCGGCCGGTGTTTGCCAGCAGGGCCCGTGCGGTGCCTCCCCCGGCACGCTCTGTGCCGGTTCCAGGGCCGCCATCTGTGCCTGCAGGAGCTGCCATCCCGGCAGCCCGGTGCCAGTGCCCAGCAGCCGAGGGGATCCCCCGGGACCCCCCATCTCCATCCGCACCAAAGCAGGATCTCTGCTCCCGTCTCCCCGACAGCACCCGGAATCCCAAGACCCCCGAATCTCGCAGCAGCAAGAGCCCGGCCTGGCAGGAGGAGGAGGTGAAACGCTCACAGGGCTGAGCTGGGGAGCCTGGGGGGCCGGGCACTGAGCACCAGCCTCTCCTAGGGGGGATGCTGCTGCCCAAGCCCCAGACCGCCCTCAGCACAGCAAACCTGAGCTGGCCCTAAGCTGGGGGTGCAATTAGTGGCCCCTAAAGGGAAAAGCTGGAGAGGGGCTTGGGACAAGGGCCTGTAGGGAGAGGCAAGGGGAATGGCTTGAACCTGCCCGAGGGGAGACTGAGCTGAGCTCTTAGGCAGAAGCTCTTCCCTGTGAGGGTGCTGAGGCGCTGGCACAGGGTGCCCAGAGAAGCTGTGGCTGCCCCATCCCTGGCAGTGCTCAAGGCCAGGTTGGACACAGGGGCTTGGAGCAAGCTGCTCCAGTGGAAGGGGTCCCTGCCCGTGGTTGGAGCTGGAGGAGCTTTGAGGTCCCTTCCAACCCAAACCATGGGATTCCACAATCTCAGAGTACAAGAGGCCTTTTTGGGATCCCGGCCGCCCCGCACCACTCGGGGCAGGATGACCCCCGCCGGGCACTCACCGAGGTGGCAGCGGATGCGGATGTTGGTGGGTCCGTAGTGCTCGGCGATGACGGTGCCCGGGCTCAGCACGGAGATGCACGCGTTCCCAAAGACGTTGTTGCCAATGCAGGTGCGAAGGCTCCCGAGCAAGCGGTACGTCCGTGGGCATCTCCTGCAGTTCCTGGGCACGCACATGCCCTGGTTCACCAGGTAGAAGGTGAACCACTCCCCGCTGGCCGTGCTGTTCATTTTCCATCCTTGCGGGAGGCTGCAGTTTGAGAAAGCTTTGTAGAGGGTCTCAAACTCGCACAGGATGGTCTGGAAGTTGCGCTCCAGCAACTCCACGTCGTGCTTTTGAGCGTCCCGGGAGAAGTAGGGCATGGTGGGCAAGTCCGGCAGGAAGAAGACCTCAGGCTTCTGGATGGAGGGCCGGCTGTTGAGGTAGCGGCCCTGCTCGCGGATGCCCTTGTGGATCCTGCCCATGCCGGACCAGGAGTAGCGCTTGGCGTACTCCTGCAGGTTGTGGTAGAGTTTCTGGTTGAGGCCGTCGTGGTGCGTGCAGCGCGCGCACTCGGGCGCGTGGCAGAACACGAACCCGTTCTGCACGCCGTTGGCCTCGGCGCTCTGCATCAGGGCGTTGACGGTGGCGTAGGCGCGGGGCTGCTCCCGCCCCACGTGGTAGCAGTACCACAGGAAGAGCACCAGCAGGCAGGCGACCGCGGCCAGGGCCGTGGCGTCGCAGTCCCGGAAGGACTGGATGCCGGTGGCGATGAAATCCCGGAGCCCGTCCAGGGACCAGCTCCAGTCCAGCAGCCACTCCATGGACATGGTGGTGCAGCGGCGCGCGGCGCTCAGAGCTCGAGGGCCTCAGGGGCACCCACACCGTGCAGCGGCGCCGGGGCTGCCATGGGGCAGCGGGAGCCCGGCATGGGCAGCAGCGGCGGCAGCAGCGCCGGGGAAGGCCCAGGGGGTCAGCAGGGATGTGCCGGGAGGGTCCCCTCCGGTGCTCCTGGCACCATCATCCTGAGAGGCAGCGCTGGAGGGAGGCTCTGGGGGGAGAAACCCGGAGGAGTCAGGCAGGCAGCTTCCCCCCGGGGACCCTGCATCCGGGGGCACCGGTTCCTATGTGGGGTGATGGGTAAGGAACCCCAGAGCCCAACTTCAGCCCATGCTGAGAAACCCCCATGCTGAGAAACCCCCATCCCTCCCGACAGCATCCCCCACAAATATCCAAATGGAAAATAAGGGGGAAGATCTTTCTCACCCCTCGCTCCCACCACCCATGGGCAACCATCTCTCCTCCTGCTCTCCCCGGTTTCCCTCCTCCATTCCTGCCTTATCATAGCTGAAACCCGGCTGACAAGGCAGCAGGGCAAAGCTGGGAACAGACACTTAACATCCCGATGGAGCAGCACATCAGTTTATCTCCTTGATCTAAATGTGCCGAAGCGATTCCCCCTCCAGAGACCGAGCTGACAGCCCTGAGGCGGGATGCAGGAGCCCAGGCTTGGCCAGCGGGACAAGGGCACTCGGGGACATGGGAGCCCAGGCAAAAGATGCTCCAGCTCCTCAAAACCACGACTGATGTTTGCTCACCCCATGCTCCATCCCTGGGCACCTCGGAGCAGCCGGAGGGGAGGCAAAGAGGGGGCGAGGAATGGAAGGGAAACGCAGACCCTGTTGGGAACATGCCGGGAGCTACCCTGGCCTTCAGTGCTGCCCTGTGACCACTGATGTGCAGCAGCTGAAGCAGCTGGACAGGAGGTGCACGGGTCAGGTCTGCACACAGAGCAGATGCTCAGGCTGGGCACTGTGGAGGGTCACAGCCTGCCCCGGGGCACTGAACGCAGGGTGAAGGACAGGGGCTCTCACCCGGCTCCTGTGTGTGCTGGTGCTGGTGCTGTGCCAGGCAGGGCAGGGGGATGCAGCCTGGCAGGAGCTGCAGGGCAAACAGCTCCCATCTGAGCAACACGAGGATGATACAGGTAGGGGGGAGGGAGATGCCGTGGCAGCTCATTGGTGGGAGCACTGATTGAAGGAGTAGGATGGGTTTATTAGCAGGGAAGGAAGGCAAATACCACCCAGCCGCTCCCAGCTGAGGTCCTGCAGCCCCTTAATGACCGTGCATCTCCCTGCGGCTGGCGCTGGTGATGTGCTTCAGCCTGTGCAGCTTTGGCTGGGACCTGACCCTGCTGCTGTGGATCTGGTGCAGGGCTGGGGGCACAGGTTTGGGGCGATTTTACACCCACAGTAACCTCCCTCCGCCCATTCCTTGCAGCGCGCTGCCTGGTGCCCCATCCCGGGATCAGCAATCCACGTGGCATTCACAGCCTCCTGGGGATGTTAAGGTAACTTCCCCCCATCCCCACCGGCTGCCATCCCTACGGACATGTCGCTTTCTCCAGCCCAGGCCTTGGCTCCCAGGGTGCAGCCGGACCCAGGGGTATTCCCTAAGGCCGGCACAATCCCCCCATGCTCCTTGGTAGTGCCAGAGCGTGCCTGGGAATGCTGGCAGAGCCCTGCCATGATCTGTATTCAGGGTGGCTCTCGCCCTGACAGCAGCAGCCCAGCAGCCAGGCTCCTTCAGAAGCCGACTGATGAAGCCAGTGTGCAGGGAGCAGAGCTGGGGGGGTCCCACAGCCTCGGGGTCCCCTACAAGGGTGGCACGGCACAAACACAGCCCCACTGCTGCCCAGGGCTGCTGCCAGCACCTCAAAAGGGGAGAACCAGGGGGAGACCATGAGAGCAGTCAGAGATCCGAACCCCTGTGCCCGTGTGCAGCTGCCTGGCCCTGAGCCTGGCAGCCAGGGTCTTCCCGGGGCTGCACAGGGATGCTCCATGCAGAGCCTCCCACCGGGATGCAGCCACCTCCTGCACTGGCACGGGCAGCCCTGGTGCAGCCCTGCCCCAACCCACCCTCCACAGGGCAGGGCCCCGAGTGCCAGCGTGGGGTGGGTGCTGCATGGCCGGGACCTGCTGCTGGGTGGGCTTGATGCTGTCACCCTGCACCGAGGCAGGCAGTGACCCCGGCACCCAGGGTCTGAGACCAGAGGAAAGGCTGGTAACAGCCGGGGGAGCCAGCCCGGGAGAGCGGAATCGATTCCAGGCTGCACCGAAGTTGTGCAGGACGTGGAGGCGAGCACCGTGCCAGGCAGCAGCGCCGTTACATAATGAAGGCACGGAGGCTTCGATGCAGCAAAAGTTGCACCTCGGTGGCTCCACGGGGACCCCGGCATCGCCCGGGGCAAGCAGGCTCCGCTCAGCACGGCCGGGCTCCCCAGGCCGTGGGCCCCGCGGTGCCGGGGATGCGCGATGGGGACGCGTGCTGGGGTGTCCTCGGCTCGGCATCGCCTTTGGGAGCAGCAGCGGAGCCTCCTCGGGGCGCTGGGGTTCCGGCCGCTGCCCCGGAGCGGGCTTCACCCCTTCCCCACGGGGCCACCGCGGCGGCGGCACCGGCGCCGGTCTCACCCGGGGTGGCACCAGCGCGTGTCAGCGGTGCGGGCGTCCCGCAGCGGGCGGGGGGCAGCCGCTGCCCCGCTGTGGCCCTGAGCAGCCCCCCCCGCCCCGGCCCGGCCGGGCGGAGCCCCCGCCGCGGGCACGGCTCCCCCCCCCGCCCCGCGCCCCGCACCGTGCGCTGCGCTGCGGCGGTACCGACCTGCAGCCCGCACCGCGCCGCTCCCCGCCGCCGCGCTCCGCTCCGCGCCCGCCGCCGCGGACCACAACTCCCATCAGCCCGGGCAGCAGGGACCGCGCCGGGCCGGCAGCCTGCGGGCCCCGGCCGAGGCACCGCCCGCCCGCCCGCCCCTCGCCGCGGCCTCGGGGCGGCGCGGCGCGCCCCCGCACCTCGCTCCCGCACCGCGCGGGAGCGGCGGGGTTGCGGCACCCGAGGATGGGGCGGCGGGAGGCGGGCAGGGGCACCCCGGGGGGCAGCGGCACGCGCAGGGAGAGCCGGGCCCAGGGATGCAGCACCGGGGGCTGCAGCAGTCGGGATGCAAAGGGTGCGGGCCCCACGGGTGGGAGCTCGCAGGGATGCGGGCACGCAGCATCCTGCCTCCGGATGCAGGAGGTTGGCTCCCGAGATGCAGGTGTCCAGGGATGCAGGGAGTGCTGGCTGCAAAGACACAGGTACGGGGGAAATGCAGCACCCGGGATACTGCTTCCCGAGGATGCGTGTGTCTGGTTGCAGGGGACAGGAGCAGCCAGGGCGTGCCCCAGCGAGGGTGTGATTTAGCAATTCGTGGTGTCCCTGAAGAACTCCTTAAATGCTGGTGGAGGAACAGGTCGGTGTGAGCCTTTCTGCTTCCTGCTGGCTTTTTCCTTCCCCAATCTATTTCCCACCCACTTAAGCGAGTACTGTTAAATCCAGGAGCGCTGGTTAAATCCTTCCACAACCTCCCCAGTGTTAGGTAAGCTGCTGTGCGTGTGTTTGCTCTGGAGCAAGCTCATCCCCACTGACTGCAGACCCAAACTGTGCCTTGGTTTCTGTCCTGGCACATTTTTGCCTCCTGTCTGCTCCCGGTGTTTCCCTGGGATCCCACAGGCACATTCCCTGAGCCAGCGCCCCTCGGTTTGCTCCTGCAGGGTCCTGGCAGCATCGCATGTTGCAGGGTGAAGGGAGGGTGAGTTTATTCCCTCCTGCTCTTTCCCAGGCCCCAGCCCACACCTCCTGCTCTTGGCAGGCAGCGCATCCTTCTGTCACCGAGTCTGCTGGCTCTTGGGGCTGGGCCTCTCCCATTCTTTCTCCCCTCCATCTGCCTTCTGCTCTCTGCTCCCCGTTGGGCCCCTCCAGGCCCTGGGCCTCAGCTCTGCTGCTCCTCCTTTCTCTGCAGGATGAGCTGCCCTTGTCTTTCCTCTACCTTTAGGGTGTTGCTTGCTCCTCTTCCTCCTGGGGCTGGATGGCTCAGCTGGCATCCCCTGGAGCACCCACCCACAGCGCCCATGGGGTGGCTGCAGGATGGAGCTGTGAGCCCAGCTCCTCTGTACCTGGACACCAGGAAGGTCACTGGGCTCAAGGCAGGACAAGGGTCTGGCGAGGGCCAATTGGGCATGGATAACAGGCACAGGAGCCACCCCATGGCAGAAGGGCTGGGAGCAGCCCTGGGGTGCTCTTGGCACAGCTCTGCAGCCTCCTGGCTCCAGCGGTTCCTTCTCCCTTTCCCTGGGATGTTCTCCTGGGGCGGGCAAGAGCCTGTGTCCTCCTGAGCTGCTGCCAGGCTGCAGCTGCAGCCAAAGCTGTGCTGCTTGTGCCAGGGCAGGGTTTCCTGGAGTGTTTAGGATGGAGCAGGGATCATGTTCCCGGAGGGGCCCTCCCTCTGCTCCCTGAGCCGAGGAGATCAGCATCATCCAGGCTCTTGCTCCCTGAGTCCCCTCCAGATCAGCCTGTGCCCAGGCAACGTGTGGGATGCTGAGCACGGGTGCATGGCTCAGCCCTGCCTCCCCCCCCCCTCAGCATTCCTGCCCCTGAGCATTGCTCCTCCACAGCCCAGCCCCGAGCCCCAGCTCTTTGCTCTTTAATCATACTCCACGCTGCTGCTGCTCTGATGCTGCACAGAAAGATGCCAGCACCGCCCCAGGGCTCTGTCGCTGCTGGCACCAGTGACTGTGGGTACCCCACAGCTGGTTCCTGCCTCCAGCACTGAGCAAAGCCCATGGCAGAGCTGGGGCTGGGGTCAGCTGCTCTCCCAGCCCTCCATCCTCTGCATGGTTCCCCCAAACTGCTTTGCTTCCTGCTGCGAAACAACCCAGCAACGGGGGAAGATGCAGGAACGTGGCCACTGAATGGATGCATGAAACCCAGCTGCGGCCCGTGAGCCCTGGGCCACGCTGCCCTGCATGAGGGGTCCCTGCTGCTGCATCCCCGAGCTCAGGTACGTGCACACGGGGTCCTTTGTCTGTGCGATGGCTGAGGGCCGAGCACGCTGCGTCCTCCCGCAGGGGAGGTGGGCCCAGACACGGCTCAACCGCAGCACAAAGCAGGAGGCTGGAGCTGGGCTCCTGCTTTACGTCACCGCGGAGCAGCGGCAGCAGCGAGATACCCCCCCCCCCCCCCCGCCCCCCCTTCCTTTTAATTCCCTTGCAATTTCTGTCCAAAAATAACCCCAGCTCCCTCCTCCGGGAATGCTGCGCATCACGGCCCTGGCTCCCGCGCCCCTCCGCATTAGCCGGGGAGCTGCTGAACGAAGCCATTATCTGATGGCACATCACAGCCTTGCTTGAAAGCACGTTCGGAGAGCACAGGGTTGTTGTGTTGCTCGTGCAGGGATGGAGGGGATGCTCCAGGTTTCCTCGGCTGGGCAGCAGCAGAGAGGATATTGCCCTGGGTGGGTTGTGCCCCCCCCCCGTCCCTCCTCGATGGCCATTGCCCCTGCCAGGGAAACCTGGGGCTCTGCAGGCATCGGGCAATGGTGTTTCATAGAATGGTTTGGGTTGGAAAGGACCTTAAAGCTCATCCAGTTCCAAATCCCTGCCATGGGCAGGAACACCTTCCACTGGAGCAGCTTGATCCACCCTGGCCTTGGACACTGGATTTAACTGGGATGTCCCCGTGACCCTGCTCCTCGGCAGTGCGGCAGTGCAGGATGCAGCTGGTGTGGAGCCATATGGAGGTGGGCAAGGCAGCCCCCCACGTTCTCCCTGTGGTTATGGGGAGCCAGCCTGCCCCAGCCAGCACAGGTGACACCTATGGGTCATTGCTGCGGGGCCAGATGGGTCCCCATGACCCCCGCCCCACAGGGCTCCCCCAAACCTTCTGCACATCCTCTGTGATGTGGCCACGGGTGCCCTGTGGGGTCCCAGTGCTGTGGGCAGCACCCGGACCCCAATCACCCCAAGAGGCAGCGCTGGGGCTGGGCTGGTGCAGGCAGAGGATGGGGTTGGGGGGAGCTGGTGCTGGCCCCCATGGGGTGTCCCATGGAGGAGGGATGTCCCCAGCACTGAGCCTCAGCCCCTGTCCCAGCCAGGCTCAGACAAATGCATCCCATGGGAGCAGGGGGACAGTACGGGGTTGCACCAGGGCAGGATACAGCTCCCCCTGTGCATCAGCGGGACCCTGCCTGCGGTCCAGGGCTCTGCAAACTGGTTCCACACATTCAAACCACAGAACAGTTTACACCGGGGTTACACTGAACGCTCGAGCTCCCCACGGAAGCACTTCATCATGTTCAAAAATATTTAATCCCAGCAATTTTCACATTGTTCTTATAAAAACAGACCTGTATGAAGGGGAATGAAATGCTTCGTACATTTTTGGCACGTTTTTCCTTTTTTTTTTTTTTTTCTTTTTCTTTTTTAACCTTTACAAATTACAAACACACATTCATTGTTTTTAAAGGAAAAAACCACCCCTCAGTCTCAGCTGTACACTGCAGAGATGCACGAACCACCCCGGAACTAAACCAGCCTCCCGTGGTTACCATTGCTGTTCTATAGGGGCAAAGGAGAGACACCGGCAGCCCAGGACACGGTGGTGGCTTCGCTGCCCTCCCCAGGGCCTGGCTATGGAGGTTGGTGGCATGGGGGGCCTGGGGAGGAGGTGGCCCTTAGGGCTGTGTGGGGATGGGAGGCAGCCCTGCAGTGTCTGGCTCTGGCAGGGGTGAAGGCAGTGGGAGAGTGCAGGGGATGCTGAGGCTCCAGCTGGGGTTTGCCTGTGGTGGGACCTGCTTTGAGGGGCTGATTCCTGCCTGTCCTGCTCCCCACGGGCTGGTCTGTGCCAGAGCCAGGCACTGCCTGCCCTTCCTGCCCCAGTAACCTCCATCTCCATCCCCTCTCCATTGCCTGTCCCACCATGAGCCCCAGCACGGGGGCTGCACTGCCTTGGTGCCTGCCTGGCACCACCACCTGCATGCTGGGGACCCCCTCGTAGCCCATCCTGCTTACCCTGAGATGCTACCGAGGGGTAAGGAGAGACCGCTGGGTTCTCATGGCAAGGGTCATGGTGAGCGTGGCTAAAGAGGCAGAGGCTGCAGAGCTCCCCTTCACTGTGTGAGGCTCCCCATGGCCCCGGGCTGCTGGGCTCACTGGTTAATGCCTCTCCATAGAGCTGGGGCTCCTGGCCCACTGCCTCTCCAGCATCCAAAGCAAAGCAGGGAAAGCAAAGCGGGATGTACCGAGTGTGTGCCAGGGCATCCCCTGCGCCGGCCGGCAGCGTTCCTGAGCCACGCTCCGCTTCCACAGCCAGGCCAGTCCCTGTGCTGCTGGCACACAACCCACTGCGGCCCCTGCTTGGGAAGAGGGGAGCTGGGAGCCGCGGGGTGGGGAGGGCTGGTGAGACCCTGCGGCAAACCTCGGCTCCCAGCAATGGGCTGCAGCTCTTGCAATGGGGGCGGGTTTAATTCTGACACCAGAACCGCAACAACCCCGCTGTGTGGGTGTGAACAGAGCCAGGGGATGTGTCCCCCTCCCACTGCCCTGGCCTCGCTGGACCCAGCCCTGCCCCGCTGCCGCCTGCGCCCGGGCTCTGCAGCACACCTACCCCAGCTTAAATAGAATAAATACAGTGAAGAAAACAGTAAAATCTTCCAGAAAGAGGCAAAAGGAAAGACAACAGCGGGTCCAGGGGTCCAACCAAACTCCACGTGGGCTCTGGATTAGTTACTGAGGAAGTCTATGAGAGCACAGTAAGTTCGCAGCCAGAGACTCTCTTACCACTGTCCTTATATCGAAACTTCGTATTCTCTTGTTTCCTGGAGGGAAGGAAAAGCCAGTTGAAGGAGCAGCTGCTTTTCAGGATAACCCCACCATTCCCAGAGGGAAAGAGAGGCCCTGAGTGTTATTCTGCTCCTGGGGAAGCGATGCCTTCCCTACCACTTCCCTCCCAGCCACTGGGAGCAACAGGGATGGAGCCTCCCATCACTCCGAGCACCCTGCACCCCCGGGCCAACGCGTGGCTCCCATCAGGACGGTGCTGGGAGCAGCGGGCGCAGCAGCACTCACCCCTGTCTCATAGATGGGGTTGTCGAACTCCGTTTCTACCGTGATCTGGCTGTAGGGGTGGGAGTACATGAGGGGCAGGCGGAGGCTGGAGTAGTACCGACACCTGCGGGAGAGCAGGAGTCACTGGGCTGCACAGAACGGAGCACAAACAGCCCCGGCCTCCCACATCCCACATCCTGGCTCTGTGCCCTGCTCGCGGGGACCATTCCCTGGGCTCATGGCAGGGCTTGGACTCGATGAGCTACAAAGGTCCCTTCCAATCCAAACCATTCTGTGATGCTGAGCAAGCCCCAGCCATGTCCCCGCATCCCTCCCCACCATCCCCAGCCCAACTGCACTCCTCACCTTGTGAGATAGATGTAGGCTCCTCCCAGCAGCAAGGAGATGATCAGCACCGGGATGAATATGGCTAGGGCCATGTTTCCTCCCTCCAGCGACGTCTCTGCAGCAGCTTCTGCTACTAAAAGGACAAGATCTATCAGGTTGGCATTTGCAAACACCCTGTGATCCCCTCTGCTGCTCCCCTCCCTCCTCCCCGCTCCACACAGGCTCTGGCTGAGGGCCCTGCACAGGGCTTATCCACCGGATGCATTTCACTCACCTTCCAGAGCGTGTTCAAAGCTGTCTTGATTCACTGGAAGAGAAACAGAGAGTTACCGGTACGTAACTGGGTTTGATGGGGGCTTGCTGCATGGGGACCCCAGCCCCGCGGTTTCTCTGCCCCATTTGGTCCCAAGCCATGTTACAAACCTGCAGCTTTTGATCAGTTCTAGGTTCTTGTAAGCACATGCAGGGGACTGAGGGACTGGGCAAGCGAGATGCCAGCCAAACGGCCCTGCCTGGGGCAGTGGTACCCCACAGAGCCCTGCTGCCAGGGCTTCTTAAGTTGTAATTAAGAACAATCCATCCCTGAAGTGTAGTGGCAAGAGAAGGATCCTCCTGTGTCCCAAAAGGACACTAAATCCAGACCTTACTTAGAGGGTTTCCTGGGGTAGAGCTCTCCCATATTGGTGGGTACCCAAGGAGAGCATCCCTGCCGAGATGAGCAAATGCCTATGGGAAGCAGCAAAGCAGCGAGCAGCCAGGCCTGCCCGGCACTGCCAGCACCATGGCTGGGGGGTTCTCTCCCCCTCCCCAGGGCAGCAGAGCTTGTGCAGCTCAGATCCAGGTCCCAGATGAGTTTAGGTCCCAGCTTGAGGTCTGCTGCTGGATGGAGGTCCTTGGGCTATCCCAGGCTGGGGACAGAGGCTTTGGTGTCCCCGTGTCCCACATCCACCCCCCACAGTTACCTTTGCAGATGGGCAGGGGTCCACTCCAGTGGGACGGCTGCCCCAGGATGCATTTGATGGTCACCTCCCCCATGAGTTCAAAGCCCTCATAGCACATGAAGGTCAGGGACTCTCCGGGCAAGTAGAGGCGCTTATAAAGTATTTGGTAGCCGTTCTCTGGCAGTCCTGGGTTATCGCAGGCCAGCGACTCCTCGGCTGAAAGGGAATAGATCCCGGGATGAGCCCCAGGGTGTGAGCGGAGAGACGAGCACAGGGGACACAGGGAAGCACCCAAGGTCTCAGCCACCCCCCTCTAGGTAGCTCAAAGCTCTTCACCACCCCATGCAGCCAGGGAAGGTCTTGGCTGCAGGAAAAGGCTTCCTGGCCCCCCAGGCAGAGGAGCTGAGCTGCAGCAGAGCAGGAGGAGCTGCCCCAACTCACAGACACAGTGCGGGAGCCGCGAGGTCCAGATGGGCGTCCCGGTCTCGCGGCTGTAGCAGGTCAGCAGGGAGCTGCCCTCCAGCACGAAGCCGGGGTTGCACGTGTACTGGATGGTGGTCCCCACCAGCAGCACCGGGTCGGAGATGAGCCGGGTCGAGTGCTCCACCTCCCCCGGGTCCGTGCAGTACATGACTGGGGAGGAGAAGCCGCCTGAGCCGCAGCCCCAGGCCCGGCAGCGGAGGCAGGGGATGCGATGGGGCCGCAGCGCACGCTGCTGGGGCACTCACTCTTCTCGCAGAAGGGGGGGTCGCTGCTCCAGCTGAGGTCCCACTGGCAGGTGAGGGTGTCGCTGCCCACGATGTCGTAGCCCGGGTCGCACTGGTAGGTGATCTTGGCCCCTCTCACCAGCTCCGTGTGTGACGTGGTTTTCCAGCCGTTCTGGATCTCGGGCAGGTCGGAGCAGGAGTCGTTGCGGGACACCTCTGCAGCCAAGAGGGATGCTGCTGTGGCCACCGAGTGCGGCCCTCCTTGGAGCCACGGAGTGTGGACACACAGCTCTGCCAAGCACCCGTCCCTCCCCATGCACCACAAATGGCCCATGCAGCAGCCCCTGGGCAGCAGCAGGCAGAATCATAGACTCATAGAATGGTTTGGGTTGGAAGGGACCTTAAAACTCCCCCAGCTCCAACCCCTGCCACGGGCAGGGACCCCTTCCCCTGGAGCAGCTTGCTCCAAGCCCCTGTGTCCAACCTGGCCTTGAGCACTGCCAGGGATGGGGCAGCCACAGCTCCTCTGGGCACCCTGTGCCAGCGCCTCAGCACCCACTTCCCTACATCTAACCTAAATCTCTGCTCTTTCAGTTTAAGGCCATTCCCCCTTGGCTTATCTCTACAGTCCCTCTCTGGGGTGAAGGGAGCTTCCCAGCCCTGACCCTTAAAGCAGGCAGGGGGTTGTGCTGGTAGAAACAAGGCAGTATCAGCGCTGGCATCAGGACAAGCACCGCAGCGTGGGCGCAGCGGGGTCAGCTCCGGCTGCAGGCACAGGAGCAGTACAGGCTCTGGTCATGACACAGCAGGTTCGCTCCGGTGCAGGATTCCTGCCCTGCTCCCCCCACCAGCCCCGTGCCCATGGCTGAGCCTGGCTGCATGTGCTGCAGTGCAGTGAGGAGGGACCTGCAGGCTCACAGGTGATCTGCATTGCAGCTTGTTCTGCCGGTCCTAACCAGAGCCGGCAGCAGCAGGAAGAAAACAGGCTTGGAAGAAGCCTGCCAGGGGAAGCCAGGCTGGGGAGAGGCAGCAGCAAGAGCAGGGCAGCCCTGGGGAAGAAGTGCCCTTCCCAGTCCTTGTCCCTTCCTTGGGCATCAGCCTCCCCTCTCTGGCAGACATGGCTGCACCAAAGGACGATGTGAACAGACATCTCCAAGGGCAGCCTGAGCTGTGAACAGCCATCTCAGGAGCCCATGTTCCATGGGCTTCTGCAGCCTCTCCTGGGAGGACCTCACTGCAGTGCCTCGTGCCTGGCAGAGCCGGGGGGGGGGGCGTCCTGTACACCTATTACCAACAATTCCTCTCCCTGTTTTGCTCTGCAGCTGCACTGGGCCAGACCAGGATAACGGGGACCAAAACCGCCTCTGCCTTCTTGCCGGCCCGGAAGAGGGGACACCCCAGGAGCAACTGACCCTGAGACCTGCTGCGGGCTGGGGTGTCTGCAGGGCTCCGTGGGATGTGCTGGAGTCACAGCTCTCCCTGCTTCGCAACCCAGCGCCTGGACAGCCTGGTCCATGTCCTGGTCCCCACCCGCACAGCAGCGGCAGGGACACCCCCAGCGCCCCGCTCTCCGTACCGATGTAGTTCATGATGAATCCTTGCCCCTTCCCGAAGACGAGCCCGGCCGGGTCCGAGTGGAACTGGATGGTGAGGTCGGGGCTGGAGGAGTAGAGCTTCTGCGGGCCGCTGCTGCCCACGAACTGGCCCAGGATGCGGGCGCTGAGCTCGTCCCCGTCGTACACCGTGAGGATGTCGCTGTTGGTGAGGTTCAGGCTGCAGGGAGAAGCGGGTGAGACCGCGCGGGGGCAGTGTCGGACCGCGGACGGGCGGCTGGGGCGGCCGGGAAGGGCTGGGGGGCGCTGGGCAGCGCCGAGCCCAGCTCCATGCCCAGGGCCAGCCCCGCGGCAGCCTCCATCCGCCTCTTCTGCAGCAGGGATGCGGCTGCCCCTGGAGCTGGGGGGGAAACGGGGCTCTCCTTGCTTCCACAAAGGGCGGGTGAGGGATGCACATCCCAAGGGAGCCACTGATGCCAGCAGCCCGGCTGCCAGGCTGCTCCTCCTGCCCGCTGGGTGCTGATGGTGAGGGCGTTATCAGCTCAGCCCCATGGATGGGCACAGGTTCCACCTTTCCCTGCTCTCATCCTGCTCACCAGCAAAGGGAGCACCTCCAGTACCCAGCGCTGTGCCGGGCAGCACAGGAGGGGCTGGGGCAGGGACCCTGCATCCTCCCCTTCCCATAGGCAGCACCAGGATGCTCCCAGCCCCACAGAATCTCCATCAGGTCAGAGGCACTCTGTGGGCAGCCCGGGCAGTGCGTGTGCAGTACCTGAGGCCCAGGACATGCTCGGTCTCTGCGGGACCCCTGCCCTGCACATCAGCCTTGTCTGGAGGCACCTGCGCTGATCCCCAAGCCTGTTATTAAGAGCGTTCCTGGAAGGCGCCAGCTCATCCCCGTGGCAAGCTGACATTTGCAGGAAACCTCTGCTTCCTGTCAAACACGATTTCCTCGGTGACATTTATGTCTGATGACTTCAGAGCGCTCGGCCTCCAGTTCTGCTCAGCCCAAGCACCCACAGAGCTGGGAGAGGTGCACGGGGAGCTCCCACGTGGGATTTTACAGGGCGCTTTAAAACCGTTATGACTCTAAGCCCCTACTTGAAACGTGCCCTCCCCTTGAGAACCCAGAATAGCATCGGAGGAGATTCCTTTTGCATCAGCAGCATTATCATGCCAAGGGCTCCCAGCCTGAACATCTAATCCATACCCCTCTGACCTCAGAATGTGCCTGCCTGTGACAGTATTCAGAAGCCATCTCAGGAGCCATTAACTACTGCAGTGGATGGTGTAACATCACTTTGAACTCGGAGCAGCACTGGGTGCTGCGCTGGACCTCACCTGAGCGCATCGGAGGGGATTAGGAAAGCTGCAAGGGGGGAGACCAGGGAAATGGTGCAGATCCCTGGGGCAAGGGCAGTGGGGATACTGCACCGGCGGAGCAGAGAGGTCCTGGGCTACTCACAGCTGGATGTCCAGGAACAGCCTCTTCTCCTCGCCAACGTGGACCCTCCAGATGCAGTCCTCCCCCTCTGCATAGGGCTCTGGCCAGTTTGGGGACAGGATCACGCCGGCCACAGCAGTCAGCTCCCCCCCGCACGTGGCTGCATGAGCGAGAGGCAGGCAGGGCTCAGCAGGGTCCAGGGGATGCTTGTCCCAGCAGCCAGCATCACCCTGCGGTGCTGGCACTGACCTCGGCACAGCGGCTCCGTGTCGTTCCAGTACGGGTCCCGCATGTTGACGCACTCGATGACGGCAGGACCCTGCTCCAGGGAGTGCCCGGGGTCGCACGTGAACTCCACCGTGGTGCCCAGGTTGTAGGTGGGGTCCGAGGTGGTGAAGTTCCCGTTCTGGATGTAGGGCTCGTAGCAGTGGCCCCGCTCGAAGGCTGGAAGAGAAGATCCCCCATGAGCCATAGGGGTACGGAGCTGGATGGGAGAGCGCTGCCTTCCCCTGCCCCTCACAGCCTCAGCTCTGGGGTTTGCTCAATGAGCCCTGGGCTCATCCCCAGCTACAAACCCTTCATCCCACCGTGCACGGATGGCCTTTTCCACAGTGAATTTTACAGGCAATTAGGATTAACAACAGCTTATCTGTCCCGAGCTGCACGGGCTTAACCAAACCCCACTTCCACTGTGTACCAGCACCGGTAACGCGCTGCTGTGTCACCGCTTGCTGAGCTGGGACCGCTGCGGGTACCAAACGAGAGCTCATCACCTTCGAAGCGTATGTTGAAAGCCGTGGCTGCCGCAGGCTCCTCGGCCAGGAAGTCGATCCTGATGGAGGAGCCATCGCTGATCACCCCCTCGAAGGGCACGCTGTCAGCACGCAGCGAGTCGTAGAGGACCGCGGACTGGTTCGTGTCCCCGCTGTACACCACCATCCTGCACCGGGGGACACGGCACATGACATGGCAGAAGTGGCCCCGCGCTCCCCTCCTCGCCAGCTCCAGTGCTCCCGGAGCACAGGAGTGGAAAGGAACCATGCAAACAAACGATCACCAGCCAGATAAGTCTCTTTTACTGTGCCATAAACAGGGGCTTTATTCTTTCATTTTACTACAAGCCATAAACCTGCTTTATTGCCTGTTACCAGGCTGAATGCTAATGCTCTTTAAACACAAGGATCAGCACCGTAAGTGTGTTCTTTGTGTTACAGGTGCTGTAGCGTGGGGCTCACAGCTTCTTGCACCGTGGTGCTGAGCAGTGGGTGTTTGGGGAGAGGAGAGGGGCAGTGTGACAGCACACAGCATCACCCCGCAGCCGGCAGGATCAGACCTGCAACATCTCCTGGCACGAAGCGCCGGGCCTGGATACAGGGGCTGGGGCTCTGCGGCTGCTTCTTGCAGCTTTTTCTGCCCAAGACCTGTCGTGCCTCCTGGGTGCATGAACACATAGCTCATGAACCTCCCTTTCTCTGCCCCATCCCCACCATCCTCTGCTGACAGCCTCCATGCTGTACCCGGAGCTTGGGTCAGTGCTGCCCCACAGCATCGCAGGTCTCATCCTGCAGACCAGGCACCAGAAGGGCAGGAGGTGTGACCGGGGGCTGAGACCAGTCTGGGGCTTCCAGGTTTTGGTGTATTCAGGTCCCAGTGAAGCTCCGTGCTCCTCACCCCGGGAAACAGGCTCCCCACAGAGCTGGCACCAGGCTTACGAGCAGCTCCGCAGCCTTACCTGTCCCTCTCTGTCAGCAGGAGCTTCTCAAAGTGGAGGTGCAGCTTCTGGCCCGGGGGGGCCCCGATGGCCCACACGCAGTACATGCTGCTCGACTGGTTCCCGGTGTAGCTGGGCGAGAGGACGCGGCCGATGGTGGCGTTCCGGACCGTCCCGCCGCAGGGCGCTGCCAACACAGAGCACGGCTCTCCGGGACCGCGTTCAAGGCAGGCACGGAGGAACAGCCCTCGTTTTCCCCTTGGCGATCCCAGTGTTCCCCAGCACCGAGGCTGAGGGAGCACGTACCTGAGCAGATGGGCTCCGGGCTGCTCCAGTGCGGCCTCGATGCGTTGATGCACGTCAGCACCCTGGGACCCTGCAGCTCATAGCCCAGGTGGCAGTGGAAATGAGCAACTCCCCCCGAGTGCAAATCCATCACGGTGACGTCTCCGAAGTCGGGCCTCCGTGGGAAGTTGCAGCTCAGCATAAACACTGCAAGGAGCACACACATTTCGGAGCTTGGGGCTGTCGCAGTCAGAGGGGGGGACAGTGACAGCCCTCGCTGCGGGTGCCGGCTGCGGAGCACCAGCAAACGGCCACGCTGCTGCTTCTCAACCTGTTACTGCTTTCGGCCAGACCCAGTTTCTATTTTAGAGAGAATTCACTTGAACTCATCTATTTTTTATAGCTCTTTAAGGAAAAAATAGACCTGCAAGCTGAGCTGTGCAGGAGGAGCTGCTACATGGGATCAGAGATGGGGCAGGGAGGGTGTGAGGAGCTCAGCCAGTGCTGGGGTCCGGGACATCGGTGTGTGTTGTACCCTCTGCTCTGGGCACAAGGGCTATTACGCCCGCCCCAGTGATGCTCTGAGCACGGGCATGCAGTGATACAGGAGCTGTAATCACTGCAGGCTGAGCCCCACGGCCCCGACACGCCATGCCAGCCCTCCTCGCGCACCCCTGGCACTGAGGCACCCACCCTGGTAGTGGAGCTGGAAGGTCCCCACCACCTCGTCCTGGAAGGTGCGGAAGTAGACGGAGATGGTGTTGGTGGGGCTGCGGATCACCTGGCCCTCCACCAGCAGCGTCTGGTTGGCCAGGACCACGAGGGCATCGCCGTCCACGCCACGGATGGAGAGCACCTCCCCGTCCGAGAGGTTCACGCTCTTCACCTGGGTGGGAGCAGAGACCCGTGAGCTGCGGGGTGAAGGTGGGGGTCCCATCCCAGCCATGAACACACAGAGCATGGGAGGCATCGTGGGCAGGAGCTGCTTGTTCGGTGGTGATGGAGCTGTCTGCGCACAGCATGAGCCCAAAGGAACTCTATAACTGCTGACCTCTTCCCTTGGGACTGCGGGCACAGGGCGCTGGAGCTGCACACTTGAGATGCGTTCTGAAGCTGGATGCTTCTGTGCAGCACAAGGTGACCGCATCTGCTTCCCTATTGAAACTGGGGGTTTGAGCAGGCAAGGAGAGTTAGACAGGAGGAACATGAAGGGGTAGCACGAGTCAGGGTGTGTGGGATCCCAGTTCCACCTGCATCTACACTGGAAGCAGCCCTGCACCTCGAGGCACCATAGCATGGAGCAGGCTCACTGGTCCCAGCAGGGCAGGTCTGCAACCAAACCAGGGTACATTTGTATGTAGGGCTTGGTGCTCCCCAGGATTCCTCCCCAGGATCCCTCCTCCACACCGGGGAGTCACAGCAAATGTGCCTAATGAGCGGTCCCAAAAGGCTTTAATTATTATTTGGAAATAGCTGAAAAGTAACCTCACATTTGCATTTCGTGTCCATTTAGCTTAATAAATGGGCTCATATTTCAGCAGAAAGATGCTCATCAGATCATTTGTTTCCTTAAGTGTGCGAGGACCAGGGCTCTATATTTAGCTCACACCACAGCCTTAGCCCGTGATTGCGAGCGCTCCCGACCATGTTGTGACTAGAAGGATCTGCTGCTGTTGTCACAACTCTGCCTGCCTCCAGTGCGCGAGGTGGGGATGTGCCCGGCTCCAAGGGCCACCAGCAGCACTTGGCATCCTCTGACCTTCTGCTGGAATAAGGGAGATTTCCATTGGAGAAACAACCCCAACCCCACTGAGTAACTCCCTGCTTGCCTCAGAGACCCACAAGTCCTGGAAAGGCCGAGGCTGGGTCAGAGCCTGACTGGGCTCACCCCAGAGCATCCTTTTAACTCAGGAGAAACAGATCTTGCCTCAATTTGCAGCAGGATGCTGGGGCACTGCAGAGCCTCTGGTCCTCGCTGCAGGGCAGAGCAGGCCTCAGTCCTCATGGGCACTGTGCAGTGCATCGGCAGCACAAGCCAAGTGCATGCCCCAGACCCCAACCTGCCCCCCAGGGCCTTTCTTCTTCTCCAGGTTTTGTCCTGAAAGCTGCCCCCAGCACCCTGTGCACACACTGAGCCTGCTGCCATAGCTCAGGTCTGATTATTAATAACTGGAACGAATTAAGTGTTATCAGGGATGAATTATTTGGAGCATGGTATCCAGGGATGCTAAAGTGAATAGCTCCCCCCAGCTCCCGCTGGGGCAGAGCTTTGCTTCCTGAGCTGGGTCTGAATCACTGCAAAGACATTTCCAGGGTGTTTCTCAAACACATTTTGCTCTGCAATCACTCAAAGACAAACCTGCTCCCCACCAGCTTCCTCTGATGGCTAGCATCACACACACCATCCAGCACTGAATCGCTCTGGGGAATTGAAACTCTCAGGAGAGCTCTCAAGCAGCTCAGTGCCACCAAGATGCTCTTTCCCCCCATTCCCTGCTGCTGGGAAGGGGCTTCAAGGAGCAGCTCCAGCCTGCAGAGCTCTGCAGAAGAGATGGAGCTGGTGAATGCTGCAGCATCTCCCAGCCCTTTGCAGGGTGCCGTGTGCTGAGGGCATGGCTCAGCTGCACCAGCAGCCTCCTCCTCCTGCAAGCCCGTGCTCAGAGGAGCCTGGAGCAGGGATGTCACTGCACAGCTCCAGTGCCAGGCAGGCAGGATCCTCCGGGGACCGGGAGCGAGGCAGCGGCCTCGCGCCAGGGACCGGCAGCGCTGCGAGGGGACCATATGTGCGAGTCCCTGCCAGGGCTGGGCAGGACGAGTTCCTGCCTTAACCAAAGCCTGCACCAGTGTCAGCTCCCAAAGAGCCTGCTGGGAAGACAGGAGGGATCCTTCGCTCCGGCTGCCAGCGCTGCTCACCCACGACAGATCTCCCGAGGGAAACTCTATCTCCTGCCAAGAAGATTCAAGGGGTATAACCATAAGTACAGTTTAACAGCCCTGGCAGGGCCGTGCAGGGCACCCGCCTGGTATAGGGACATGGCTCTGGCCGCGATGCTGCTGCCAGAGAGCCCAGCAGGGACCCTGAGCACTACACAGCACCACATGGGTCCTTCGCTGTGTTATGCCCCTTCTCCCCAGCCCTGGGTGAGGGGCTGGATGCTGCAAGGAGCTGGGATGCTGCTGGGGGCTGGGATGCTGCTAGGGGCTGGCTGCCAGCCCCTGCCCTCTCCCACCAGTGGCAGCTTGGGCAGGGACACCTCCAGGTTCAGCTCCCTTGTTTGCTGGTCTTTCATGCTCTTCTTGTAGGCTTTGGGGAGCAGCTGGGTACAGGCCTTACAGCAAAGCCTGCTTGTGACAGTGAGAAAAGCCCCAGAGCTTCTGCACCAGCCCCACTGGTCAGGGGTGATGTCCAGGGTGCTTGCATGGACCGAGTTCCTGCACCACGCTGCCTGCCTCCTCCATCCGCACGTATCCTGTGTGAACGTCCTCAGAGAGAGGGGATAAATCTGTTGCTGTACTTGCCGTGAATGCTATTCCTAGCTTCATTGGGACATAAATCACGTCACTGCTGCTGCCTAAATGGTTAAAAGCCTTCTGCAGAGCTCGCTGCCTGCAGCGAGGGTCAGGCACTGCTGATGCTGTTACACAGGAGGACTTCAGCTCGCATCCATGGGCCTGGCACCCCCCTGCCCTCTGCTGAATAGGGCAAGGTGCAGGCAACCGGGGTGCTCAGCACCCTTCTCCAGCTCCCACAGCACCCATCCAGGACAGGGTGCTCCGTGGGTGCTCAGCAGCTCCCGGTGAGGTTGTGCTCAGCCAGCACAGCCCCGCTGCTGTGATCTAATTTGTCTGCAATGCTTAGAAGCATCAGCAAAGTGAGATGCAAAGCTTGGGGGGTGGCGAGGCTAATTTTATGCTCCATTAAAATCTCAGCTTACAACAGAGTGAGGTCAGGAGCGGTGTCACCTGATGGATTATGGACAGAGGCGAGTTTACAGCGGAGCAGCCCGTCCTCAGCACCCCGCGGGGCTGGGGCACAAGTTACTGCTGTGGAAAGGAGCCCAGCACGGCCCAGTCCCGGGTCAGCCTCTCACCAGGGCTTCATTCCACACCGCAGCCGTGCCCAGAGGTCAGCCCCTTGCATGTGCCCACCAGGGGATGGCAGGGACAAGCTCCCTGGAGCTGCTGCTGCTTTTAATGCATGTTCTTAATTACACAGATTGAAAGCGAATGGATTTTAATTGGATGCAAATGGTGACATGGGGAAAGTGCACGAAGGAGAAAGGATTGTGCACCAGAGCATGGAGACCGGGGGCTGGTTTGACGTGGAGACCACGTGAAATGCATCAAGACCCCTGCCCTGCTCCAATCCCCATCAGGCTGTGGGATGCAGAGTTTTGGAGACCACTGTGCCTGGACCAGACCCCTGGCTCTGATGGGTCTGCACAGCACAGGTACCAGCACAGTGGTAGCCCTGGCATGCAGCATGCCCACTAATCCATGCTCCCATGTGTGCAGCTCACAACACTGACAGACACCTTCCTGCAGAAGCAGCCCTGGCTCTCTGCTGCAGCTGCTGTGGGGTTTGCTGCAGAAGGCCTGCAGAATGCCTTGGCCATGTGGTCTTTATCCTGCAATTGGCAGGGACTTGGCCCTGCTTTGCTGTGGGTTGGTGGTATAGTGAGCACAGCACTGCTGCTTCACGCCTTCCCATGAAGGCTCTTTGCAAATTGCTTGCCATGCTCTTGTTCAATTAACCACATGGCATGTTAATGCTTTGATCCTAGCTGATGTTCAGGATGTACCAGTTACCGCTCTATTATGCTAAGAAAAACCTATTTTCCTCCCTGGGAAGGGGTGATTTTAGCCCGTGCCCATGGCCATGGTGCTGTGCATCCTGTGCTGCTGTGGAGCAGAGGCTCAGGCCATGGTGATCCCTGCACCGACGCGCTTCTCACCTGCAGCTCGACGCCGTAGCCGGTGTAGACGGTGACATTGTAGGTGCACTCCAGGTAGCTGTGCTGGGGCAGCGGTGGGTAGTCTGTGGAATCGATGTAGCCCTCGGGGTCGTGGAAGCTCATGCTGCAGAGGACTGGGGGGAATGCGAATCAGGGATTGCACTGGGGAATGGCTCACCCAACAGCTCCCTCCTGCACCCAAACCCCAGCACCCAGGTCCCTGCTCCAGCACCAGCACCACCTAAGCGCAGTCCCACAAACCCAGGGAATGCCACTGATGCCACACGCAGGGATGCTCCCCATTCACTCCCGGAAACCCTGCCCTGATCCCCATGCCCATGCAGGCAGCACAGCTTACCCGGGGTGGGCTCCGTGGTGATGACGGTGGTGGTGATGATGGTGGATGTGGTGGTTTCTTGGCTCTCTTCTGCCGTGTGTGCCTCTGTCTCTGCGCTGTTGGTCTGGTTACCGGCATCCCCGGTGGGAGCCGCGGTGGGAGCACTGCCGGCATCCCCGGTGCTGTCAGTGGGGTGCCACGGTGCTGTCGGTGGCAGGGTGGACGGGGAGATCTGCAGCACAGGGCGGCTGGTGGTGGCCCGGCCCCCCCAGGGCAGCTCGGTGGGGCTCTGCTCCGTGTCCCCACCGCCGGCTGCCGCCCGCGGCTCCTGTGAGGCAGTGGGGAGCCCGGGGCGCAGGGGGCTGGCCGGGGATGCAGCCCTGGGGGACCCCGGTGGGGCAGCCTTGGGCCTCGGGTGCTTCCTCGCCGCATTTGGGTGCTTCGGAGTGGGCGGCTTTTTCTTAACAGGGAACGTCTGTTTCACGGCAGCATCCGGGGCCGTGGTGGGTGCTGGCAGCGCGGGGCTCTGCACCAGCGGCGCCGGATCCTCCGCTGCCGGCTCGGTGCTGTCCTCCGCGGCCGGCAGCAGGTTGAGGGCAGTGGCGTGTCCCAGCTCCCTGGCTCCGACTGAACCCGTGCCGTGCCCCAGCTCCCCGGCTCCATGGGCTGTCTTCTCCACCAGGTCATCTGCGGTGAGAGGGTCTGGGCTGGCAGGGACCAGCGCTGCTCCCGAGCCGCTGTCTGCAAAATACATGGGGAAAAGTGGGATTTGGGCAATTCCAGGTATGGAATTATAACTCGGAATCAGCCCCCCGGGAGCTGCTGCTGATTGAACCCTGCGGATCTCCCAAATGGGCTCATTATGGGAGCGCAGTAACGAGCCTGCACAGATTCCGTGGAAGCTGGGTTTCTGCTGGAACTCGGTGGCCTCCTCTCACCGCTTTCAGAGCTGCTCTGTGATCTCTTTATGCAGAGGTCACTTGTTCGGGGAGGTTCACTCACTCCTGCTGAGTTTGTTGCTGTGGCTCGGTCTCTATGAAAAGCCTTTATTTCTGCGTTTGCCATCAGCAAATGCGGCCATTGCAAAGCACCAGCTCAGGCCACGGCTCTGCCCTGCTGCCTGGTGCGGAGCCAGCACCGATTAAGCAGCTTCCTCCTGCCTCCCGCAGCAAAGCGCCTCCCGCTTCGGCAAAGCCTCTCCTTAGGCTGCCGCTGACCTTTTGTGCCAGGCAAAGCAAGGCGTGAGGAAGAAAGAGCAATCCGAGGCGCCGGCGCCGCGTCGCTGGGAGCTTAATCGCATGAAACACAGATTTATTCCCCAGCAGCGGGCCCGGCTGGGCTGCGGTCGCGGTGTAAAATAAACTGTGAGCAGGGCTGCGGCTGCAGGGAGCTCCAAGAGGCTCCGAGTCAACGTTTTCCATGGAAACAGCAGTTGCCAGGGAAGGAGCGTAACGCACGGCAATTAAGGACCGCAATTCCAGCCCCCTCAGCTCCACGGGGAGGGTTTGGAGCCCCCGGATTGCAGGTCTGTGCCTTCGGGCAGGGTGGGAGCCTGGATGGGCATGGGGGGGGGGGGCATAGAATCATCACAGCGTGGTTTGGGTTGGAAGCGACCTTAAAGCTCCTCCAGCCCCAACCCCTGCCACGGGCAGGGACCCCTTCCACTGGAGCAGCTTGCTCCAAGCCCCTGTGTCCAACCTGGCCTTTACATACTGTAAACAAGGGCACAACACATGAGTGAAATGAAACTCGACTGTTTTGCATTTCACACTCTGGACCAGAACGGAAAGGGAGAACAGAGCTTTCGGATGGAAACCCTGAAACACGGGGACCCTGCTGTGGGCACAGCTCCCCGCTGTCCCACCACCGTTCACTGCACCCTGTGATTTTCGTGCCTTTCCACTTCTGCTGCCTTAGCTCTGCCTAAGTGCTGATCCTGCAGCCCTGGGGTGCTGCTTCGTGCAGAGCTGTGCTCTCACCGGACCTGGTTTGCAAGCACAACGCTCAGCTCTGCATCATCTGGATGTGCAGCATCAGGCGCATCACAGGACCCAGGCTCATGCACCATAAGGTGACAGTGCTCACCCAGGGACCCTGCCACTGTCACCTCCACATGTGCCAGGGAGAAAAGGGACCCATAGTGGCCCTTGAATGCCCCAGGGGTCCCCATCCTTTATAGCCAAGCAGCTATTCTTGCTGCAGTTGTGCCGGGGGGCCCTTGCATATGCCGCTGTTGGGACAAACAGGCCTGTGCTGCCCCAAGGCACCGTGTCCTGCTGCCAGCCACAGACCCACAGGAGAGCCTATCCCAGATACCGAGCCCTTCCCGGCCTCTCCCAGCGTGTTTCCCATGACTTAAAACATTAATTCTTTAATTAGCCTTGGTTCGGTAAATTCATTAACGGATTCCCTCAGCGCATTAGGAGGCGTTTCACACACATCGTCTGCAACCACCGACTTGTGCTGGCTCTGAATAATCTCCCCTGGCTCCCTGGGGAGGTTGGTGCCTCTGCATCCCCACAGAGGCTGCTGCTGGGGCAGCCCAGCAGCTCCTGCACCTTCCACTTATGTCTGAGTGTGTCTGCTTCCCTCTTCACGCTGCTCCTGGGCTAAGCCTGGCCTCTATGGGCACCCTGCTGTGGGCTGATGGGGGGAATCGGTCCCCAGGGCAGAGCCAGCATCAGCTCTCCAGCACTGAGAGCAGGATTCTTCTGTGCTTTAGGCTTCGTTTCCCAGCCTGAGCCTGGAATGGGCTCTGCCACTGCTGCTGGTCTTCTCCAAACACTGGTTTTGGTGCTCTGGCGCAAAATGCTTTCTCCATAGGGGAGAAGATGGGGCTGTCAGACAAGGAGGAGGCGGCACAGCCCCGGGAGGTGAGGGGAGGGTGGGACATGGTGGGACACAGGCTCACAGTGGGACAGGCAGGAACCCGAGGCCCTAAAGCCGGTGTGTTACCAGGAACAGGGAACCAGCATCCCCAGGTTATTTCCCAAGTGAACTCTAATTCTTAATGGATGTTGCCGTTAAACCATATTTTATGCTTGCAGAAAGTTGACTAATTTCTTATTAGATCCTTTGCCAGGATGCATTTAAATGATTCTGTCCTTAACAAAGCATGAAATAAAACACTCTGTGTAGCGACTCTCTAATGAGATACTTAACATGCTTTAGTTTGTAAAGGGCAAATGTGTATTTCAGGGAAGCTTAGAACAGCATAGCCAGGCTGGAGTGGGGTGGTAGAGGCGGGGTGGGGGGGGGCTGGCATCGAGGATTAATAAGGGCATATTCCACGTTACCAGAGAGAGGAGTGATGAATGATCTGCACTCCAGATTGCATCGCCACCCCCGAGCCAGGGCTGTGCTCCAGCGTGTCCCCACCGCAGGCCCTGCCAGCCCTGCTGCTGCATCCCGGTGCTGCCATCCCTGGTGCTGCATCCCGGTGCTGCCATCCCTGGTGCTGCATCCCAGTGCTGCCATCCCTGGTGCCCCTCCTGGTGCCCCCGTGCTGCCTCATGGGCCTCTCCACGGGCATGCAGAGCCCATGACGGGGCTGTCACTGACTGCAGAGGTGGATTCCCCTGCCCACGGCATTCCTAGGGTGAGCAGGACTTCAGGAAAAGCAAAGAGCAGGAAGAGCAGAACCAAGTATCCTCATCCTTAAGGAAGGCTCCATAATGGTATTAGGATAAGGGTGGGCTTTGGTAAGATGCTTTCCATACCGATATGAATGCAAACGGCACCTCCAAGGACTATGGGTCACATCTGACCTTGCTCTAATCTGCTAAACCAGCTCTGGAGGAAGTGAATGCTATCAAGATGTACAAGGGGTTTACCTTGTATCACGATCAGGAGCACTCTGCAGGCGGCTTGGGGCTGGAAAGGCTTCTCTAAACCCAGGAAAGCCTCCACAGCCCCTGGGCACAGCACTGGGCACCGCGCTCTGCACCCCGGCACTGGCACGAGCGCTGCTCCTGCAGGACGGGAAGAAACGTCCGGGATGGTGTGGAGCACAAGTGACCTCAATGCGAAATGACAGCTCCTCTTCAGGTCTATTCTGGGATCTGCCTGGATACCGGCGTGTAAACAGCGCGGAAGGAAGCTCAGCTCGGGGAGGACACCTCCAACCAGCTCTCACTCCCCCACGCTTTATACTTAGCGCCGTCGGAAGCGCTCGCTCCTCTGCAGGGCGCGGGTGGGAGCGGGCGGCTGCTGCCGGGCTCCCAGCGGGAGCACAGCCCCGATCCACAGGGACAGGGTGATGGCAGGGGCTGGAGGCGCAGCGCGGCAGGGGCAGCACGGAGCAGGGCACCAGCCACCTTGCAGCACCGTCAGCTGCTCACGGAGGGCCCCCAGCACCAAAAGCATCCTCAAATATCCAGATATGAATACAAATGACACTTCGGAACCTGCTCACAGTCCGTGCAGTCCTCCTGCCCACACAAAGAACAGCTTATTCTTCTGATAATACTTTCTCAGGTGCAAGCAGCCTTTTCTTTCTGCCATCTTGGACAGTTTTCTCTTGCTCTTTGGGAGAATTCTACTCAGAATTAAATCTGAGTAAATTGTGGTCATCAAATCTGTTTGTCTCCCATGATCTGTGAGCACACAGAGAGAGATTTCGGGTTGTGGCCTGGAATTTGCCACAAACAGCCCTGGAGCACACCAAGTCCCCCACATCCCTTCCCTGGGCCACACTGCAGAGCCACATCACTTCCATGAGAGGCTCAGCCCCGGGCCCTGTGGTGCAGGGATCCACCTGCCAATGAATTCCCAATCCCCAAATCTCCACCCCTATGAGAAGTGGTCCCCGGGACTCCCCCTTCCCAGCCGGGAGACAGGACTGCATCCCAGCAACTTGTGCTGCTCCAGAGGTGCTGAGGCTGGAGAGAGCCGGGCAAATCTGATTGCTGCCGGTATCACAGCCAGAGGGGCTTGGAGGAATTAGGGAACTGCAAATGCTTGATAAAAGGATGATGAAATAATCATAACGTGCTCATTTTGCTGCTGTGCTCCTGAAAGAGCTAAACCATGAGTAGCTGTATCGCCGGGTTCCCATTACTCACAGCGATGCTATCGCTGCCGCGCGCGTTCCTGGCTGCCCGAGGACGGTGGCTCGATTGCTCGAGCTCAGTAGTTACTGTCCGGAAGGTTTCAGTGATCTGATTATAACAGAAACCCTGAGAAGCTTATAGAGATGCTATTAATGGAGGCGTTCAGCCCCTGTGCTCTGCTGTGTGATGGGCTTAGGAGGATTGAAACTGTGCTGGGACTGGTTAATCCTCCCCGGAGCTGCTTCTGCCGCAGACATCTCGCCTGAACCCTCACTGAGAGCTGGGACTGATCCCGACCCCCCCAGCACCACAGCCTCTGCACCCCAAACCCCTTCCTGTAAGGAGCAAGTCCCCTTTAAGGGGCTATGGGAGCAGCTGGCCCCACTCTGCAATAAAGCCAGGCCCAGGCAGATAAGCTTGGCTTGTGCATAGGGTTTTTCATGGGCAAGGCTGCAGCTCAGTCTGCTCTGCAGGAGCTGGGGGACTTCCAAAGTCAGGGGGTGCTACTGAGGAGCTGTGCTATGTGCTAGACCCTGTGCCCACCTGGGCACTGCCATTGGGGTGCACTGGCAGCAGGGATGCACTGCAGCGCCTGGACCCAGCGATGACCCTAAGGACCACGAGCCCTTGTCCAGCTGCGGGGCCGGGAGGGGGTGTATGGGGTGGGTGCCTGGAAATGCCACATGCTGCTGCCTTGGTATGGAAGCTCCTGCTCAGGGGTGCTCTCTGCAGGCAGAGCCACCCCTGCAAGGCAGCTGGGGACAGGCAGCAGGCTTTGCTTTAGAAGGATGCTGCCTTGATTCATTTGCAGGGTGTAGCTTCATTTTTTACTGCATTCCCTGCATTGAGTGAGGCCCTGGGAAGGGTGAGATAGATGGCACAGCAGGGAACGAGGAGAGGGGCCTGTGCAGAGCAATGAACTTCAACAGATGGTCCATCTCTGCCTTGTGTCATCTCCATTGGCAGGTGAAATGGGGCAATCAATGGCCATAATGAGCACAACTGCCTCTGTGTGCTGCTCGTGCCATGAGGGATGTGCTTGGAGCAGAGGCTCCATCCATTCCTGGGCTTGGGTGAGTGAAACGCTGAGTCTGGGCAGCTCTGGCAATGGGATGGAGCTGGATGAGCCCTGAGGAGCTGGCTTCATCTCCCCCATGCACCAGGGCTCTCTGCACATTGCAGCCACTCACCAAAGCCATTGCTGCAGCTGCACCAATTCTGCAGCTAACAATGGAGCCCAGCAGCCTCTGCTGCAGACACTTCAATTAGGCCAATTCTGTCTTCCCAAAGGTAGAGGCTTCTTCCCTTTTCTCCTGGAAGCCTGTGGCACAGGCAGGCAGGGTGGTGACCTCCAGCCTGTGATGGGTGAAGGTGGAAGGAACCTCAGAACTACCAGTTCGCACCAGGGTGATGAAGGCGGGTTGGCCACAGGTGCCATTTACCACAATGGGAGAGGCTGGTGCCCAGCAGTGCCTGGTCAGGAGAGCTGCAGGTAGGGGCAGGCGATGTTCCTGCCCTCCCTCCATCCACCCTCTGCTCACTACGGCAGCTCAGGAAGGTGCAACCAGATAATATTAAATCCAAGGCTTCCTTCTGTGTTCGTACAGGGCTGATCCTGATCTCAGGTAAAAGAGGGGTGTCAAGGCTGGTTTCTGATGCACTCCTGTGTTGGTGGAGGGCTGCAGGGTGGGAAGGGCCAGCAGCCCTCCCAGGAGCTCTGTCCCATGTGGATCTCCATCACAACCCATGCAGATTGCACTGTCAGGGAGGAAAATACAGAGGGTTTGGGGTAAACCAAGGATGGGGATGCAAGCAGGTTGGGTGCGTCAAAACACGCGTGTGATGGATTGGAAATGTTTTGGGTTGGTTTCAGGTTTTAAATAATTTCTGCCTGAAATCTTGACGTGTGGCAAAACCTGACTCAAAACAGTTTTCCATTTCCAAATGTCAAAACAGACCGGTGCAGCCTCGACGGCCGCCTGGCTCCAAACAGGGGGTTGGAAACCTGCTCTTCCCTGTGGATACAATCTCTCAAATTAAGCTTTTCCAGTGGTAAAAGAAAGTTTTCCTCGAGCAGTTTTCCTGGCAGCTCAGCCGATGGGCACGCAGAATAGCAGCAGTCTGGTCATCGGTGAGTCCCCCACGTGGGAGCGCAGATAAGCACGGCCAGGGCAGGGTCTGCCCATTGCATTGGGTGTTTCTGAGCTGCTCTCCTGCTTTGTGCCACCAGTGCTGGTGAGGCTGGAGCGGGAAGGCTTGTGGATGGGTTTGTACAAATGTTCTTATCGTAGTCGCAGAGAATAGGAGGCAGTTCTATGGTCTGGTGCATGGTGCAAGGGCTGCAAGAGCAGTGCTGGTCCCCAGGTCCTGCTGGGGACAGGGAGTGACAGCCTGGGGGTGCAGGGAGCCCCAAGATCCCAGTGCTTGGCCCTGCTCACCGGGAAGATGTGGATATCGCATCTTCAAGGGCAGTAAGAGTGCTCTGCAGTGATTCCAGGGCTTGTGCAAAGCAGGCAGCTCTTAATACATACTGGGGTGCATGGGGTGCTGCAGTGGATGGAGCTGGGCAGCCTGTCCCCACCTCAGCTGGACCAAAGTGTGACTAATAGGCAGATAATTCAGAAGAAGGGAGACGCTCAGGCTTAGCTCAGGAGGAAGGTGCAGCAGAGGTCAAGGAGCTGCAGGACCTCCCTGCCTCCTGTTCCTGGTACCTGTACATCCCTCCTGTGCAGCCCCGAGCGCTGCATCTTCAGCTTGGTTGCAATTGGCACCTCTCCTATGGTTCCATCCTGCCCTGTGCTGAGGCTGGGGACCCGGCTGGGGACCCAGCTGGGTGCTGGGACTCCCAAGGCAGGATGGGGTCAGGGGCTTTGCCTTCCCTTTCGTGCATCTCCTAATACCACAGAGGCTCCTGTGGCTCAGGGGAGCTTCTGAACTGCTTTAAAATGCTGTTAAATTGGCCGTGTGCAGGGGTTTATTTATGCTCCCAGGACTGTGGTCTGAATATTTCATTTTAAAATCTACATCTTGTGTCACTAGCACTGCTCAAATAAGGTTGCCATGGAAACCCCTCATGTATGGGCATGGATGCTGGCAGCGGTGCCCGGCCTGAGGAGCTGTGCCCAGCGAGGACCAGGCTCTCCTCCTGGCCAGCACTCCTGTGCTTGCAAACAGGGGCAATACTCATAGAATCCCAGACTGGTTTGGGATGAAGGGACCTTAAAGCTCATCCAGTTCCAGGGTGACATTCACCTGCCAGGGATGGGGCAGCCACAGCTTCTCTGGGCACCCTGTGCCAGCGCCTCAGCACCCTCACAGGGAAGAGCTTCTGCCTAAGAGCTCATCTCAGCCTCCCCTCGAGCAGGTTAAAGCCATTCCTTGTCCTGTCCCTACAGGCCCTTGTCCCAAGCCCCTCTCCAGGTTTCCTGCAGCCCCTTTAGGCACTGGAGCCGCTCTAAGGTCTCCCCAGGATGCAGCAGAGGGGCAGGATCCCCTCCCTGCCCTGCTGCTCACGCGCCCAGCACACGGGGTGGGGGGGGGTCTGGGCTCCCAGTGCCCACTGATGGGTCATGGGAGCTTCTTGTCAACAATGTTCCGACAAGTCAAAGCTCTTTTCAAAACCCCTTTTAGCGGCGAATCCATTTCGCCTGTGCCTGACTCCTCACTCGGGAGCAAGGACACTGCCAGGAATAGGGGAATTAAACTTGCAAACCTCTCCCCGCCCCGCTCCAGAGAAGCTCGTAACTGCTCTAACGATCCGCAGCGGCCTGACACATGCCTGGAAATTGCACACTTCTCCGAGCTCCGAGGAAAATGGATTTTCCTCCCCGGTGCTGCTCTGTGGAGCTGCAATCAATGAGGCTTGGGCTCTCGGGCATTTGTTCCGGCCACACCAGCTCCGTGTGGGCACCCGCAGCCTTGTGGGGATGTGGTGATGCTCTGGAGCAGGTCCCTGTGTCCTCGTGTGCCCTGAGCACCAGCACCCTGGCAGCCATCCCACCCCGACACGTATCCCTGGGGATGAACCCGGAGGGATGCGAGCAGCAGCTAATGAGGAAGAGGACTTAAAGAGGCTGATCCAATTATGGAGGAACCAAGCGATTCACCGTGTGGAAGCGATAGGACCTGTTGTGTGCTGCCTGGTCCCATCGCTGCTGCCTCATCCCATCGCTGCTGCCTCCCCAGCTGACGGGGCCATTAATTACACTGATATCTCCGCAGGGATACCGGGGCTGGTGGGGACCACGGAGCAGGGGAGTAAAACCATTAGAGAGAGCAGTGCTTTGATGCAGGTGGGGATTTGAGTTCACTGCAGCCTTTTACAATATCTAATATAAGAAAGCCATGGTCTGTGCTTTGTCATGGGCAGATGGGCCTGTCTGAAGCGAATTAATGGGGTGGTTTTGAGAAGTAATTCATTTTCTGGAGAGCTGAGCCTTGCTGAGGTGCCAATAGAAAGTTTCCTGTGGAGTTTTCCAGTCTTCCTGGTAACTCCCTGAAGCCAAAACTCTGGTGCATCCCCAGTCTGGATCCAGCCAGCACCAAACATGGACACCCCGGGGCAGGGGAAACCTGCTATGCTCCTGCTCCATCCCAACCTCTGCTGCCATGTCCCTGCTCTGGAGGAGTTCATCACAAGGAAGGAGGAGTGAAGGCAAACGGATCCTGTGGCTCTCCTGGGCTCCATGATGGGGATGCTTCTTCCTCAGGGTCCCCCCGGCAAGAGGAAATGGAGTATTTTGGCAGCTTTTCAGGATACAAATTACACCGGGGGAAGAGAAGCTCCATCTTTCTCAACCAATCATCCAGCCTAGTCGTCTATATCAGGGTATAAAATGAAATGGGTTCCTAAAAAGGGAGTATATTTAGCTGCAAAAAGCCCATTCCAGGCAGCTATCTGAGAGTAAGATAATTAATCTCCCATCACTGTTAAGATGCAGCAGAGCAGATCTTGAGCAGTGAGTGCTGCAGTTAACTCCTTGGGAGCAGGTCAGCTCTGTGGAATGCAGCTTGTGCTCTGCCCTGTGCCGCAGGGCTCCTGCCAGCTCCTGTCCAGGCTGGAGTGATGGAGGGGATGCAGGAGCTTGGCAGGGATGCAGGAGCCCTAGAAGGGAGCATCCACTGGATTCAGCTAAAACGCTTTGTGTCTGAGGCCAGCTGGGGAACAATTACAAGCTCCGCAGCCATAAAACATCTGGCCAGACAAAGTTTAGTTCAATTATAATAGATGACTATTTCTCTGGCTATAAATCATTCATGCTCTCACTTCCAGGCAGTCACATCTATGGACTCTCTGACTATTCAAAGCCTCCCCCTGTGCTCTACCTGCCTGAAGTGTATTCATGCCTTAGTTTGATTTGATTTCCACTCCAGAACTGGAAATAGAGGATGACTATATGGCATTAGAGATCCAGGTGACCAGAACAGCCCCACGCTCGTGCTGCAGCATCACTACCCTGCCTGAGCTCATGGCACAGCTTCTGCATCGACTACAAGGCCTGGGTTAGAGCCGAGCTGCCTTGTGCTGGATCTGCTTGGCAGTGCTTTGTGTTTCCTTCACAAGATGTAACAGGAATCACAGCGTGGCTCTGGTCCAGGCTCCCAAGAGAGGAGCAGGTACCAGCAGCCTCCTCGGGGTCTGTTTGCTGCCTGTGGCCTCCCTCCTGCCCTGGGTTCTATGAGGGGTACCCCAAAAACGTGGTTTGGTTTTATTTGGAGTACCTCAAAAGATTCCCTGGGGCATCCCAGGGGGATTTGAAGCCCACCAGGTCCCGGCTGCCTTCCTGGGGTGCAGAGGTGCCTCAGAGCAATGAGGATGAACGCTGGCACTGTGGTACATGGATTTACTGCTCTCCCTGTGAAGGAACTGAGCTTTTCCCACCACGGGATGCAGCACCCAGTGATCACACCATGCATGGGGATAGGTGGCAGAGCTGGAGATGCTCAGGGCAAGGGAAGCAGGACAGGGATGGGGATTCCTTGTACCCCAGGCTGCACCTTCATCCCCGCACCCCCAGCATGGCCTGTTCCAGCTTCCCCAGGGACACAGTGAAGTCCCAGCTCTGCCTGCTCCATGGGTCTGCCGGCGCAGGCAGGGGGACGTCCCGCTGGTGGCTGCAGCATTCCCAAGCAATGCTTCCTCTGCACTTTGTGCCCTCGTGCCGCCTGCGCCGTGCAGTGCCCTTGAACAGACCCCTGTGGAACAAACTCCTCTGGAATTATGTAGCTCCGGCGCCTAATGATTCCTGACAGATTGCGCACAGCCCCGCTGCCAGCAATCAGGGAGGCAGGGAAAGTGCTGGGTTACTGATGTTTGTGGTTATTGCAGTTATTGGACTCCATTGATTACGGGGACACTGTGCCACGGAGGCTGGGAATAACGAGGGCAAAGCCCAGCACTCCCGGTTCCTGCACCGGCTGCCGGCCCGGAACAACCCTGCTCAACACCGCGGGACAGGATGCGCTCTGCTCACAAGCACGGTGTAACCACCCAGGGCACGGCCATGCGATGGGATGCGGTTTGTCAGCCCCTCACCTCCTCCACTGCTTCGTGTTTTCCCTCTACAGAAAGGAATCAACTGCACTGGAGCTGCCGGATCCTCATTATGTCAAAACGATTTGGGATTTGGCAGCGCAGCAGCTCCCTGTGTCCCACACAGCCCACTGCCCAGCTCCGTGCTGCGGATGCACCAGCATCATTCCCGAAATGGGCCCGTTTGCAGCCAGGATTTGGCTGAAGAAATATGAGATTCAATTTTTAGTTCTTTTTGTTCTATCCCAGCCTGGCTTGGGTTGAAGGGACCTTAAAGCTCCTCCAGCTCCAACCACGGGCAGGGACCCCTTCCACTGGAGCAGCTTGCTCCAAGCCCCTGTGTCCAACCTGGCCTCGAGCACTGCCAGGGATGGGGCAGCCACAGCTTCTCTGGGCACCCTGTGCCAGCGCCTCAGCACCCTCACAGGGAAGAGCTTCTGCCTAAGAGCTCATCTCAGCCTCCCCTCGGGCAGGTTCAAGCCATTCCCCTTGGCCTGTCCCTACAGGCCCTTGTCCCAAGCCCCTCTCCAGGTTTCCTGCAGCCCCTTTAGGCACTGGAGCTGCTCTCAGGTCTCCCCTTCAGGAGCCTTCTCTTCTCCAGGCTGCCCCAGCCCAGCTCTCTCAGCCTGGCTCCAGAGCAGAGCTGCTCCAGCCCTCGCAGCACCTCCATGGCCTCCTCTGGACCTGCTCCAGCAGCTCCACATCCCTCCTGTGATGTTGGCCCAGAGCTGGACCCAGTTCTAACTTTTCCTCACTAAAACCGGGGTCAGCCTCTGTTGGCAGAGCAGCAGCTTGGGGCTGGCACAGGCTTTGCCACCCTGCCCTGCCCTGGTCACCCAGCGCACCCTGGCTCCATCCCTGCTGGGCTGCTGCCGCTGCTCCTCAGTCCTCGCCTTGCTTCCAGCGCTGCTGGTTCTGTGTAATTAATTGCCAGCTGTATCAGTGATCAGTGATTTGTGTTTTAAAGATGTCCTGGCAGAACTAATTCCATTTCTGCACTGTGCCGTGCTGGGTGATGATAACCCACGGACAGCCTAAGAACGAGCTGCTGCTCTTTGTTTTAATTAATACAGATAGCAAGTATATTCTCATTAGCCATCAGGGTGGCAGGAGAGAAGCACAATCCTGCATAGGAAGCAGCAGCAGCACAGCCCCCAGCCCTGCCTGGTCCCCTCCTGGCTCCAGCCACCTCCGCATCCCTCCATGAGCACCCACACAGCACCGGCTGGGCAGGCACAGGGCAGAGGGCTCCCAACCAGCCCAGGATCGGTGCCGTGGCCCATCAGACCCTGACAAAAGCCAGTTTAGCCACGCTGCCCCGTGGCAGCAGTGCCATAGCAGGGGGTGCAGTGCCAGAGCTCTCTGCAGGGCTCCTCAGCAGTGCCTCTCACGGGTCCCTGCTCCCTCCAGCGCAGGAGGACACACAATTAGAAGGCACATTTGTAATTCCTGGGATTTAGAACAATTAAGCTGCTCCCTGGTAGTTCTGACGAAAGCAGCCCCTTGTTTCCCAAGGAAGTAGCAGCCTTCCTTGACCTCCGCTCCATTATTCCATTTGATTGATCTTAATTACAACAGAAAGGATAATGATAGTCTTTGTGAGGGCGCAAGTACATTGGGAACAAAGACGACAAACTCTTTGTTGAGAGCACACAGGGGCTGCTCAGGCAGTGATGGTGGGGATGAGGTGTGGGGTGCCGGGTCCTCTGCTCCCAGTGCCACTGCCAGTGCCCCACAAACCCCCAAATTCCCCCAAAAGAGAAGCAGGAGGCTAAAAGTATGTTGTAAACATGCAAAGAGGATCGGGTTGGGAAAGTTAAAGCCCTGACAGAGCTGAATCCCAGCCTGGTTTGGGTTGGAAGGGCCCTTAAAGCTCCTCCAGCTCCAACCACGGGCAGGGACCCCTTCCACTGGAGCAGCTTGCTCCAAGCCCCTGTGTCCAACCTGGCCTTGAGCACTGCCAGGGATGGGGCATGTGTAACTGATTGCCTGTTCTGTTCATTAATCACAGCTGCATTGAGTTGAATGAGGAAGCCCTTAAATAGGAGCCTTGAGGCTTGGTTCCAGTGTGAGCCTTGTCTCAGGGTGCTGTGTTGGGAAGCAGGGTGCTGGTGATGTGATGCTGAGCAGTGGTCTCTGCAGAAGAGCTGTGATATTTGCCTTGGCGTGTGGAGAGGAGGCTTCATCAGATGTTCCTCGCGTATCCTTGTAAACACACATGTGGTGTTGCTGGTGCCCGCGCCTGTTTCCTGGTGATGTTATTTTTGACACAAGCTGTTGACTGGGGGATGTGGTGGCAAAGCGCTTGATTCTGTTCTTCCCAGCAGGTAAGGAACTGGCAAATCATAGATCCGTGTGTCATCCAGCTCCGAGAGAGTCTGCTTTCTGCTGCTGCTGTTGCTTATGCTCCTACAGGGTCACTGTAACTTTAATGCAGCTTTGGGAGCAGTGTAGGATGATTAAAACAGGCACATCCAAGGAGCAAATCTGTTTATGAGGACTGCATCCTTCACACGTAGGGAAGGACCAGACGCTGCCAAAGGGGGCCTGGGCTGTCCCTGCACGGGGATGGTCCTGCTGCAAGCTGGTCCCTGTTTGCTAGGGAGAATGCAACAGCACGGAAGCATCAGAGCAGGGAGAGAAGCAGCTGGTTCAAGATGAACTTGTAGCCTGCATTTTCTATCTGGGAACACTCTAGTGTGTAACTGGGAGTGGTGCTGGGGGTGTTGGGAAGGAAATTCTCAGATCTGAATGCCTTCTTCACAACTGACTCAGACTCTGGCCTCATTGTTCTGACTTCCATAGAACCCTGGACTGGTTTGGGTTGAAGGGACCTCAAAGCTCCTCCTGCTCCAACCCCCGCCAGGGGCAGGGACCCCTTCCACTGGAGCAGCTTGCTCCAAGCCCCGGCCAACCTGACTTTCATCAGGCTGTTGCTTTGCTGTTCCTCCAGGCTTCTTGTTTTGATCAAAGATGCAGTGCTGTATTATTTAAGAGGCCCGTTTGATGCATGTGGAGTAGAAATGTGAAAAATCACAGGCCTTGCCCATGGAATCCTGCTCGGATCATCTGAGTCACTCAAGGAGACGTTATTTGCCGTGACTCAATTCCATTTGTGCGTTTGGGTGACAGTGTTCCCGGGAGCAGTAAGGAGTTGCAATCAGCCTGCTCTGCATCCCACTGGCAGAGCCGGGCATGTCCCACTATAGAGCATCTCCCATTGTGTTTCACCATCAGCTGCTCCCCAGCAGCCCAGCGCCCTGTGCGTGTTTCTGCGTATGCAAGAGCAGCAAAAGCTGTAGAAGATGGGGGGCAGATGCTGATGTCCAGCAGCATGTTCAGGATATGTCAGATGTGTCTCAGCAAGGAGATGTGGTTGCTTCCATCTGGGATGCAGCTGCAGCAGTGCTGAAGAGCAAGCTGCCTTCCACTGCAGACTCCAGATAAGCCCCAGCTACAGGAATGGAAAACGCTTTTGGATGTAGATGTTGTAAAGACATTTTGCAATGGAAAAACTGGAAAGATGTGGGGAAGAGGCTGATCCTCCTGGGTCACACCAGGCTGCACCTGCAAAGGCTCTGGTTCTGCTGCACCCTTCCCTCCATACCTTTCATAATGAATTCCAAGAAAGCCTCAATGCATTCTGAAATGGGAGCGCTGCCTGTGTCCTTCACAGTCATCTACACAACAAAGACAGCCATTTCACCGCTGGCAGGCATGGGCTCCTCTGTGTGCTGGAAACAAAAGCTGAAAAGAAGCCTTTATATTTTTTTGATTAGATAGCTTGAGAAGTTTGCTTTCACTGGAAATTGCCTCGTTGGCTTCATGGAGTGTCAGCTCCAGCGCCCTGATGGGAGAGCAGCCCCCGCTCCTCATCCTGGTGCTGGCTGCAGCATCCTGTGCTGCTCTGAGTGGTCCAGGAGAAGAGGAGCCTTTGTGCCTTCAGGATGCTGCGCTGGGCTTGGAGACAAACCCTGTGCTCTCCCCTTATGCAAGGAGCAGCAGCATTGCACAGCAAATGCCAGAAGGCTCAGCTCCCCTGAGGACAGTGGGTACCAGGAGCATCCCACCAGCCTGAGGCATAGACCATGGGTACCAGCAACATCCCACTGGCCCAAGGCATGGACTGTGGGTACCAGCAGCATCCCACCAGCCTGGGGCATGGACCATGGGTACCAGCAGCATCCCACCAGCCTGGGGCATAGAGTTTGGGTTGGGTGCTGCTCCCATCAGTGTGACTGTGTACAGAGAAACTACATTTAATTATTTTACTTTAAGGAATGACTAAGGGAGAGATTATCCGGGAAGTTTTCTTTTGGGGGAATTCTGGCACAAAGACAAATTGAAAGATTTCAATGCAGGCTGGGGCCTGAGTCCTGGCTAAAAATAAAGCAGGAGGCAGCAGCACCTTCCCAATGACATTAGCTCCATTCATCTCCCTGAGGATGCTGCCGCCGTTCCACTGGCAGCCTACAAAGGCATTAGAAGTTACATTTTCCTTCGCTATTTCTCAACTATATTTATGCTGGGAGGTGTTTGTGGAGGTACATTGTGCGCCTCAGGCGGAGGATTAATTCCGAACTGTCACCTCCCTTCTTGATGGGTTTGTAAATTCTGCTCTGTTGATTTGTACTCTCAGTAAACTGATAAAATCCTCTTTCCCAGACCTAACACACCATTCAGAGCTCACCGGGTTTAGACCTCGTTGCCTCATATATGTATGTAAATACAGTGTCCAGCAGTGGTTTAAAAACGTATGCACAAATAACCTGGATGGATGATAAGGGGTGAAGGGAACCGAGGTGCCTGATGGGGCTGTGTGCTCTGGAAAAGCAGATTTTCCACATCTTTGGATGCTGGGGCTTGGGGGGGGGGGGGCTTTGCAGGTGAGTGGCTGCTTTGAGGACATTGCCCCAGCATCTGTCCCCTCAGCACCAGAGCTGACTAGCTGTGATGGTGTTGGGAACAGTCTGATGTCCCCGAGGGTGCTCCTGGGGCTGGCACATGGTGCTAACAGTGCTTGGATCACAGCTTTAATGTCATTAGCATCATCTACCTCTCTTATTTTAAATTCTTCCCTTGTCTGTACCCTGTGCAGTGGGAAAAAGCACTGTTGATGTGTCCAAGGTCTGTAAGCTGCATCTGCAGAGCTCCTTGCTGTGGCAGGGATGCTGCTGGTGTGCTGGGAGCACTGGGAGGCTGTCAGGGCTCATGCAACAGCAGCCTTCCAGTGCAGGGACATGGGATCTCTGCAAATGGAAGTTTAGGGCTGCGAGGAACAGCTGATGTTTTACTGAAATCACATTTAAATCATGTCTAGAAGACACAAGCCCTGTTGCTGTGTGGCATCACACAGCCCCATCGCAGGGAAGAGCTGCAGGGCTGTGGTGGAGGGAGCATCACAAGTGATGTCCTCCCATATTGTCCCCCAGCCACCAATCTGCTCGAGATGAAGGATCTCAACCACAAAATGTTGACACGCTCCATTAATCCACCCTAAAAAGTCAGATGGAGTATCTCCTTTGAATTTTAAACATTTCCAGCCGTTCTGACTAGCTCTGAAATCATCCCGAATTGACCAGTTTCCAGAACATTCCCTCACTCCCCCCACATTTTTCCTGTTTCATTAGTGCCTGGATGTGTTCAAACTAATTTAATATCCTCATCACTTTGTTGCTTTGATTGCAGAACTACACCGAGCCTAACAGCAACTGCCACAGCACCTCGTGAGGGACTCCACCATCCTCTCTCCATCCCTGCCTGAGGGGACCAGCACCGGAACCGCTCCCACCATTGCCTACCTGCTCTGCCCCAGCTCTCCACAGCAGTGCCAGGTCCCTGCAGTAGTTCCTTGCTGATGGGCTGCAGCACATCACCGAAGCCCCCACCAGCAGCCCTGGGGACCATGTTTGGTGTCCCTTCCCTGCAGCACACCTCCCAGCTCCGGCTCATAACACACAAGCATGGATGACAGCGAGACGGACAGACGGGCAAATCCTTTCTGCTGAGCAGATGATGCTGCTCCAGGATCAGCCCCACAGATACTCCTTCTGTCGCGCTTGAATTTTTGGATGCCTTTGCTTTTGGCACCAGATTTTCCTTTCCAGACTAAAGCTTTGCATTTGGAATTGCACCTCCAGAGCCGGGTTTGGTGGCCAGGCTGCTCACACGTTCCCTCCCTGCTGCCAGGAGTTCAGCTTTTGATTGCATAAAGTTTCCTTGTATCATCCCTGGCAGTGTTCAAGGCCAGGTTGGACACAGGGGCTTGGAGCAAGCTGCTCCAGTGGAAGGGGTCCCGGCCCATAGCAGGGATTGGAACTGGATGGGCTTTAAGGTCCCTTCCAACATAAACCAGTGTGTGATTCAGTGATTCCTGCTGCAGCCATCTGTCCTGGGGTGCCAATGCCCTTTTGCTTCCCACATCCCTTACCCAATCTGATCAGCTTGGGAGGACACCATGGAGGAAGACATGGGGTCAAATCAGGTCTACACTGTGCTGCCCTGCGGGCTCCGAGCCACTCGGCTGGATCCCTGCTTCTACAGATCAGTGCAAGCGCAGCAGCTTGAGCGGCGTGATGCTAACGCGCAGCAACACGCTTCAAAGGGTTTGTTATTCCACATGCATGTCATCTAAGAAAGACGCTGGGCCAGAAATAGTGACTTCTGGAAAGAGGAGCAGTGCTCCCCGTCTGCGCCTGCTGCAGCCTCCGGGGCTCGAAGTCCCTGGCAACTCCTTGCCCATCACCTGCATCCCTGTGTTCCAGGGTCCCAGGGCTGTGATGCAGGCATGAGCCACAACTGCTCAAGCATCCCCCCAGCCCAGCCATAGGGACCACAGTCATAGATCCAAGTCAAAGACAAGCAGTATTGGTATTTGCTTATCATGCCCATCCCCACCCATGGGGATCCACAACACCTCGCTTTCGGGTATGAAAAATGAGTCTCCGTTCCTCCAGCTGTTTCCTAGCTTTGCTTCTTCAACCGCAGGCTCTGAGCAGCTCCTCCAGCTCCATGGATTTCCTCTGATTTCTGAAGTTCTTATGGATGAAGCCTGAGAGAGAACTGCACTGAGCGACAAGGAGGTTGCTGCAAGTATCACAACTTCACTTATTCCCCTTCTTCATCTTCCCCATGGTGCAGTTGCTGTAGGAATCACTCCGGGCTCTGCAGGGCCATTCCTCTCACACATCCTCACTCCTCTCCCCCACTGCAGCCGCACAGGGGTTTTCCCCTTTTTAAACTTATTATCCCAGAGGCACCACTGATGGGCTAAGCCTTGGCCAGCAGTGGGTATCACCAGCACCCCCAGGGCCTGCCTCATGCACCATGTTTGATAGCAGCGGGGTTCACCCAGGTGATGCTCTGTTGATCACCATGGGTGCTGGACAATTCTCAGGGTGCTGGGTGCTTGTTGGGGGTCCAGCACCCCCTGTCCATCTAGTGATGATCCCCCTGCAGAGCTGCAGGGTCCTTGCACAGAAGCAGGGACACAACCCCCTGAGCTCCCCATGCTTGGCAAGGTGGGGGCTGACAGAGCCAGAGCGCGCTCAATACCGAGTTCAGCCATCCCATCCCCTGACAGGAGTGTAAATCCATCCTGATGGCCTGGAAAATCGGAAAGCCAGTGCTCACGCTGTGTTTTCTATAGACATCTATCTCAACTCCTGAAAGATGCGTTTAGTGGCAGGCTCCAGTCCCAGCCATGTAACTGCATGTAATGCTAATTAAAATATAGCCTGTGTTTTGTAACAGGATTTCCTCGGAGCTTGTTTTTCTGTTCAGGAACCACTTTTAAACAGTTGACAAAACCCACATCAAGTAAATAACTTCTGGATTGCTCACAGAAGGTTGGTCTTTTCTTCCCCCTCCAGCCCCCCCCCCCCCCCCAAAGCCCACTGGAACTGGCTGTGCTCACTGCAATGGCAGAGGATTTGAAATGCACTGATTGCTGGGCGCTTGTAGTCCAGATCAAAAGCCGTGTGTTATTTAATCACAGAGCCTATTCCACTGAACAAAACTAAACGTGTTTGTACAAAATGGGATAACAAAGGGTCACAGTGCTGGGCTCTGACCCTGAATACCCACAGGAGCAGCCCTGGAAGGACATGCCACTCACAGCAGCCCTCAAATCCCCCCCCCAGTTATGCCCTGACACATACTGTGCACACTGCCTCAGCTGGGACTTACTCTCTATCAAGTTCTGAACCCAGAAGAATCTTAGCGCTGCAGGGGATGGATTATAAACCAACATGTTCCACGCTTCCCTTTTTATGTGGTTTGCTTTTACAAGACCTCCGTGTGGCATTTTGTATGCCAAAGTGAGCACATTCAGCTTCGTCGGTCTGCAGCCTGCCTCTCCAGCCCCGGATCCTTCCATCAGAATCCTCACTGACAGGGAAGTTAAAAATGTATAGAAGGAAACATCTGTGGCACCACAAACCATCCCCTTTAAATAGCATCTTTATCGATCCATAATGGGAAAAACATAGGAGAAGCAGAGGGCTGAAAGATACTAATTCCATTTGCTTCTGTTCCAGGCTTTCCCCGCTCCTTCTGCCAAGGAGGAGAGAAGGAAGAGGAGACGCTCACTATGGCCTCTGATAGCTCTCCAGCAGACAAATCCCCCCCGCTCTCAGCAGCCTGGCTCTGATGTTATCTCAGTGCTGGCACTGACACCGGCGGCACCAGCGCTCACTGCTCACTTGTTGCATGAACATGGATCTCACGCTCCCTTTTCCTCCCTGATGGACAATATTCTCTGGACAATAACCCCAGTGGTGCTGTGCTCACCATACAGCTCAGTGGCTGCTACCCTGCGGGGGCAACCAGCCTGGAGGTGCCTGAACTCCATGAAGAACAGGAGGGGAGTGCTGATGATGGGGGTACAGAGGAGTGTGATGCGATGCTCAGCACCCCCGGGCTGCACTCCTGCAGCGCCGCTGCCCCTCCTCTGCCCGCAGCTGCCAGCCTGGCTGTGTCCTGCCCGCACACTGCATTCACACACTGCTGACACCGTGCTCCTCGCGCTGCTGCCCGGAGCCTCCTGGCACGAGTCCTCGGGAAGGGATGTGCCTCCGCTGCCACCGCACCAGTGGGTGGGTGAGAGTGGATGCTGGAGGAGAGGCTTTCGCACCTCCTCTCTGTTGAGCTACATGGCTCCACGAGTGCAAAGCACCAAGAAGCCACCAGCCCAGAAACCGATGGGTGCAAGTCATGTGAAATTAGTTGCTTCTTGGAAGCACGAAGCGAAAGAGCAGGCAGATGGAGCCCAACGAGCCAGCTCTGCAGGGGCTGCTCCTGCTCCCCCTCACCGTTTGGGAGCAGCAGGGTTTGCTAAGCCAGGCCTGGCTGTGACCTCCTGTAAACAGACCAACAATCCCCTCCTGGGCATGGGGGGAGCCGCATCACCCCTCTGGCCCCAGGGCTGCGTGTGCAGGCGCTTGGGCTTTCACAGCAATAATTCGCCAAACCTTGCAAAGGGTCAGCTATTCATCAGCTCCCTCTGCCAAGGGAAGGGGAGTCCAGCACACTGTGTTCTCCTACCCTGAGATTTGTGACAGATCACGCTTACTGTAAGGGCCAGACCCTGCCCCGGATGAGCTGGGCTGCCTGCTGATGCTCCCAGAGGGTGCCTGGGACCAGGGCTGCCCTCCTGCCCGCAGAGGTGCTGCTGCAAGCCCGAGGGGCCCTACCCTTAGTGGGTCTGCTTGGGGTCCCTTGAAACCTCCCCCCCTCAGCATCATGGGGACCACAGCAGCTCCCTAACAGCCTGGACAAGAGCGTTTGTGTAACACCCTGGAGAAATCTGTGGTCTTTCTGTTTGTTCCAGTGCCAGAACAGGGCGCCAGCAACTGTGCACAGAGACTTCAGACCCGATTCCTTCTTGCATACGTGCATGTCCATACAGAGGGCACAAACCCACGCAGGTGAGAGACAAAATGCCGTAATCTGCGCCCATTTTTGGTTTGTTGCCCAGAAGGAAGGATGGATTCTGTAATACAATCCCTGCCTTGGTTTAAGACCAAGAAGTCGAAGTCTTTTAATGCAATGTGAACATGAGGACAGAAGGCGAAGCCGTGCAGGCAGCGCGACGCAGTGCTCCCGACACCAGGAGCTGCCGATCTTTGCTAAACCCACAGGGCCGGCGCTGGGGGTGAGGACGAGCCCCCCGGCCCCGCACACCGACGGCAGCACTGGCCGCTCCGGTTGCCTCTCACCAGTCCGCACTGCTGAGCAGCGCACCGAATGCCAGCGCCTCATCCCCGCAGCCTCCCCCGTGCGACAGCCCTGGCGCAGGCTCCGGCTGAAGCGATCTCTAAGCCCCACGCGAGTTTACAACGACTTTGTCAAGTCACCGGCAAGCGGGTCCCGGAGCCTATTCTTAGGTCTGTCACCACGGCAGTGGGAGAGGGAGCGGATCTGCGTGGAAACGTGAAACACGTGGAACGAGCACGCAGCCCCTGGGCAAACACCACCCCGCAGCCACCCCCTGCGTGCCCAGCCGGTGGGGACGGGAACGCCGCCGTTCCCCACAGCAGTGGCTGGGAGCACGGGGCCGCTTTCCCTGCGGGCTGGAGGCGGAGGGTCCGGCGCAGCTCCCCGGGGGGACCCGGCTCCGTTCGCGCACGGCTCCCGTTAGGACGCGGCCCCGGCGGCGGGAGCTGTCCGCCCCGGGGTGCTGAGCGCCGCTGTCCCGCCGGGCCCCGCTGCCGTTACCGGTGCTGCTGCCGGTGCCGCGCTCTCTCGCCAATGCCAGAAGTTTCATCCCGGCCCGGGGCGCAGCAGAAGCGGGCGTCCCCCGCCGGGGGTGGCACAGCCGGGTCCTCCCGGGCCGCCTGCCCCCTTCCCGGCAGACTCCCCCCTCCGCGGTCCCCGCGGCATCTCCTCCACCCCCCCGCCGGCAGGCGCAGGGCCCCGGCAGCCGTGCCCCGGTACCCCCGCACCGCGCCGCATCCCCGGCCCGCTCCGCGCCGCTTACCTGGCCGCGGGGCCGCGGGGCTGCCCAGCAGCAGGGCGAGCAGGCAGAGCCCGCGGGGCCCCGGCATGGTGCGGCGGCGGCGGCGGGCGCGGCGGAGCCTCCGAGCTGCTGCGAGCCGAGCCGAGCCGAGCCGAGCCGAGCCGAGCCGAGCCGAGCCGAGCCGGGGGCGGGCGCTGCCGCCGGGGCCGGCGCGGGGGAGCGAGCGCGGCGGAGGGCGGAGAGGAGCGGAGCGGAGCGGAGCGAGCGGCGGGGGAGGGCGCCGGCGGCCGCCCCGGCCCCGCGCAGCGCCGTTCGCTCCGGCCCCGCCCGCGGCTCCCCGGGTTCCTCCCCCCTCGCTTCGCCCCAGCCCCACAGCCCCGCTGCGCTCCCGCGCTCCCCCGGGGCTTCCTCTGTCCCTCCCCCGTCTCCCCCGACTCCAGGAGCCCCCAGCCTGGGTGCGCTCCCCACTGCAGACCCTGCCGAGCCTCTCGTGTCATCTCACTGCCCCTTGTCCCCCAGCCGCCTCAGCATCCCAAGCCCCCCTCAGCATCCCAAACACCCCCCAGCATCCCAAACCCCCCTCAGCATCCCAAACACCCCCCAGCATCCCAACCCCCCCTCAGCATCCCAACCCCCCCTCAGCATCCCAACCCCCCCTCAGCATCCCAAACCCCCCTCAGCATCCCAAACACCCCCCAGCATCCCAAACCCCCCCTCATCATCCCAACACCCCCTCAGCATCCCAACCCCCCCTCATCATCCAAACACCCCTCAGCATCCCAAGCCCCTCTCGACATCCCAAGCCCACCCTCATCCCCTTTTCCTCCCCTCTGGCTCCCCAAAAGCAGGCTGTGAATAGGGCAGTGGTGCTATGGGGGGCTGATACAGGCCCTGTACCCCTCCCTTGGGGCCATGGATCCACCAACGTCTGGTCCTGCTGCTGCAGGCAGTGAAGCCAGCCTGGGGGGAGCTGCATTCTGTGAACAGCCCAGGTACCGAGGGCCGCACCAGAGCACACAGGTGATTGCAAGGACTTCGATAAGAACAGAAATAGAGGCTTTGTTGTCTCTAAATCCGGATTCCTACCCTGTGATTTACATTAACTGTAAATCACCTCCCTGTGAGAGCTGCCTGGTCCTCCCGGCCACTCTGCCTGTCAAGTCAAACAGCCAGAGCACTGCCACAGGGCACGGCACAGTGTCCACCGCCACAAGCCCAAGGCCAGCCTTTCCCTCAAATAGCCAGTTTGTTGATGCTGCCATCTGAGAAGTCTCTGCTACCTTTGAGAGAGCAATTACATTGATTTGGTTACCTCAGCAACAACAATCACCTTCTGGTACCACTACAAATGCCACCACGCAGAACACATCAAGTCAAGAAACTGTCCAAACACGGGGACGGATCCTGCTGTCCCTGCACTGATGCCGCTGCAGCCGGGGCTGAGGAGCACAGTGCAGGCTCTGCACAGCCAGGCCATTTGCATTCCCTGTGTCGCTCCTGCCTGCAGCCAGCTGGGAGCTGTTGGGCAGCAGGCGAGAGAAGGACACAATAAGAGAGGGACAGAAGGCACGGAGAGGTGCAGGGCATTACCCAGCGCTGTCACTTCAACACAAAGTGGGATTTGCCTGCTCGCAGGTTTAATTTGCTCTAACAAAGCTATCTGCGGCAGAGCGAGCGCAGTCTGCTCCGGGCCCCCCTCCCCGCCTCCCTTCCTGACCTGCCATTATTCAAGATTAAAGTTGTCTCTCATTTAGCAGTTTTCCTTGAGCGGTTTTGATTGTGTTCATCTGCATTGTAGTAAACTCCGCAGATAACCAGATAATAACACCAGCACCATGGTAACAGCCAGGAGAGAGAGAACGAGTGCTGTACTTGTAACGCAGAAATGCCCATGAAGTGGCCAAAGTGGATGGTGATGGAGAGGGTTAAGCTCAAGCTTCAGCTTGTCTGCCAGGATGAAGGAGCACAGTCAGGCCCAGGTCCCAGTCCCCCAGGACATTCCATCCAGCACCCAACCACCCAGGGTTGCTGCTGCTCCACTGAGGGCCGGTGGGGATCCTGGGATGCTTTTCCTGACTCTCCACAGCTCCTGGGCCTGTATGGACTCAGTGGCTGCTGGGGACAATGCTGCTTGGTGGGGGACTGGGGCAAGCTGGGATGAGGCAGGATGCACCACAGGATGCACTGCAGGATGCGCTGAGGGATGCACTGCGGGATGCACTGCAGAATGCACTGAGGGATGCACCGCGGGATGTGCTGAGGGATGCACTGCGGGATGCACTGCAGGATGCGCTGAGGGATGCACCGCGGGATGCGCTGAGGGATGCACCGCGGGATGCACTGCAGGATGCGCTGAGGGATGCACCGCGGGATGCACTGCAGGGTGCGCTGAGGGATGCACCGCGGGATGCACTGCAGGATGCGCTGAGGGATGCACCGCGGGATGCACTGCAGGGTGCGCTGAGGGATATGCTCCACATAGCTGGTGTGTAACAGGGTGATCTGAGTAATTTTTCTCCTGCAGCCGGTGCTGAGGCCTAATGGTCTGTGGAATTTTAGCCCAAGAAACAACAGCAATGTCAGCAGTGGGGGAATCAGAAGCTTTGGTGTTCTCCAGCGTTCCCCCTGAAACACCAGGGTCCTCCTGCTCACAGCCAGGGCCCGCAGCTGTGAGACCCCTCCAGCCCCTGGCTCCTCCAGCACTGTGCATGGTCATGCATCACTGTTCATCACCATGCATCATCACCTGCATCACTGTGCATTGTTGTGCATCATCACCATCTATCACCAATCATCATCACTGTGAATCATCGTGAATCACTGTGCATCACCATGCATCACCCTGCACCATCACTGTGCACCATCACCATGCAGGGAGCGCTGCTGGCAGGAGCAGGCAGGATGGTGGCTCTGGGCAGGCAGGGCAGGCAGCAGCAGCTCTGGAGATGTTTGTGTGGTCACAAACCTGGGGTATTCAAAGGCAACAAAGAGACACGTCTCCGGAGGCCACTTTAGTGGGCATTGCTCTAATTAGCACCATGTTCAATGGCAGTTACCTCAGACCTTTGATTAACAGTGAAGAAAATCAATAAGCACGCTAAAAATCCAGATAAGTTTCACAGCTAATTTTCATTTCACATTTTAATCTCGTATTAACGTCAATCTTAATTACCATAATTAAGTCAGATGTGACTTAGCAATGGAAGCTTGAAGATAAGATGGTGCAAGAAAGGCAGAGCCTTGTGAGCAGAAAAGCGCTGCTCACCATGGTCTGGGATGCAGCTGATGCTGGTGAACACCGACACCAAGGCCGTTCCCAGCCTTGCCTGAATCCCTGCAAGGGGCTTGTCCCCTGCGATGTCAGCAAGAGCCTGGGACCCTCTGACCTGCTCTGCCCCATTCCAGGGTACCCGAGTCTTCAACCACCTCCTCTTCTCAGCACGCAGCAGCGCACAGAGGTGTCAGCACATCCGTGCTGGTCATGCCTGAGCTCTGCTTGTCACAGCAGGAGAGATCCATGAGTTCCCAACTGCCCGGAAAATCAATCTCTCATTTATTTTCACAATGGAGATGCAGCAGCCCGGCGCTGCTGCCCGTGCTCTGCAGTTGCACCTATCGATCGTCATCTGCTCTCTGCTCCCTGCTCCTCGCTCCATCCGGCCCGTGCATCCCCCAGGAGCCCTGGGACACAATCCGCCTGCGGGATGCTTCCCTTCCTGCTGACTCCCTGCGCCTGAAGCTGGGATTTTATGGACAGTGATGTGTCCGGGCCCTCATTCCCAGCCCTGAGGGTCATAGAATCCCAGAATGGGTTGGAAGGTGCCTTAAAGTTCCTCCAGCTCCAACCCCTGCCACGGGCAGGGACCCCTTCCACTGGAGCAGCTTGCTCCAAGCCCCTGTGTCCAACCTGGCCTTGAGCACTGCCAGGGATGGGGCTGCCCATAACCTCACTGAAGAGCATCTCAGGGCTTAAATGTGAGTCGGGTGCAGATCCCTTTGCCCACGGCCAGTGTAAGGAGTGCAGGGCTCAGAGCAGAGGTGCTGCTGCTCAGCAGCAAGGTGGGGTTTCCCTGGTGCTTGTGGGCAATGAGGCCCCAGTGCTGGGGGTACAGGGTGGGAAAGAGGGACGGAGGTGTTGGGAGGGCAGATCCCAACCTGGGTGCATCTGGGGGTCCTGGCTCCAGATCCCTGCAGCGCTGCCTAGAGCACTCCAGGGCTCCAGTACCAGGCTGGTACAGATGCTATGGGGAGGGGGGAAAGCAAGGCTCCTGTGAGGGCACACAGGGCCAGTCTCCTCCCTGCAGCTTTCCCGGGATGCCTTCACCCCTCCCTGCAGTGCCTGGGGGGCCTTCAATGGCAGAAGGAAGCGGAAAAATAACCTCAGCTTTCGGCTTGGAAGCTGAGGTCTCCCGTAGCGAGGCTGAATGGGGGCTCTGAGGAGCGGTCTCCAGGCACCGCTGGATGGGGGCACTGCTGGTGAGTGGCAATATTGTCCCAGGGCAGAAAAGGCCTTTGTCCCCCTGGGATGGCAGAGCCACTCCAGGCCTTGGCTTTGGGAGCAGGCTGCCTCCCTGCTCTGCCTCCCAAACACGGGCGCTGAATGGGGGGTTTGAGCCTGAGGCCAGGCTCGGGTCCAGCCCCTTTGAGCGAGTGCCTGCGGGCACAGCTGGGGGCCCTTTCAGGAGGGAAGTCCTTGTTCCTTGTCAACAAGAGAAGACTTTGCACAGCTCAAAAATAGGCTCTCTATTGCCCATTGGGGTCTGGAGGGGGCTGAGAGGGACAAAGACACTGCAGGGATGGCAGGCAGTGTCCCTGCGGAGCAAGAGGGAAGGGACCCTGTGGGCAGTGCTGGCTGCTCCTCGGCCAAGCACCAGCCAGGGCTGGGGCTGTGCCCTGCAGCATCACCAGGGCATCCACTTCAGCATCCCTCAGGGATGCGGTGCCGCTGGCTTCAAAGAGAGGATCTCTGCGGCACATCCCAAGGAGTCGTCCCGCTGAGCAAAGGCTTTCATCCTGCAGCAGGGATGAAGCCTGGGAGCACCTACCTGAGCCCATGGGACCTTTATTCCCCAGCCACAAAGCAGGACATTGATTTATCCTCTATGCATAATTCACAGTTTAATTAACTCAAGCTCCTCACAGCAGCACTCAGACAGGCTCCCATCAGCTTCAGGCACCACTGCTCTTCCAGCCCACCCCACTCCAGGGTTATTTCCTCTCTCCCAAGGCAGTGATGCTGCTCCATAGCAAGTCCATATGAGCATCTTCACAAGTGCTGGAGACAACCAGCTTCCACCAGTGCCAGCTGTCAGAAAATACCGGCTTTGTCGAGGTTCTCCTGCCTGGGCCATTCTCAGTCTTCATTCCAGAATCAGTATTCATGCCAGGACACTGCTGGTATTTACTCATCACATCCCATATAAACGGCAAGATAAGTGACTCTGCACCAGTTTCTGTTACTGAAAACTGGATTTGAAAATTCATGAGTGCACGGAACTGTGGTGTCCTATCTCCCCATTTTTCCTTGAGGAATAGAACCAGGTTTTTTTAAGAGAAGAAGTTTTATTTAAAGTGGGCCCCAGTGCAGCATCGTTTTAGTTCTGTCCTGCTGCCTCCAGAAACAGGGATTTCTTTGCCCCTGCAGTGTTCTACATTTCCTGGAGTCTATTTATTGTCTCTAGGAAGATGTTCTGACTTTTCCACTTGCTCCCATGCCTTTCAGGGGCCCCCAGCCTGGGGCAGGAGGGCACAGCATCCGTGCTCAGCACCTTGAGCCAGGCAGGAGCAAAGGGAAGGCTCGAGGTGTGTGCAGTGCAGCCTGGGCACTGATCAGAGGTAACAGTTCTCATCCGGCCGGCCCAGATAACTTCCCCTCAGGAATCTTGAAAGCAGCCTCTGAGGAGCTGCTGCAATCAGCATCTCTGGGTGACGCTGATTGGGAATAACTGCTGAGGTGCTGCAGAGAGCAGAGAGCAGTGCCCTGGCACCGCTGGGCAGCACGGCAGGCAGCGGCCAGCGGCAAGGAACAATGGAGTAAGAGGGAAGGGAAGGGAAGGAAAGAGCGGAATTAGCACCGGTAACCATGGCATTATGAACACCACATTTTGTCGATGAGCTGATTGCAATCTTTGAGGAGATTATCCATTTGATGGAGGAAGGTGCCAGAGCCGCTGTCACAGGTTGCTGCAGCGTGTTTGATGTGGTATCAAGCAGTATCCTCATGACAAGCAGCGTGGTGCAGTATCAGTGCGGTGCATCTTAAGTGGGTTAAGCAGCGGCTCATTGACAGATCGCAGAGAACAGCAACGAGGAAGGATTTTCAAATGGAGGAATTATTAATGAGCCCGTTAAGAACTTGTGCTTAGCTCCGCTGCTGCTCCACATTCCCATTTATGATCTGCAGGTAAACACGGAATCACCAGTGATTGGATTGCCAAGCAGGAGATTAGCAGGCTGGTTAACACGAACGGAGACGGGAGACGTGCAGACACACGGCACAACGCGGATCCCAGTGCAGGATGAATTATTGAACCAGATGTGGTCCAGCCACTCAGATGCTAATTCCTGTGCTGTGAAGCAGAGGGGTGGGAAAGCCGTACTCCAGCCAGCACTGGAAGGGACTTGGGGGTCCCATCGTGGTGGCAGTGGTGCTTTACTGCATCAAGGCATTGCAGAGGCAGCGCAGCCTGTTCCTAATGGGGTCTGTGCCACCTCAACAGCAGAGCAATGGAATAGAAGGGACATACCTGCATCCCCCATGCTTTGGCCATCACCCATGGAGCCAGTACACGTGAACCAGGCAGCAGAGGGAGCAGGGCAGCGGCCATGCCTTGCTATGGAGGCATCATTCCCTGCAGCCCAGCCGTGGTCTCTCCCAGCGCCCTGGTGCTGGTGTCTCTGCAGGGGCCGGTTGTTCTCTTTGCAGGGAAAAAGGGGACTTGTTCTAATGCTCTTTTCAAGAAAAAACCTAAATTCCGTACTGCGCTGCTTTGCTCTGACCCGTCTCCCAAGCTGTGATGCTTTAATTGATTTGCTTGTAAGAGCTTGGCAGCAGAGCCCGTGCTTTGTTGGTAGCATTTCCGCAGCTCCCGCAGGTGGAAAGCCATTAACTGCCTCCAGACTCAGCCCTCCGCCTGCGAAGTGCCTTTGGGCTGATGCTTGTGGGTTGTTTTAAAGGAAAAGCCCCCCTAAAACACACAGTGTTGGTGCTGGTGGCCAGGTCAGCCCTTGCACCCTGCCCGGAGCTGGAGGTCCATGTGCGCACTGACCCTCCCGTCCTGCAGCACAGTGGAGCTGTATGGATACAGGCCTATTTATTCCCAGAGATCTGAGCAAAATAATAGCATTTCACTAGTGCAGAGCTATTATCAAGCCTTGCTCTAACTTCATGCTGCTGCGTGTGTCAGTGTGATGAGGGGTTGGTAATAAACCTACCAGCAGTCACTAAGTGCTGCTATATAAATGCCTCCTCTGAAATAACAGTACTTTGGCTCCCAGCACCTGCTCACAGTCCTGAGAACAGGGACTTGCCAAGGCTGGAAGGTCCAGTGTTGGTTCCTGGTACTTCAGACAGCCGGTGATGGGATCCAGCATCCCAGAGGGGTTCATCCCTCAGAGCCAGCCCCATGGCTCTGTGCTCCCACAGGATCCATCCCGGGCTCCATGCAGGGGTTTGCTCTGTGTCATTGGGAAGGGTGGCACCTTGCCATGGCAGCCGGTGCGCAAAGGCATCGGGCCCTTCCCTGTTTGCGGAGGCAGCAGCTCTGGGGGGACTCTGTGGGATGCAGGCACGACTCGGAAAGGCAGGAGGGAGGCTGTGGAGGAGGGAGGAGCAGGCAGCCTGGAAATAACATGTGTGGGGCCCTGGCAGGGCTTCAGCATCGCAGTGTGTGTGCGTGTGCATTCGCACGGCGGGAGATGTAGCGCAAGCTGCAATGAGATTAGCTAATGTACTGCAAACACCACCCGTCTAGCAGGGAGAGCTCCCCCTCCAGCAGACCCACAGCTTCATGCCTGGTTTACTGGGTAATGCCGCCCATTAACCCCAGTGCCCTGCCTGTCGGCGAGAGGGGGGGATGCAGAGGCTCGCTGTGATGTTGGTGCGGGGTCCCTGCGAGCACCCAGCGGTGTTTGCTCCCTGCAGCCCTGGCACGTTGCTGCCCGAGGGGTACATCCTCTCCATGGCACACACTCAGAGCTGCCAGCATGGCCCTGCCTGTGTGTGCTGCACCTATGGACAGGAGCAGGGGCTGTTCTGCTGGGCACAGTGAGCACACAGGGCCCTGGGGCCGCTCTGCAGCCGCTGATAACCAGTAACGTCCCCCAGTGCCTCCGCTACAATGAGCCACGTGTTTTCAGAGGATGCTCTTGGCCAGGCTCTGAGATGCTTGGCAGAGGGAAGCAGTTGTCATAGAAGGGGCTTTTGCAGGCTGCAGGCTTAGTTTTAACCCTCGGTACGTACCAGCTCTAGAGCAGAGAGGTCTCTCCAGACACGTAGCTGTGCTTGTAACACTGATGATGGTGACAACTGCAACAGCAGAGATTAGTTTTCCTTCTCTCCCATATACGCATGTGTCCCACAAGAGGATGAGCTCTTTGCAGAGAGCAGAGCAAGGGCTCTGTGCCAGTGCTAAACTCCTCTGTACCTCCATTGATCGGAATGGGAAGAGAGCAGTCACTGCCCTGAGGATGCTTGTGAGCAGGAGAGATTGGATTCACCCTGGCTTAGCTTCAGAACTCCTCCTTGGCTCACCCTGTGGGCAAACCAGCTCGGAGAAACCATGCTCAGCGCTGCTGGGGCAGGGGCAGAGGGGCAGACTGTCCCCAGCGGTGGCATCCGTCTGCTCCAAGGAGGGCAATCACAGAGGTGCAGCAGGATCGCAGCTCTGCCACTTGCCAGCCCAGTGGGTTCAGTCGCCCACCCTGGAAGCACACCAGCACTAAGCAACGTGTGCAGTTCCTTCTGTGGTCCCTTGCCCGCAGAGCTCAGCACCTCCCACAGCTCCTGCTGCCAGCTGCTGCCTGTGCAGAGCAGAGCCTGCACAAACACTGTCCTGCTCTCCTTTAGCCTGGCCATTAGGGTGGCTTACGAGGACTGTTCTTGTTCTTGAGTCCCAAGAGGTTTCAGGCACCTGGCTCAGTGGGGTACAGCACACAGCACGCAGCCCTGCCTGTCCTGGTGGGGACGATGCTCCTTCACACCCAGACCCACATGGGTTGTTCTGCACTTCTGTATCAGTGCAGCCGGGACTGAAGAGGTGGAGCTGGGGGACACGTCTCTGGAACCCTTAATGCCATCTTACATGGACCTGTCCTTTGCAGGATCCTCATGCAGGAATCGCATGAAGGGGAGTTAGGGGGGAACAACAGACTGCAGCACCTTCAGCTGCAAAGAGATTGTCGCCTGCCCTTGGGCTTCAGCCACCCCGGGACAGGTGCCCTTGAAGCAGAGCATGGTGATGCTCTTACTGGTGCTGTGAATGGTGATGCTCTCACAGATGTTGCTGCTTGGCCAGGGCAGGGCATTCTCCTAGCACTGGCATGTCCCCGGCTGCTTTTCTTCCCTGTATTTCAGGGAATAACACCCACTGACCACACAGAACCAGCTCTGGGGCAGCTCAGAAGTGGGTGTCTATCCCAAATACCTCCAGGGATAACAGCATCCTGCTGATACCCGTGCGGCACCACCACTTCTCCAAAGCACAGCCCTTGTTTTTAGGGAATCACCCCTGAGTGCAGTGAATTAACAACACTGTGGGGGATTTAAGATGGAAGCAGCCTCCTGACAGCCCACGCGTAGGTCTAATAATTTACTATAACTGCCTTTATGGGGACTGTAAAAATCTGAAACAAAGCTGGGAATCGTCAGAGGAGCCCACGGGGAGACCAATTTTTGCATAACCGCAGTTTTGCAGACTCCAGTGCCTTGTCCTTGGGGCCCTGGGGTGTGCTGGGGACCAGCCCTTCTGCTTGTGTGAGTGCGGTTCGGCATCAGACACGGAGCACTGAGCTGAGCTCTTAGGCAGAAGCTCTTCCCTGTGAGGGTGCTGAGGCGCTGGCACAGGGTGCCCAGAGGAGCTGTGGCTGCCCCATCCCTGGCAGTGCTCAAGGCCAGGTTGGACACAGGGGCTTGGAGCAAGCTGCTCCAGTGGAAGGGGTCCCTGCCCGTGGCAGGGGTTGGGGCTGGAGGAGCTTTAAGGTCCCTTCAACCCAAACCAGGCTGGGATTCTGTGCTTCTATGGCACATCCCTTGTTAAGCTGAATTGCACGACTGGAGAGTTCTCCCTCCTCAAAGAGATTTCCCATTGCATTGCTGCAATATCAGCTCCAGCAATGCAAGAGTGAAACCCGAGGTGAAGCAGGCATGGGGCTGTCCTGCCTCCCTCACTGCCTCAAAGCTATCTGACAGCTTGGAGCTAAATTCAAGCCTTTGCAGCCTGTCCGTGCTGGAAGAGCTGCAGGTTGGACCATCCCTATCCCAATCCACTGCTGAAAATGGCCAGTTGCAGGCAGAGACATTCCCCCCCGTGGCTCAACCAAGCTGCTCTCATTCCCCTCCTGCTATGGCCAAAGGAGATGTGTTGCTTTGCCTGACATCCTTTTCCTGGCAGCATCAGCAGTGCATCTTTCCCCTGTGACACGTGGCTAGTGGAGCCGTGATGTGTCCCACTGGTCCCATGGCTCCCAGCCCCTCTTCCCAGCACAGGATGCAGAGGGGTGGGAAGCAGAGCTGTGCTGGGAGGCTGGGCTGGAAGTGAGACAGGTTTTTGTCGCCCTGGTGCGGTGCCCTGCGCACTTGGCTGTCCTTCCTTGCTTCCAGGCAACCTTTCAGCCCAGATGGAGCGCGCCATAAGGAGGTTTGTTTCCTTCCCAAAACACACAACACATTCCCTGCCTGTCTAACAAGGTGTCTGCGCAGGGCTGCGCTACGTGGGGCAAGGCACAGTTGATGCTGTGCTGTGAAGAGCATGCAGGGGATAACAGCTACACCAGCCTTATCCCGGGGGTGATGCAGCCTGCACAGGGATGCTCCTTGGCATGAACCCTCAAGCTGCACCAGGGCAGGTTTAGATGAAGCTGAGGAACAATTCCTGCCCCAGAGGGTGCTCAGGCTTTGGAACAGGCTGCCCAGGGCAGGGCTGCAGGCACTGTCCTTGCAAGTGTTCACACACCGTGGAGACGAGGCCTCAGTGCCATGGGTCAGTGGTGGCCTTGGGGTTGGACTCAATGAGCTTAAAGGTCTTTTCCAACCTGGTTCATTCCATGATTCCCTGGAGGAGGTTTGGAGCTGAGGGGCAGCCCCAGCACAGAGACGTTTGCTCCCACCTGGGGCTTGTTACTGAGAGCCATTAAAAAGGGCTGGAACTGCCTCACCCTGATGCTGCTGGTGCAGAGGAGGCTGCCCATGGAGCAGGGCTGAGGTGAGGATGGTTGGGCTGCTGCTGTGTGCATGGTGAGTGGCTGTGTGCTGGCAGGGCTGGCTTGTGAGAGGGTTTCTTGCTATCAACAGCTATCCCAGCTCAGGGGTTCATATCCTGCACTCCCATCCAGTGCTGGGTGCCCAAGCCCAGCTCTCTGAAGCAGGGTGGGAGTGAAGGACAGCTTCATCAGCACATGCAACCCCAGGGCTCCAGCCTGGTGCAGTCTCCCTGGGGTGATCTATCTCCATAGGCAAGTCTGTAAATGGCTTCTTATAGAACACAGCTGCAAATGGTTTAAACCTCTCTTTTCCTCCTAAAATCAGCCCTGCCTGGCCCTCAGGAGGTTCAGCTCCCCCAGCTCTGGTGCTCTCCCTGTGGTGGGTGCAGCAGGAGCTGGAGCATCGCCCATTGCCTTTCCCAGCCCTGACTGGTCCCTCTGCTTCTGACGGCCCAGGGAAGATGAGGCAGCATCTTACCAAGGTCAGAGTCATCCCATGGGAGAAGTGCTTGTCTTTGAGGGGAGGGTGGTTTCTGATCCCTGGAACACCCCCTTTCCATCCCTGTGCAAAAGGGCTGATTTAAGCCCCCACAAAAGGCTGGTGGAGGCTCAGGGCCGTGCTGCTGAAGCCACACACCGTAACAGCGAAGTTCTGCAGCATCATCAATGTGCTTGTTCCCTTGCTGTGCCAGAGCCAGCCCCAGGCTTCGTCAGGGCTCAGTGTTGATGGTGCGTGTGGTCTGTGGTGAATGTAAAGCACGTGCTGCCCCAAGTGCATCCCTGCATGCCCTGGTGCGGGTGCTGCAAGCTGCTGCCTCAGCAGAACCCCAAGGGACGGGGATGGGGATGGGGAAAGGGTCTGGAAGCAGGGGTAGGGATGGGCGGCTGCAGGGACATTGGGAAGGACAGAGGTCGGAGCTGCCAGCTGGGATTTCTCCAGCACCTAAAAGCCAACTTTGTGCCTCTGTTATGAAACGCAGCCATGGTTTTTGCTTTACAAGTGCGATTGCTTATAACAGCATGAAATTACAGCCAGAACTGATCAGCCTGGCAGCAGATAAGGGAAGCTGTCAAGTGTGGCAGTGTGTTGTTACATGGGAGGATCAGAGGGAGGAAGGGTGGCAGCCCCCAGACACAGCGGCTCCAGGACCAGCTGCCTCTCCAGGGGGGTGCTGGTGGTGCTCCTGGTGCCATGGCTCCAGGGTTAGACCTGGCAGTGATGGAGATGGGCGTGGGCAGAGAGAACTGGGCAAGATGTGTGTTGAGAGGCTCACTTTTGGAATAGGCCTGGCCTGCCCAGTCCAAAGCATGCTCAGCCTCCTGTCTGTGGGACCCCAGCTCTGCATGTCCTGGTTGTAATGAATTTGTGTTAATTAACGTTGTCCCTGGGCAGTGCTGGTGCATGGCTGAAAGATGCTTCCTGTGTTGGGGTGCACACACGTGAGGGTGCGATGGGGCGATGACAAAGCCCTGAGTCATGGGGACCTTCTCCAGCTGCTTCTTGGGTCTGAGGGCGACGAGAGGATGAGCTGTGTAAGCCTTCGTGCTTGGAGCCAAGGGCTTGAGCGTGTAACCCTGATGATGTAATGTCTGTAACCAAGGACAGTGATATTTTTTCTCTTGTGGTTGTTCCGAAATTAAGACTTTTTGTAAAGCTTTTGCATTTGCTTCCTTTTCCGTACATGTGGTGGCAGATTTGTGCAGTGTACATGCCCCTCTTTAGTGCCGTCTCTGTTCTGTGCCTACAAAACCCTCTGTGAGCATCAAAAGCTCCCCTGTGTATAAGAGCCCCCATATGATGCTCTCCAACATCCTCAAAGAGCCTTTCTGCCCCAGGCAGGGGCTGCCTTGAATTAGCTCCAAGCTCCCATTCTCCTTGTTTCTGGAGCTGGTAAAAGCCCCCATGGCACAAGAGAGCTGGAGGGAAGGGCAGCTCCTCCTGTGCAAAGGCTGCTGCGTGCCCCAGTGCCTTGTAGAACATCTCAGTGGCCATTGCAAAGCCTGACTGTCAGCAAAAGGGGCTGCCCGGGACCCCTGAACCTCAGGAATGTACTGGCTCGATGTGGTCCATCACCCTGCCCTGCAGCTGGTTTGGTGCAGCAAAGCCATTCGGGACTGGGATGTGCTCAGGAGCCTGTGATCCAGCCCTGGCCAAGGATGCTCCTCGCTCTGCAAAGCTCCATGCTCACGGAATAGGTCTCTCTGGGGATCACTGAGCCTGTGCTTCAATGGTGATGCTCGTGCGCTGTCACAAGCTGCTGTTTACACATGAGCTTGCAATGGTGTGTAGTGCCTGTGGCTGTTGTCTTCAGGGTGCAGCGCCAGCCTCTACACCATGGAACTGCGTTGCTCCCAATGCTGCCCTGTGCGCGCTTCCTCCCGGCTCACAGCGTGTCCCACACCTCCTTGCAAACCAGTCATCCCTGGCATTTCTCACTTTCAGAAGCTCTCTTCCACTCTGAAAACAAGGTCGCAATTACTCACTGCTGCTCCAATTCCATTTGCAGGCTGTGGGTGTTGATCAGAGGTGGGTTAGCGAGTCCCAGGAAGGGTTCCTGATGGAATGAGTGGTGGTTTCCAGCAGAAGGGCCTGTGTGCGCTGGGTGGGATTGATTTCATGGAGCAGAGCCTCTTCCCGTCCTCCTGCAGCGCACAGCACTGTGGAGAATGCACTTACTCGCATGTTAGAGCGATTCTCCGCAGTTCAAGCCTTCCAGGTACTTCTAGTCCCTCCCATCTCGCTGTCTGCTTTCATCCCCTTTCATCCCACTGCCCTTGCGCCCTCTCCTTCCAGAGCTGCTTCCCTTCCTCCTGCGTTTTTCAGGAGAGACGATAAACAAGGGGAGGGATGCAGGGGCTGGTCCCGCTGCGGGGCTGGGGCATCGGCTGCTGAAGGCTGCACTGTGTCAGCCTGACCTTTTCAGTATGCAGCCTCCAGCAGCCCGGGCAGAGGCTGCTCCTTGGAGAGTTCCTCTGCGTGCAGCTCTCCCAGTGCTGCTGTGCTGGGAAAGTGGCCGATTCCAGGGTCGGGATTAGTGGCCTTGGCTCAGGGAGCCTGGAGCAGGGTGATCAAGCAGCAGGTGCCTCTCTGGGTCTGGCTGTGCTGTTTGCTGCGCTGAGGAGCTTTGCTGCGCTCCAAATCAGTGCTCGGGATTCAGTGCAACGCTGCTTTAAGCTTTGGGAAGCATCCGGTGCCTCTGCCTGCAGCCACTGGTGGATCCCTGTAACAGATGGCTGAGTCCTTCACCCTGAACTGTGCTGATAGGTTAAAAACCCCTGGTGATGGATAGTCTCATTAAACAGGGGTGCTCCGAGAGGGAGAGGAGCAAATGACTTACTGCCTTTGCTGTCAGCTTTGCTCCAGCATGAGGCACAGCTCATTCCTCTGTCCCAAAGGCAGGGGAAGCAGCAGATGTGTTCAGCACCTTGCAGGGCCATGGTGTCAGTGCTGGGCTTGGTGCACAGGGGTCTGGGCTGTCACGGGGCTGGCAGCGTGCTGCAGCCAGGATGACACCTCATTGTGCTGGAGCCCCATCTCTGTGCTCAAACACTCATGGTTATTTCATGCCCATGTGCTCGCAGCATGGGTATCTGACAGGGTGATGATCCAATGCATGAGTGGGAGGTATTTTGCTTTTTCATTCTGGGATCATGTTTATTTTCTTGGCACGCTTCAAGAATTCCTGTTGTAGGGTGTAGAGGAGGAGCAGGCTGTCCCCAGCACTGCCTGGGCGCAGGTTTCAGCAGGGGATGGGGGCTACAGAAGCTCAGTGTGAGCATCCCCTGCGCAGAGATGCTTCTGCCCTTCCTCATGGCTGAGCTGTTCCTTGTCTGGGATGCTCTGGGGCTCTTGGCCTTGGTGGAGCAGAGCCACTGCTCTGATTTACCCAAGTTTGCTTGATCTTGCAACAAGAAGCTAAAGGGAAAGGGAGAGCTCAAACAGGGAAAGGTTCTTGGCTGGTTTAGAAGAGTTTCAGCCTCCAGTTGGCCGTGGGCTCGAGGACTGCATTAGTATTGACCTCAGGTATGGCGAGCAGCAGAAATTCCCTAGCTCAGCACAAGGCCGTGCTCGACTCTCAATCACCTACTGCTGTGTGCATCGAGAGCACCCGCCTCGCAGGAGGGTTTAGGGGCTCCATTAATCAATGTCTGCAGAAATGCATTCCTACCCAGAGGTGAAGGATGCTCCATCACTGTGAAGCGCTATTATGGCTGTTAATTGTTCGTCGTGCACCAACGTGGCACCCACAATCATCTTGTGCAGAACAAATGTCCTGCTGAGCAGGATCCCAGCTCCTCCGTTCTCCTCTCGGAGAGGGATTGCCTCTGAGCTGGGCTGTGGCAAATGAAGCTCCTCGGCCTGGGCAGCAGGATTCGTGCATGGGAAAGCAGTGATGGAGCACTGGAGGGGTGGCAGGAGCGTCCCTGACCAGCTCATCGCTGCCTGATGCAGCAGCTCGGCCCCATGTTGGGCTTTCAGAACAGAAGCAGTGGCAGAGTCTTGTGTCACTCATAATGAATTATCCAGGAAAAAAAAAAAAGCCCTCTGTGGGCTCCTGAACTGCTTCGGCTTTGAGCTTTTTCTGAGTGAGCAGAGCCAAAGTGAACAAGAAATCAGCCCCGTCTTCCCCCATGAGCTCTTTCTCTTTAGGTTTCACTGGGTGTTATAATGATGCAATCAGTCTCAGGAGGTTCCAAACACTTATTAATTACTGCAGTGATTGGGTGATTTGGCTGCCATTGCAGCTGCCTTTCACAGGGAGAAAGAAAAGCATATTCCTGTCTTATTTTCCCCTAATGCCTGGCTCTCTGAAGGCACGCCGCTCCTCCGCCGCGGAACACAATGTAAGAGCAGGGTGACTCACAGTCAAGGATTTGTATTCAATATCAGTTCAGATTACATTAGCTTTGCCTAATGCCTTAGCAATAAAGTGCCTCTTCATTGTATAGCTGCAATTTATTTCAGCTCCTGGGTCGGTACAGAACAACCCTCACTCATGCGGCAACACGTGGGCCCTGTGGATGTTTGCTGGGCTTGGGGGTGGTGGAGGATGCTCCTGGCAGCAGCAGATGGGCCCTTTAACACGGACAGTGTTTAAAGCATCACTTGGGAGCCAGAGCAGGGATGTCTGTGGAGTCGTGCTGGGGCAAGACCCCTCATTTATCCATTTCTTCAGCCATAAAACCTGCCAGGAGCTGTGGTCTGGGCTGCTGTTTCAGGATGGTGCATTCCTGCCTTGCTGCTGGGCACTTCACTCCAGGATCACATCCCTTAGTCCCCTGGTACCAAGCTGCACATTGCAGAACAGCATTTCAGCCCCTCAGTTCCCTGGGGCTGTGCTCCCCGCACATCATGGGCTGTGGCTGCTGCCCTGCAGCACCAACCAAGGGCTTGAAGTCATCCAGATGCCAAGAGCCCTGCTCGGCCGTGTGGCTGTGCAGGAGAGCAGCAGGACCCCAAGCTGATGGCCTCCAGGTCACTTCCCTGCCGCCGAGGCTGTTTTCTTCCTTCGGGTGCCTTTCCCACTGGTGCTTCTGCCCTGTGTGCTAATGCCTCTGCAGAACAAAGGCCGTGCAGGAAGCCCGGGCAGGCTGCTGGAAGCACAGTCAGTTCTGTGCACAGCGCGTTCCGGGCGTCTGCGCTGGCTGCAGATGCTTGGCGGAGCTTGCTCGTGCTGGGGCTTTGGCAGCTCAGCGCTGCCAGCAGAGCCCAGAGCAAGGGCGAGGGGACAGCCAGGAGTTCTGCTGTCAGTGGGGATGCAGAGGCCTGGGCACATGGAGTGTTTTCCTTTGATGCCCTTGTGGGGCCCGGCAATGGCTCACGTGGGCAGCCACGAGCAGGAGCCTGACCTTTATTTACGCGATGCCGCTGTGGCACCACTTGATGCTCCTCTGAGTAGGAGGAGCAGGTCCACAAGAAACTGGCTCCAGGAGAGGAGGGCTGAGCAAGTCATCCATGATTTATGAACCTCGCCGTGCGGGGTCTTGTCAGAACCTTCTGTCTCACTCAGGCTGCCAGAGATCCTCCTCATTGCTGCAGGAACCCCCCCGCACGTCCTCCTGTGCCCTGGTAGGTGGTGCACGGCCTCAGCTTGTGTGCTTGTCACCCAGCCAGGAGGCAGGAGTGACGCTGGCTCTGTTCACAGCCACTTGCACAGCACAAGGAGCAAGGTGTGAGTAACCTCATCCAAGCTCTCTGTGGTTCACTGGGTGCTGGCACCAAACCCAGTGTAATACGGGATGAAGAGCATGGCTCCATGGATGTGCTGCGGTGGAAGGGAGTTCTCCCAGTGCTTCCTGGACTGCCTGTGCTGACGGGGCTGGGAGCAGGGATCCCTATGTGGAAGCATTGCCCTTATCTCCCCACAAACCCAGAATTACTCCTATTAAGGAGCTTAAGTCATAGGGCCTGATGCTAAACCTATTATTGCTGGCAGAGGTGCTGCTGCTGCTCTGGGATTAAGAAACTGCCTTGGACACAGCTACCTTCCTGCAAGGCTTGGTGCTTGCTGGAAAGCAGCTCAAGAGCAACATTTCCTGGGAATGCTGGTGTCCAACAGGGGCAGGACATTTGGATTGTGTGGTAAAATCCAAGGACAAATGCAGTTTAGCACAATTCAGGGTGATGTGACAATCCCGAGGCAGAAAACACGGGCTCTGCTCACAAACTGAGAGGCTGCTTCCCAGAAAACAGTGAAAGGAATTTGGAGGCTGTAAGAGAAAAGCAGCTCAACAGGCACTTACAGGGCTGCAGGTCGTGATGTGCTTCAATGCGCTGTGCTGGAGCAAATGGCCTGGTGTGGGGCTGGCAGTGGCTCTGCTCTGCTCCTTCCATCCTCATGGGACAGAAGGGAATGTTCCAGGCAGGTCTGGGAGCCGTGCTTAATTAAAGAGGAATTTGAGCAAATGGAAGAGGGGGAATAAAAGAGGTAGGAAAATTCTTTGAGGTCTGGAAAAAACACCTCTGAGAGGCGAGGGGGGAGCGGGGTCTGTGTGGCTGAGGAAAATGAGGATCCAGGGATGCCTTGAATTCGCAGTGGAAAAACCTTCCCTGGGATAAAGCAGCTTTGAAAGGGCCCTTTAATCTGACAGGGAGAGCATAGCAGGACTAATGGCTGGAAGCTGGAGCCAGACTCATTTAAATGGGAACAAAGGACACATTTCTAATAGTGAGGGTAATTCACCACTGGAACAAACTGTCGAGGGGAAGTGGCACTTCTCAGATTAAGATGGGATGTTTTTCCCTTTAAACTCAAACACAAATGGCGGAGTTCAATAACCCGTGCTTGAAGGTCAGCCCAGACCCTGCTGAATCCCTCTGCCCTTCAAATGAGCACTTTGATGGGAATGGTGGAATGTTTATGGCAAAATAAGGTTCAAATCACTGCCGTGGGCTGCCCTTGGGGTATCTGTTCTGTGTGATGCAGCTAAAGCCCTGTCCAAGCTGGGGCTCACTTTGCAGGACTCTGCATATCTGCATATATATATATATAAATATATATATATATATGGAACCTGGTGAGCTCCTGCTGACCATCCTGCATTAGTGCTGGCAGTGGTGTGGTTCCGGAAGCATACAGGAGCCCAGGGAGCTCACAGGATGCTGCAGCAGAGATGCTGAGGCCATGCCCAATGTGAAGTCATCCCTGTGTGTGGTTGGTGTCAAACAGCTCAGTCCTTGCGTGCAGTGAAGCTGGGCAGGGCAGGGAAGTCAATCAGAGCCACTCCGTAGAGCTGTGGTCCTGTAATTACTCCGTGATTAAATAGCAGCGTAATTCCTTCAACACCTCCGCACTCCTGCTTTATTGCAGGAGAGCCCACACAAGGAATTAATGTTTAAATAATGGCTTTCCTCCCCAGGAGCACGCTCCAAAATAGGCAGGAATATATTAATACTCTGCCCTGTGTATGGGAACGAGTGGGTTCTGGCTGTATCCACCTGCAGGGTCCTGGTGCTCTCCATCACTGTGTCCTCTGGGGGGGGGGCCCGCAGGCACAGAACACGGGCGCAGCCTCAGGCACTGCTCCATGGGGCTGTCCCTAGGTGCAGGGCGCGTTCCTCAGTGCAATCCCTGCTCACACCAGCTTGGGAACTGCCCGGTGGTTTTGGCAGTTCAGATGGGAGGTTTGTGACCAGAGCGGTGCAGAGCATTTCAGGCTCTTGCTGCATTGGGTTTGGAACTTGTGCCTCTTCCTCTCAGTGGATGCCAGCTGAGCATCCTTGTGAAGACCTGCTTCACCCTTCCCCTTGGCAGCCGCACAGGGATGTCTCCAGAGCCAGGATCTCTTGATTGTTCCCCTGGGACCATACCAGTGACTGTGTCCATCCCACAGCCCTGTCCTGGCAGGGACAAACCCCGATGTGGGAGGCTCAGCACAGCCCAAGGAGCAGGATGGGGCATTTGGGGCATTGCCAAGCAGGAGGTGATACAGTTCTGTGCCGAGCATCCAGGGCTTCTGCTGTCAGGTGGCTGAAGGAAGGAGAGGAGGTTTCTGGCATGAAACCACTCAGTAGCATCACTGCAGGGCTGGGCAGAAATGCTTCCTCCAGCAATAATGGCCTTGTCCTTGACATGGAGCTGGGTGCTATTAATAGGCAGCAGCACGCACTGTAGATGCACCAGTCCGGGCCAGAGCAAAGCTCACGGGCTCCATCCTCCCCTCCCACTCCCAGAGAACATCCCCTCCGTGCCCCACATTTCCCCTTGTTCCACCTGCCACACTAATTGCAATCACTGCATAATTCCTGAGCAGCCTCCCTGCTGTGCTGTATTATTCATGGGGAAGCAGAGGCTGGAGCAGCCCGGACAAGCTGCTCCCAGGTATGAACAAGACAAAGGATTAATTGGCAGGTGGGAACGAGGATGCTCTGCTGTTACACCTGGTATGGACCAGCACAGGATCCGGCTTGCCACAGCCATTGCCCGCACTCCAGTGCACACAGGGGTGCTGCTCCCAGCTGTGCTGTGTCCCAGGACAGTACCATAGCGCTATCAAGGAGATGCAGCTCCGTGACCATGTCGGGCTGATGCTCTATAAGCCAATACTTTCTTGGGTCCTGTGTCCCCCTGAGCATGTGTGGGGCTGGGCATGGCCTTGCTGCAGCATCCTTGGTGCCTGAACCAGCAGTTCCTTGTCCCTTTTCATGCTTCCTTGGGTTTCCAGAACCTTCCAAGCTGGGAAATCATTACAGGTCCTGAGGCTCCTTCCTAAAAACAGCCCCTATGAGAAGGGAGCACCCTGGGCTGATAAATAATAGGTGCTCAGAAGCCTTTCTCACCCTCTAAGCTGGTGCTGGGTGCAATGTTCATCATAGGAGCATCCTGGGATCTACAAGAGCCAGCAGAGCAGTGGCAGGTGACCATCAGCCCCCCTCGTTAGCCAGGTTCATCACATAAAGCCGCAACCTCCTACAATCCAAGTGGTTTAAACACAAGTGCAGGGTATTTCCCATGTTGACCCTGCATCCCTAATGTGCCCCATGAAGCCAGTGCTGGCTCAGTGATGTCACAGCAGCCCCGTGCCAGCGATCGCTGCTGCGCCGCATCCCTGTGACAGCCATTAGTAAGGTGATCCGGTAGCTGGTCAAAGCCTTCCGTAGCTATGGTAATGGAGGAACATAATTCACAATTATCATGTCAAATTTAAACCTAGGGCTTGTGCAAAAGGACAGAAATAGCTCCTTGCTCGTGGGATCGCAGTGCTATTTGCTCAGCGCGATTGGAAGCTAAATGCTCTCCCTAACATCAAGCGATCGCTCGGAGATTAAACACCTCGCCCGTCTGTGCACGTCTCGCTCCTCTATGGGGTTATTAACATGCTGGCTGCACTTCCAATTAAGTGAATCCCTTTTGCAATTGTGAGCACATTGCACAGGAATAAATAATTCAATTTGCAGGGTGTTTCGGGCTCAGAGCTGTAATTGGCGACATCAGTGCAAAGATGCAGGGCCAAAGACCCCCCATCACCTTCCCTGTGCTTGGGCTCTCCAGGCAAAGCCCTCGAGGCCTTGTCTGGGTGCACACCTTTGATTTTTCCCCCTATCCGTGCCCGTTTTTGCCCTGGCCACTGCTCCCCTTCCCACACACCTTCATCCCCTCCTTTGTCATCCCCCATCCGTCACAGCAATTACACTTGACACCATTCAGAGGAGGATCCCGGAGCCTCTGCAAACATCCATTAGTTACAAACGGCACAGCCTGCACGCTGCGGAACTCGCAGTCGTCATTTCTGAATCTCGCATGCAGAAATCTGTCTGTTTTCTGCCATTCTTTAACCTCCAAATGTTGCTTTCTTGGCACTTCCCCTAAAGCACATGTTCACGTTTTCAGCACGGAGCCCTGTTTCCCTGGATCCCTGCCCACTCTCCCTGTGCTCGCATGAGCCACCACAGTCCCTGCGAGCATCCTGCCTAGAGCATCCCAAACCTGTGATAGCAGCAAAGCCTGGTGCTGGTCCCCCTTCCAGGGACAGGAGCCCTGGGAAGGGGCTGTCCTGTGCTCTGCATGCAGCTTCCCACTGAAATCCCACTTTGGCAAAGCAGAGTGGGTTTATGCTGTGGGATGCCTGCTGACAAAGGCTGTGCTGCTGGGAAGTAATTAAAACGGACAGGTACCAACCCCCCTGCTTTTGTCTTCAGCGCAACCCCAAGACTTTGAGCTGGTTTTAACACGTCAGCAGCAGTGTGATAGCTCCTCACAGCACAGGGTTACAGCCACCTCCGAGGGGCTCTTTCCCGAGGCAGAATCCCTGTGTCACTGCCAACGAGAGCACCAGTATTCATGTTGAAAAGCGGTTTCAGCATCAACGGTTTGCCCCAGCGCTGGGGTTTGCACTTGTTCCTCTGAGCGCTCTCTGGGTGGGTTCAGTTTGTTTTGCCAGTGCCGAAGCTCTGCAATAGGAACGCAGGTGAAGCTCACACTGGTGATTTGCTTCTGCTGGGCTTTTATTCCCTTTAAACACCTCCCTGCGCCCCAGGTTACTTGGGAGAGGTTCCGACTGTAGAGGCTTTTCTCCCCGGCTGGTTTGCAATGTGCTGCACGAGCACAGGGACCTCTCACTGGAATTCAGCTTTCGCTGCTCTTTAAGGTCTTCAATTCAGAGAAATTCATCACTTACAGCTCAGATGAGCAGCTTGACTGAGAGCTGCGGAGAAGCAATAATTCCCCAAGAGCCACGGCCACCGTGTCAGGTTGGAAGGGACCTTAAAGCTCCTCCAGCTCCAGCCACGGGCAGGGACCCCTTCCACTGGAGCAGCTTGCTCCAAGCCCCTGTGTCCAACCTGGCCTTGAGCACTGCCAGGGATGGGGCAGCCACAGCTTCTCTGGGCACCCTGTGCCAGCACAAAAGAAAATCAGAAGTCCCTTTAGTGAGAACTAGAAAATGGAATGAGGATAATTATGCTGGTTTTTCCCTAATGAACCAGTAATTTGATGACACAGCAAGCACCTCAATAATACATAGATAGATATATGGAATACATGTAATGTGATGGGATGTAATGTAATAGAATGTAATATAATATATGGTATAAATATAATATAGTCATATGATTACATGATGTGATATGATATGATGTGATATGATACAATGTGATATGATATGATGTAACAGTTTAAGCGCAGCCAGTGACTCAGAACCATGCAGCCTCAAGGGACCCAGGTTTTGGGGTCACCCCTGTGGTCCCTCACGGGGGCAGTGGCCCTGCTTTCCATCCACACAAGGAGGAGAGAGGTTGGCCAAGGCAATCAGACTTGGCGAGCCCAGCTCTGCTGTGCCAAGAAGGATTTGTCTCACCTCTTTGTAGAGGGAATTCCCCAGCCCAAGCCCGTTTGAAGGTCACCGGTGAATCACTGCAGTGAAAGTGTGCTTGGGGCTTGGCTGCGAGAGCAGCCACAGTGGCAAACACTGAGGAGAGCAAGAGGAGCTTCCACGCCTGCTGAACCACCTGCAGGAAGAATGCCTTCACTTACATCTCCCTTTAGGAATGGACACATTCAGCTCCGTGCATGGCAGTGATAGTGTATTAACTCCCTGCATCCAACAGGCATGAAATTGAATCCTATCACAGTTGGGGCGGGAGCAGAACGCAGCCTGGCCCTACTTGTGCACGCAGAGGGGAGGCTCCTCAATCCCTTCTTGGCTGCTGGAGCCACCAGCCTGTGGGAGCAGCCCCGGCTGCTCTGTCAGGTCCTATCCCCAGGAGGGATGCAGTGAGGATGTGCATCATTGTGTGTGTGCTGTCCCACTGAGCAGAGGTAGGAATCAAAGCACAGTGTTCCCAAATGCGGGCACTGGGAAAAGCAGCTTATTTGTTTGGAAAGAGGCTTATCGACCTGCTAATGAACTGGGCACTCTCAGTGTGATGATGAGCATCTTGCAAACGAAGGAGCTCCTAACAGAGATCATGTCTCTGGCAAAGGCTCTCCAAAGGCTCATCCATGCTGTAATTACGATAGATGCAAACTTGGCAGCCTCAGTTGCTTGGTGCTTCTCCCTCTGATGTGGAGATATTTCCCCTTTCCAGTGCCTGCCTTCCTTGGAGAGGAGGCAGCTGGGTGATGTGGGGTGCTGGGGGGTACCCTCACAGCACCAGGCCCTGCGATGCACCCAGGTAAAGGATGCCAAAGAGGGGCTGTGAGCTGGCAGCATTCTCCCTTCTCTGCGGGTGACACGGACATGCCCAAGGGGAAAAGCTCCCTTACAGGACCCCAGACTGAGCTGGCACTGTTTGTATGTCAGCAGCTTGGCACAGGGCACAGCATCCTTCCTCCCTGCGGGCACCATCCCTCACAGCGGCACACAGCAAAGCTCTTGGGCTGAGAGAGGTAAATGTGGCTAAAACTCAGGGGCAAAGAGAATAACTGCTGTCCTCCCACCCCAGGCTATAAACTGCCACGGTCCTAAACTCAACTGACCTGGCCATCGGTTACATGTCTCCAGTTCACTCAGAGCAGGCAGGGAACAGGCATCTTGCACCCTGTGCCGTATACCCACAGTGTTTACTGCTGTCCAGAGGTGATGGATGGCTTGGTCTCACCACCCATCAGCGTTTCTCTCCTGCTGCTTCAAGGGCAAACAGTTCTCTGGACTCAGCCTGAAAAGCTCCAGCCCCAGCATCATTTTCCCCAGGTTTGCTGTTAAAGCATGTGCAAAGCCATTCCTAGTGACAGAGCAATTTCCTTCGTGTCCTGCAAAGGAAAAGGCAAAACAAATAGAAGTCAGTGTGTTACCCACCAATCTGCATTCCTGCTGCAAGCTTAAATAGTAACAGCTTCATGTTAAGCAAACCACTGCTGCAGTAATTCCACATCAAAGGCTCAGTGTCAAAGGAATCATTTTGCTACAGCCACCAAATAATGAGCAATTTATGTAGTGTTTTGAGACGAGATTAAAACCGAGCTGCAGAGCGACACCTCGGCCTGCCAGCACGTGTAGGTCTGTCAGCCTTTGGGGGCAGGAGGTGGGGATGATGCTGAGTGGGGCTGGATGCCTGGCGTGGGTACTGAGTGCCCTTCAAGGTGTCCCTCCCCACCATGCCACCAGCCGAGGGTCTCACTACCTGCAGCTCCCCCCTGCCACATGCCACAGGGATGGGTTAGAGTGACAGAGCTGTGATGCTGCGTGCAGAAGTCATGCTGTGATGCTCTTCCTGGTCATCAGCTGCCTTCCCCCCCTGACCCGTGTCCTGCTCGGCATCTTACTGCCCTGTACCCCATGCTTCCCATCTCTCCCACAGCACAGACCTGGTTATGGTTGCACAGCACCTTTTTATCCAGCTGTTTTATACCTCTGGAGGCTCCAGGAGCATCACCCAACTGGTCCCAGCTTCATTGAGGAAGCACACGAGAGCTACACAAAGCGTCGCTTTTGGTTTCCAGAAATAGCGGAGAATGATCAGGAAGGCCAATTTTAAACCAATTAGAGGTAATTTCTTCAGTTGCTGTCTTCTTGCATGAGTCACACATGGCAAAAGGGAGACCTGGAGGTGCAGGGGATGTCACCTTGCGCCTGCCCCGCTGTCTGCAGCACGGAGCCGCCGGGGATCCGGGAATTGCTGGGAATCGCTGACAGCCTCCCGGCAGCGGAGCAAAGTGCTGATGTGAGCCCCAGCCGGGCTCTGGCGCTCATCTGTGACAAGGAAAATGCTTCTCGCTGCGAGGCTTTGGTTTGAATTAGGAACGAATGGGACGAATCCCAGAGGCAAACTAAAATGCTGACAAGGGCCCAGTTTGCCTTTCTGAGCGGTGCTGCACTGTGGCTGCCCCGGAGGGTCCAGCGGGGATGTGGAACTGGTGCGTGCTTCCCAGTTCAGCAAATTACTTAGAATCATAGAATTAGAGACTGGTTTGGGTTGGAAGGGACCTTAAAGCTCATCCAGTTCCAGCCCCTGCCACGGGCAGGGACACCTTCCACTGGAGCAGGTTTCCACTGATGGGGAGATTTGCTCATGCCACAGACCTCTGATAACTGAGCAAGTTTGGGTCTCTTCCAGGCAGGAAGGTTGAGGCTGGAAAAAGAGCTTTTTGTGAGGGCAGGGAGATGGAGGTGGCAGCGGGAGCGCTTGGCTCCCTGCAGGGAGAGGAAGGACAAGAAGAGGCTCATGTCAAAGAAGCAAGTATTTATTGTGTAAAACCCAAGCAGACATCTGAAGGCAGGCTCCCATTCACCCGCCCGCAGCCCCTGCAGCCCAGTGGCAGGTGCCCAGTCATCCCAACCAGCTGTGAAAGCACGTACGGATCTGCCTTCAGACATCTATGGAATTATTAAAGCTCCAGAGCATGGTGGGTGTCACACCAAGACCCAAACGCATCCTTCTGCTGATTTCGGAGCAGTGCTACAGGGGATGGGGTCTCCTGGGTTACAAAGGAGGGAGTGTGGTGTCCCTCCAGCTCTAGAGCAGGGTTGTTCCATGGTATCAGGCACCTATGGCAGCCGCTGGGCTTCAATGACAGCACCAACTCCTGAGTCAAACAACTGCAGGAGAACAAGAAAGTCCCTTGTCCCCGCGGCTGGCCCTGAGCAAAGCGGCGGTGATGGGGAAGGGGGAAGGAGCAGAAAGAAGCCGTGTCTAAACCCCAAGAGCCTCGCAGTCTGTGAAAGCATCCCATGGTTTCCAGGGAGCCGCCCCCAGTCTCTGTGTAAGGGACGAGTTTCCTACCAGGAGCTCTTCCACAGGAGCAGGGATGCAGCTTGCAGGGTCACAGCTCCTTGCTCAGTGCAGCTCCGAGGCCGTCGCTGCAGCTTCTTGAAACCAAGTCTGGAGCAAGTGGGGACGTTTCATTATGCAAATTGTGCTTCCTGGAAAGAAATGCTTCATTAACACGTGCGCCCGTCTTGCGTTGGCTTAGTCAATTTGGGCACAGCTTGACACCCAGCGACTCAGGCTAAAGGCAATGGGCTTACAAAATGTTTCCCTAATCTGTTTTAAACACTTAATTACAGTTGTGGCGCATTCATTAGGGACTTTGCTTTCCAACCTGCATCGCAGTAATAAATCCCAGTTCTTGAGGTGTCAGTTGCAATACAGGGGTTGGATCCAAGGCCTGGACAAGGCAGTTTCTAACTGGGGGAAGCCCTTCTGAACCAGGGCTGTGACCTCCAGCACCCAGCCAAAGCCAATTTCACATTAACCGAACAAGTACGGGTGTTGGGACGGGAGTTTGGGAGGACCTGTCTGCCTGCTGGCATGGTAGGATGCGGGGGGACACTATTTTTGGGGACCCCAGTGGACTCGGAGCTGGTGCTGTGACCAGCTCTGGGTTTACCTTAGTCTTTTCCCAGGTACTTCCTCATGATGCTATTGACATCGTCCTCCTTCCCTTCTGCCTCGGCCCGGCGGCTTGCCCCGCTGCTCTGGGTGCTGGCTTTGCTGCTGCATCCCTCTCCATCCCCTCTCTGCGGCTGTGGCCGGCGCTTGATGCTGTCGGCGCTCTGGGAGGATTGGTGGGAGCCAGAGGATGAGGAGGAGTCGGAGACATCCCCGGGGTCCTCCTGCAGGGCCGGGCTGCGCTTGGTGGCTCCCTTCGCTTCGGAGGATGCTGAGGTGCCCGCTATGGCCTCATCCTCGAAGCGCACAGTGAGGGGCCGGTGTCCATCCCTTCTGTCCCTCCCGGGCTTGGCCAGGCTGCTGGTGGAGCGCGACTTGCGAATGGCCGGGAGGAAGTCATCGAAGTCGACGTTGGTTCTGCGCTCGTAGTTGAGGGTGGGGATTCTCCAGGTGAAGGGGTCGCCCCCCTTCCCCTCACCCAGCCTGTCACCGGAGGGGGAGCTCAGCAGCTCCGCAGAGCCCGTTCCCACCTCCACATCTTCCAGCGACGGCTCCAAGTAGCTCCTCCAGGAGCTCGGCCGCAGCGTTCCCAGCACCTCCATCCCCGCAGCCGGAGAGCTGGGCCGGCGGCCGGACCCGTCCAGGCTCTGCAGGAGGGAGTCGTAAGAGCCGAACTTGGATGCTCTTTTCAGCACCGGCGAGCGCGCCGGCTCCGAGGCCATGCTCCGCAGGCTGCAGGAACGCACGAGGCCGGCGCCTGCTCCTTCGTCTTCTTCCCCCAGCTCATTCCCATCCAGCTTCCCCATGGAACCATCCATTGGCGCAGGGAAAGCCCTGCAGCGCCGCAGGCCCGCGGCACCCGTGGTGCGGTAAATGGGCAGGGGAGAGGTGTCACCCAGCGCCGCGCGCCCCGGCTCCCGCTCCGCTCCCCGCTGCCGCCGCAGCTCCTCCACGTACTCGGAGAGGGCGGCCGAGGAGCTGGGGCCCGGCGCTGCCCCTGGGGAGAGCCCCCCCTTCCTCCTCCTCCTCGGCACCGTAGGAGACAGCGGCGTGGGGAACCTCCCGTCCGGGGCAGGGGACCCCCCCCGCCGCAGCACCGATGGGGACATCTCTCCCATCCTGTCCCCAGGCTTCCTGAGGCTCCCCAGCTCCTCCTCCTCCGCTGCAGGTTTTCCATATTCCCGTCTCCTAGCCCCCAGCAGGGCAATCGCCATCCTCCCCGCATCCGCAGCATCCGCGGACATGGCAGAGCTCCGGGAAGAAGCCGGCCGGCTCGATGCGGGTTCCTTGCTGTCTCTGCTCAGCCTAAACAAGAGATATTGGCATTAGTTTAAGCCATGGGATTTCCAATGTCATTCAGCAAGGACAGGGCTGCACAGCGAAAAGCCGCTCCTGGCATGGCAGTCCCAGAATGAACTCCCACTGCTGCATCAAGCATTGGGCAATGCCCAGAGATTTTATCTTAAACAACTCCAGGTCAGCCAAGCTGGCACGGTCAAGCTCAGCTCTGCCAAACACATACCTCAAACGTCCTTTTTCCTTGACAGGTTGCAGCAAGATGTGGGATTTATTTCAGTTCTGCCAACGCCAAGGATTATTCACTAAAATTTCATGAAAGCGGCTCGAGGAGCACCCTGAATGCATCCAAACGGCATTGCAGGGCGTCTTTCACCCAGGCTGCTGGCACTGTGGGTTGCAGGAGCCAGATAACGCCTGGGCAGGGGCAGCCCCTTGAATTGGGACTGATGGAGGTGAGGTTTGGGGATGGGATCTCACTGGCGAACAAGGGCTGGTGCAGGAACCCTGTGAGCTCACCAAAGAGGAGCCACAGGGGTCACCATCACAGCAGGGCACTGGCCCCCGGGCATGGGAAGGGGAAAGAGAAAGGGAAAAGGGAAAGGATAAAAGGAAAGGGAAAGAATAAAGTGAAAGGGAAAGGGAAAGAGAAAGGAGAAAGGAAAAGGGAAAACAGAAAGGAGAAAGGAAAAGGAAAAAGAGAAAGGAGAAAGGAAAAGGGAAAAGGGAAAGGATAAAAGGAAAGGGAAAGAATAAAGGGAAAGGGAAAGGAAAATGGAAAGAAAAAGGGAAAGGGAATCCTCTTGCTGGCCCTGCAGAAGAATTATCTCTGCTTATAGATACCCTGGCATTGTTCAGCCCAGGGGGACTGGGAACCGGCTGCTGGGACATGAGTTTGCCTGAGAAAGGAGGGAGGAGGGAAAAGGCTGGCGAAGGGCAGAGTAAAGCATCAGGATCCAGACATAAATACAACTCCGGGAGGCCAGCAGGCTTCGAGGTGCGGGAGCAGTGGTCAAGTTCTACATCGCAGTAATGAAGCATCCTGCCCCGGGAATGCTGGCGTTGCCATGGGAACGGGGTGAGAGCGGATAATCCAGCCACCGCCGAACCTGCTCGGCCCAGCCTCTGCTGACCCGTGAAATAATTTACATGCCGAGACGGGCTGAACACAGATTCCAGGGCTGGGAGAAGGGAGTGAGTGCAGCAGGGATGGGGAATGGAGCAGCCTCAGTTCCCCGGCACCAGCCGGCACAGCCAGCACGGCGGTGCCCACCTTGCCCCGGTGCTCCCGCCATGCCCTGTGCCCACAGCGCATGAAACCAGTCCAAACTGTGGGATTATTCACTGCAAAGTGAATTAACCAGAGATTCCACCTCCCTGGAACACAGCGAGCTCCGGGAAGCATCGCAGCTGATTAATAGTGGGACACATTTCGATAATGCTGGTTCTTAGGATCCTAAATTGCATCTTACCCAAATAGCGGGTGTAATCCTTCCTGGGCAATTTGTGCAGAAACGGCTCTGAACACTCTCTATGTTTACAAATAATACTGTAAGGTGCCTGCTGCAAGGCCAGCTGCCATAAATTAAACAGCCAGCTCTCGAGTTTGCCTTTGGTTGTTAGGACTGAGATAAAAGTGAGCTGGAGAGGTGAGAAGCACTAATGGACTGTGAACGTGGAGCGCTCAGACGCTGCTATTTATTGTCCTGTTCAGCGTGATGAACACTTACTGTTGTTAGGAAAACCTTTAGAGCCTGAAATAGGAGAAAAGCTGCGAACATGGGATTGTTCCTACAGCTCCCATGGGTCCTATGAGTCTGACCCCGCAGCCTCCAGGGTCCACACAGGGACCTCTTGGAGCATCTCCTGCCCGCGATCTCTATGCCCTGGTATTCATCAGAAGAGCTGGAGCCCAAAACCACCCTTGTCTCTCCCCAGAGTTCCTATTAGCTGCATTCATTAAGCAAAACCCACTATGGAAAGGGCCAATTCCCCCCAGGAAGCCGCATCTCTCCGATCACAGCTCATCGGGCCATGGTTGGTGCATGTGGTGCCGGCACCGACGGGTCGGTGCCAAGGTCATGGTGTGTTAGCTCGGAGCAGCATCAGCTGCCTGGTGAGAGCATGTGGCTCTGATTGGATTTTAAATGAAAATGCAAATCCTCCCTGGGGTTTAGATGAGCAGCAAAAGGCACCGTGTGATGGGGAAACGCTGCAGGGATTTCACTGCTTTTGATGCTTCTCCTCTTGCCTTCCAGCATCTGAAGAGCTCAGGTCCTTCCAGCAAAACCTGTCATTGCTCCTCCTTCTAGGAAGCCAAAACCTGCTTCTAGAGACCCTCCAATGGTGGCTCCAAGCTGCAGCCCACCCCGGCACCAGCCCTGCCACAGGCACACCCGAATCACACCTTCATTTCTGTATAAGGAGCCTGAGGATCACAAAGTAGTTCCTCCCACCAACAGGCTTCTGATGGAACAAGCCCAGAGGATGGAGCTGGTGCTGCTGCACCCCAACAGGCTGCTGTCCCCTATCACCAGTCAAGCTGTGACCTCGTGACTGCACCCTACACTGCTGTACCAGTACCTTGTCCAAAGAAAACCCACCCCAAAACCATGGCTGATCTTCTCATGGCCATCCTCAAGCCTATTCACAAGGCAGGGCACAATGTGAGATGGTCCCATCCCATCCCACAGCATCCGAGCTCACTCGGAAGGCATCTGTAAGCCAAACGGAGTTCTGCAATATGCCATTCACACCAAAGCAAATGACATACAACAATAATTAGTGCAGATTACATAGCAATTAACATGATTACAATTATGCTAGTTGAAATAATTTATACAATAAAATCCACACATGCGATGCAACACATGACCAGGGGTGGAAGTCTGGCTCGGATGCTTTTCCTGGGAGCTCATAAATAAAGCTGAGACAACTCCATTTCAGGGAGAGAGACTGGCCTCATTTCTGTCAGAGGAGGATTCTCTTGTCACGCTGTCATCTACACAAGTACTCCCAGTTTCCCTATATCAGAACCTGCTTTTGACACCATAATGTTAAAAAATAGATGTGTTGGATCCCCACCAACCTTGGGCCCTGGGGTCCTCATTTTGTGAGCTCAAGAAGGGGAAAGATGCTGGGATGATGCTGCGGGATGCAGGAGCTGAGAGGCAGGGCCCTGTGCTGCAGGTCTGCTCCCTGCCTGCGCCTCAAGGTCAGCCCCTCTGTTACAGCGCAACCTGGGCCTGCCTGGTGAGGGGCAGAGAAAATGCATGAAGTTTTGCATTGGCTTCTTAATAAATAATAAAAGAGAGAGTTTGTTCCAGCTCTGCAACGTGTCGTATTTTGGAGGCTGAGCCCTGCTGGCCAGGGTCTTGTACACACATTTAAATAGCAGAGAGTCAAAGGAAACGTTAATCAAATCTCTCATTCCCGTACGCCACACTGATGATAACAGCCTGCTCTGCTTTCCTCTAGCTCCTGGCAGCTGTTTGTTCAGCAAATATCCCATATGTAGTGCTGGGAAGCTTCATTTTTCATTTCTGGGTGCTTGTGTAAGACAAAGGAATCTTAATAAGGAAGAGCTTGTTTCCCTGATCTCATTTTTATTACTTTACCCGTCTCCCTGTCTGTTTGTTTGCATTTCATGCAGCCTCCTCTCCAACATTTCCATCTTAGATTAGCTGAAGCCAAACACAGCCACTACACCAGCATCTGCAATTCGCCTCTTCATCACCCCCAGGACAGAGACAGATTGTCACAAGGTTTCCAGGCCTAGGTACACGTTACCTCTATCAGTGGCCACGGTCAGCCCAGCCTATATAGAACCACAGAATCCCAGCCTGGTCTGAATTGGAAGGGACCTTAAAGCTCATCCAGTTCCAACCCCTGCCGTGGACTGGGACACCTTCCCCTAGACCACAGGGACCTCACAGCCCACCCCAAAGCCATCAATAGAGCAATTCCTAAACACTACCTGTGAGTCTTTGGTCCAACTGCAGCTGCCCCATCCCTGGCAGCGTTTACGGACAGGGCTTGGAGCAACCTGGTAGTACTTAGGAATCGCTTTACTGTTGGGTGCTGGGGTGGGCTGTGAGGCCCAAGAGAGCTCTCAGGGCTCCCACCCATCACTTCCCAGCAGGTCCCTGCCTGGCTGCTCTTAAGCTCTGCTTTGTACCTGCAATGGACACTTCCAGCTCCTCCAGCACAGCCGAGGTGTCCGCTCCCAGGGGAATTGCTCCTCAGACAATTCTGGCACCAGCTATTTAACTGTCCAAATGGTGGATGTGGTCGGGACAGATCACACCAGAACCAGAGCAGGGAGCTTAATACCAGTGTCTGCAGTGCAATGGCAATCTGCAACCCCCCAAACTATCAGCTTGGAGCATCTATCTACGGACCTGCACGTGAGGAGGATGCTACAGTGAGCTGTGCCAAGCGTCAGTCCAGCCCCTGCCCTGGTGCTGGAGGAATGGGGGAAAAGATGGGAAAATAATGATGTATGTCCCAGTACACCATCCCTGTGCATCACGGGACAAACACAATGAACCCACTTCTCTGTGACCCTGCACTGCTGTGAAAACAGGGTTTGTCTGTAGGCTGGAGGGTGCCTGGAGCTCCACAGGAGCCGAGCTGAGGCAGTTTGGCCATAGGAGTGCTTGGGCCACTCTCCAGCTCCCTCACAGCCCATTAGCATTACTGTCAGAAATTAACATATTTTATATTAGAACTGTATAAATGCAGCCTGTTTCCTCAGCAGCGAAAGGCAAGCATATGGCACACACAGCCTCAAATAGGCTGCCTCGCCTCTTTAAGTTATCTCTAGGGAATACATCAAGGGATATTATACTGCTTGAAGCACGGTTTTGATGTAGCGACTTTCATCTGGTGTTTCACTGATCCTGGCGTGGCAGCGACTCCCTTCCTTGATTTGGTGTTTTGACCTTAAATACCACAGGACCCTCCCTTCTCCGCATCCCAAAGGAGCAGAGGTGAAGCTCCCGCATCCTTGGGCCAGTCTGCAGCATCCCCTGATGCACCACAGGCATGGCAGTGATGCCACCAGGGTGGGACCTGTTACCATAAGGGTTGTGGTGGGTGCCCTGTGTGGTGCAGCCCAGTGCAGGCTTTGGGTCCCTTACCTGGGGCTCTGGGTGCTGCGGCTGCCGATGGACTGTGCCGAAATGCTCCCGGCCACGCTGCCACCCGCAGGGGAGGACCAGCCCGTGGATGAACCCGGCCAGGACTTGGTGCTCTCTGCGGGCTCCAGACCGAGTGTGGATCCAATGCTGGAGCAGGCGTCCCTGGGGGGAGAGGAGAGGCCCCATGAGCCCTGCAAGCGCAGGCAGGAGGGCTGGGAGCAGCAGGGAAGGCTCCTGGAGCATGTGTGAAGGGCACAAATTGGGAACTCCTTCACAGCTGCAGCAATGGCAGCGGCAGCTGATGGGCTCTGCCCTGTGGCACCAGCACAGATGGGGTAAAACAAACGTTTCCAGCTAACCTGGCCCTTGTGCCATCGTGGCTGCCACTGATGTTTCCTTCATGCTTTTATAAGCGCCCTGCCTGTAGACAGTAGGCAGGAAAACCCCACTGCTGCCTGCAGTGCCCGGTACAGGAGCTGCAGTGACAGAGCCAGTGAGACCCTGGGTACCCCACTGCGCTCTATGCACCCCTGGGCTCCCCTGGGGTCAGAGCTACCCCTGCCCACCCACCCGGAGCCCCCAGACCAGCTGCAATGGGTGAAATCCATTAGGATCTCAGTTTTCCATCAAAGCCACAAATCAGCCTCATGGTCCCCAAATGCAGCCTGGAGCAGTGAGAGCATCCCGCTGGTTTATCAGAGCTCAAAGGGAAAGGGAGGGGGTCGATGGGCACTGGAACACAAAACAAGCCCATCCAAAAGCCCATCCAGCCCTGCCCTCAGCCCGGGGCCCTCAGCCCAGCACACAGCCAGGCACAGGCTCCTGCCCTTCACTCACATCTCTCTTCTGGAGCAAAGGGACTCCTGCGTTGTCTGCACACTGCAAGGGACAAAAGCAGAGTCAGCCCCAGCACTCACAGGGTCCCCCCAAAGCCACTGAGCCTGATGAGATGAAAACCTCCCCAGTCGAACAATGCCACTTGAGAGCAGGGTTTTGCCTGAGCCAGTAGTGCTGCAGAGCTGAAGACCTCTCCCCCTGCTCCCCACACTGCAGGCTGCAAAGGGCCCCCATGCATGCACCCCTGTACAGCAATCACTGCTGCTGCAGTGTCTGCACTCACAGAACACCTCTGGGATGCTGGGCTGGAGTAGGGCAGGCAGCAGAACCCCCGGGGTCCCTGCAGGCAGCCCCTCAACCCCCCTGTTAGCAAGCTGGATGGGCTGGAAATCACTTTCTTTGATGGAGGGTGAATCCCTGAGCTCATGGTTTCTCTCTCACCCTGCCCTGGCTTAATGAGCACACAAAGAATCTCTGCTCACGGGATGAGCACATCTCTGCTACCTTTCTAAAATACATTTATTTGTTTTATCTCTATTTGCCACAATTTCCCTTTAGCAATGAGGCAGAGGGGAAACTGAGAGGCTGTGGAAACAATACCTGGAAAACTGGCTGGAATTTTCCCCCTGTTTTTTCCTAGTAAAATCCTCTACCCAATCTGTGCTGCTTCACCAGCTCCTGCAGCCCCCAGCTCCTGCAGCTGATCAAAGTGCAAGATCATCAATAAACCCCGCACTGGGGATGTGCTGATGCACAGCAGCGCGCTGTGTGAGAGACTGGAGCCAGCTCTGCAAATGGGGGTACTCCCACTCCTTTCGCTGACTTTAAGCTGGGCCAGGCAGCATGATTATAAGGGTGATGCTTTTTCATGAAACCTTCTATTAACCCCAAGTTCCTTGTTCATAAACACTTGCTGCTGCAGCAAAACCACGCAAGGATGCAGCTACAGCTGCCCCAGCATCGCCTCTGCACGGTGCAACATCCTTCTGCAGCACAGCACACCCGAGCCTGCCCCACAGCCCCCCACAGCTCCCTGTGCTCCTCTCCTCACCTCTCAGCATCGCTGTCGTCACTGGACCGCCGCTCCTCCAGGGCCGCCTGCAGATGTGCGATGCGGCGGATGGCAGTGCCCAGGTCAGCCTGCAGGGCCTGCCGCACCGCTGCCAGCTCCGCCAGCTGCTGCTCCTGCATGGGTGGCACCATGTTAGTGCTGGTACCCTGATATGGCACCATGTTAGTGCTGGTACCCTGATACGGCACCATGTTAGTGCTGGTACCCGACACAGCACCCCGGTACTGCTGGTACCCTGATACAGCACCATGTTAGTGCTGGTACCCGACACAGCACCCCGGTACTGCTGGTACCCGACACAGCACCATGTTAGTGCTGGTACCCTGATACAGCACTATGTTAGTGCTGGTACCCGACACAGCACCATGTTAGTGCTGGTACCTGACACAGCACCCCAAAGCCTGGAGCAGGCCAGGATGGGTCTGTGAAAGCTCCCCCTGCACCAGTGCTCCCTCTGCCCTGCCAGGGCTTGCAACCTGCCACTGCACCCCGCTGTGCCTGCAGCAGCGTGTAAATGCACACTGCTTTCACAAGAAGAGGGGCAGCTAAAGCTGAACCCTTCCATGAGCAAGCAACACCCCACACAATGGGAAAAGGCTCAGGGATGAGCCAAAAGCCACAGGCACAGGGCAAGAACACGAGGAGCCACCAGCAATTACTGAGGAAACTGAACTGAACGCCGGGGAGGGTGACCTTGGCTTTAGGCACACGGCTGCACTAGCGCATCCCGGGATGTACAAACAGCCTTCCCGGAGGTAATTAGTAGCGATGCCTTCCTGAGCCAGCCACACCAGTGGCTCAGCCAACACAGAGTGTAAAACCTGGGTGAGTAATAAAATCATCTTTGAAGAGAGCAACAGGACTGAGCTGGCTTCAGCTCCACATCAGTTCCTGCAGCAGGGGATGCCCAGCGCCGCAGTGGTGAGTGGATAGGGACTGAGGACAGCATCACATCTGTGTAGTATTGGGTAAATTAAACTTTAACACTAATGCACTAAATAAGTAACTAACTCTGATATTAAACATTAACCCTGTGTGGAACATGTAAAAGCACCAGTGTGAGAGCACCACATCCCTGCCAGGGATGGAGCAAGCACAGACCGCAGGGATGCTCCCAAGCATTTCAGGGCTGCTCCCCACTCACACATCTCACATTCCTGCCTGGAAGCGAAGCCCTTTCCAGTAACACCAGAGCTGATAAGAAAAAACAGAGACTGCATTCATAATTTAAACTACAAGGAGGAAGAGCTCAACAAACAGCACAACCCGTAGGGCTCCATGGAGCCAGCATCACTCACGGCACACCGGGAATGCTGACCCGGCACTGCCAGGTCCTTTCTCGGTGCCGTTTCCAGACCATCACATGGCACAGGGCGACGGGGCTGCACATTCACCGTGATGGGAGCTGCCAGCTGTAAAATTGCCATCTCGGCGGTGACAAGGTGAGAGATGATTTGCAGCGCAGGCTGTGACAGGCCGTGGCGCCGGGGCCGGCAGCCTGTCAGGGTAAATAATGGGAGCCCTGGAATCAGCAGGCACACGGGCCCGCGGGGAGGAGCATTCCAGTTCATGGAAACACGCAAAGGAACAGCCCGGTTCGGGCCGCGCAGCATCAGCTGGGTCTGGAAACACACTGGTACTGGTAAAAACCAGAACGCTGTCAAAAGCCATTGGAAACTCCCAGCCTTTTGCTGCCCTCCCGGCTTGGGCAAATGCGGAGGGTGGAAAGGACCTGCTTCATCATGGAAACTGCTCCAGGGCGCATGGGGCAGTGGAGATGCTCCCCACACCGGGACTGGCCCTGCAAACAGGCTTGGGAGGAGGGACACGGTGAAAGGGTGGAGAGAGAAGAAGAGAGCCCCGAGCTCTGGCTGGCTTTGTGTCTGCATAATGCAAGACCAGGCAGTAAACCAGTCACCAGATACAGAGCTCAACCCTTCAAAGAGGCTGATAAGAGCTCTACTGAGCTGGTTCCTCAGCTCCAGGACACTGCGCAAATTAGGTATAGTTCAGTGGCTGCATTTAATTCCTTTCTTCCGTCCTGCTGTTATTAACCTGGCAGTGAGTGACAGGGAGGACACAGCAGCGTGCTCCCCTCCTGCCCCCTGCCCCTGCTGCCCCTGGGTACAGCTGCAAGAGCAGCAAACAGCGTGTCCAGAGGCTGGGGGGGGTCCCCCCCCAACCCTTCTGCATCACAGCCATAGGCACAAAGCAGGACCACCGAGGGGATGATGCTGCTGAGCTGGGGCTCCAGCTCAGCTCCCCCCAAGCACTGGGCACCCATGGTCCTTGGCACCCACACTGCATGGCAGGGGCTGTCCAGGGGACCAGGGCACTTTGGGGGCTGCACAGCACTGCAGGTAACCTTGGTGTCCCCTGCCCACAAACCACCCAAGCTACAATATCAATGTAAGCCTGGAAATACCAGTTTCTTAATGGGAGTTGACACAGCCCAAGCACAGCGATGGCATCAAACCAAACTCCTTCCAGCAGAGGCAGTGCTACCAGGACATCACCCCATGTACCCGGGCAGGCTGGATACAGAGGGAAGCACCAGCCTCCTTCAGAGACTGACCTGGAGCCGCTTCACGCCTGGTCCCTGCCAAGAGACTTGCATGAGCCTGTTCAGAAAGGGAATTTCAGCTCTTGGGGCACTGCTGTAAAGTGAACTCTGGTGATATAAATCTGCAGTAAGAAGATGTGGGAAAGAGAAGTGACACTGCTCCATTTCTGTGCCCTGCCTATCAGCATGGGCTCCGGAGGATGCTGCAGCCAGAGAGGAAGAGAAGAAGGAGGAAGGAGGAGGAGGAGGACAGAGCCATAGCTTGGCCAGAGGCAGAGCAAGGGAAAATGCTCTGAGTAAATGTGCTGCTCAGCATTTTGGGCTCAAATCAGTGCAAAAGTGAAAGGCTCATGTGTACGGAGCCACAGAGCAGCCACGTCCATCATGCTGTGCTCATAATGGCAGTGCTGTGGTGGGGAGCAGGCTGCAAACCCCACATCCCACCTGCCTCAATGCTCCATCCCAGCTCTCGTGCACAGATACTTTATGTTTTACTCTGCACCATACAATTGTCTAAAGGAAGAGAATAATTATGTCAATGTAATTACATCTCAAATGCAAAAAACCCTGTCTTTATAAGACAAACTGACAAGAACAGTTGCAGCATCAGGCACTGTTATCCCAGGAGCTACCAGACATCTTTGACACCCATTTCAATCTAAATGTAAATGACAGAAGCATTTCCCTTTTAATACAGTAACTGGTCTGAGCATGTGCATCCTCACTCAGGATGAACTGCCCAGCATGGCTGGCTTTTTGTTTCCTCTGAGCAGAAAAGGGAGTGGGGAAAGGGACAGGGACACCTCCTAAACCCTCTTTGTCTCACGAGGTTCTTTTCCAACTGATTTTGCCTCAGAAACATACGAAAATCAGTTAAAAAGCGCTGAAGCAAAGCAGCAGGGAGACAACCTGGGAGGCTGTGAAGGATGCCAGGGCAGGCACCGCAGAGCAGCCGCCTTTTATTGCTGTTTGCAGCTCTGCTGTCACAACACAACCCCAACAACTCCCCTCCACCCCGAGTGAAGTGGGATCTAATTAGTCCCACTTGGATTGCGCCTCTTGGAGTCACTGCAGTGCACCTGCACCGCTCATCAATCGTCATTACGTTTAATTAAGCAATTAACTGGCGGCTTCTCAGGAAGTTTGAAGTGACAAAATCCAGGCGCTTCAAGTCTCGAGTGAGTCGGGGCGAGCGGCAGAGCCGGTAACTGGTGCGAGCAGCCAAAGTGCTGATGGTCTCCTAAAGAACTCACTGCTTTAGCGGCAAAGGAATCACACACCGGGAATCACACCCGGCCCCACTGGCAATTAGCACGTCTGCGGCTCCCCCATCACCTCCGCGGCCCGGCTCCTTTGATGCTCGTTGTCGTTACACTTTGCCATTAGATCGCAAAGAAAAGAGCAGCTCAAGAAGAGCCGGGAGGGGGCGGCTGGGCCGAGGGATGCAGACACATCAGAGGGCTCGGCAGGGACCCCGCTGGGAGCTGCGGGTTTGCCCGGCTGGGAGCGCGGCATTCCCGGCTGGAGGCACAAACAGCTCCCGCTTCGCTTCTCAAGTTCATTGAAAGCGCCAGGAAAGCCTTTAAAGCTTGGAAATGAAAACAAAAATGAGATGAGAGAGCTGAGGCTGTGATGTCTGCAGCACGTTGGGTGCGAGGCGGTAACGGGGCTGCTCTACAAAGGGGGTTTGCCAGCATAAAAACCAGGGAAAAAAGGGTTATTTACACTGCGACTCCCACCTTAAGGAGGAAAACCGAAAGTGTGAAAAAAAACTTCACACCTGCACTTGAGTTTGCGGTGAAAAAAGTTAATTATGGCACTGATGAACTTCCCAGCTTCGGTAAAGAAAGAGGATTTTAGCACAGTGCCCGCCGAGCCCCTGTGGTGCACAGTGGGGCCCCGGGGGGGTGCAGGGTGGCTGGGGGGGATGCAATGAGTCTGACCCCCTCTCCAGCATGAGACTGCCAACTGGGACTTCATCCCAGCAGGATCAGCCCCTGCTTTTCCATGGGCATCCCAACACAAGGTGGGAAGCACCCGGCTCTCCAGGGCAGGAGGGACCCCGGGGCTCCTGCTGCTGCTGAGCTCCATCCCAGAGCTCCCATCCCATCATCCAGCAGCCGCTTGATTCCTCCCACGAAACCCGAGCTGTTCAGGCAGTTCAGCCACAAGCAGCGCAGCTGCAGGTCCCCTCTTACAGAAACATGAGCTTCTTTGAAGCTTTTTAGTTATTTCTTGGCACCTACTGGAAGAATTAGTGTCTAAAATGCAGGATGCGTCCATCCTGGCTTGTTAGCAGCTCACATCTCCCCGCTCTGCTGCAGCAAACCCACGGGTAAGGAGAAGGATGCTCTGCCAGAAGCTCTGTGGAAACAGCCCTGTAAAGGTAAGGTAGGGTACAGGGTCCCCACAGTTCCTGCCCAGGGCTTTTAGTGGTGGCTGTGGACACCCACCCAAAGGAGCTGAGCTGAGGCATCTTGCAAACAGCCTTGTTCCCCTGGTGCTCATGAGGGACCATCTACCCCTCTCCAGCACCATAGAATGGTTTGGGTTGAAGGGACCCTAAAGTTCATCCAGTTCCAACCCCTGCCACGGGCAGACACCTTCCACTGGAGCAGCTTGGTCCAAGCCCCATCCAACCTGGCTCCTGAGCATCCAATCATCTCCTGAGCATCGACACCAGGAGCCATGCCCAGCACCCAGCACCATCCTGTCCTCAAACAGCCTCAGGAGGGAATTCCCAGCCAGTGGCTGGTCCCAGCTCACCACCCTCCACACCCCTGCCTCATGCCTGCTCCCAGCCGCTGCTCCATCCTTCCCTGCGCTGCAGTGGGCAGCTTCACCAGGGGATGCTTCTATCGGCACAGGCACAAGCTCATGCACATGCACAATGGGCAGAGACGGGGGCTTGCATTGAGGCTCCCCAGGCCTGACTCCAGCTTGGAAATCCATCTCCTGCTTCTGGCTGTGACTCAGCCTCTGCCCAGGCGCCCGGCTCTGGCCTGACAGGCTCTGGGTGTCAGCACAGCAGCAGGGACCCGAGGAGCTGTTGTTGCGGGCTGGGATCCAGAGCTTACTAGAAGAGGAGCTACAGCTCCACAGAGGAAACCCAGGACATGCAACCAGAGCAAAGACAGAGACAGGCAGGGCCAAGCACGACCCTCACCAACAGGAAACTTGCCTCCCTTGCTGCGATGGCACCGGGCTTGGAGTGTGCTCAAAACCCATGCTGACAAAAGTCATAAAGCAGAGCAGAGCCATGTGCTTGGCCCTGCTTCCTGCTGGATCTCCCTGCTGCCTGCGAATGGCAGGAGGCTGCTTCCCCGCTGCCCAAAGCTGGGTTGAAATGAGGGAGGGATGAAAACAGCTGCCCCGAGCCTGGCTGGAGGTGCAGGGATGGTGGGGCTGGGTCGTGCAGTGCCATCAGCACTGAGAAACACGAGCAGTGAGAACAAAACACCTTGTACACAGCACCAGCTCCTGGGAACCCAGGAAACACGGTGGGATTTCCAATCCAATCTGTACAAAGACTTTGTCCCTTCAATGCCTCTCTTAAAGCCTGACAGTGAGTGACAGGTCCACAACGTCACCGCTGTGTATTTAAATGAATTAAAAAAACCCCGTTAGGTGCAGACCATGACTTAAGTAATGTTAAGTGAATAATTCATGCAGAATTTATAATGGATGGGGGATTTGTCAGGAGCAGAGATGGAAGTGGCTTTCTATTAACTATTGATGCTCTCTGCCAGCCTCTCGACAAGCGGGGCTGGGCTCTGCTATCACAGCTCTCCCGAGATGTTTTATTTAAGCACTGTTAAGAGCACACACAGCCTGGGGAGCCGCTGTGCTCCTGCGAATGCTGAGCCACCCCTGGCTCCCATGGTGGGCTCATGGAGCCTGGACCACATGTGGAGCATCCACCACAAACAGCCATGGGGATGAACCTGGGGTGTGATGGGTCTGGCTCCCTCTTCCTGCAGCAGATCCCAGATAACCCCAAATGTCTGGGTGTCTGGATAAGCCCAGACCCTTCCGTATTTACTTATGAGTTTGTCTGTTTATGAGGGTTTTGTGTCTTATTCCAGGGAGGTGCCTCTAAAATCCCTTCTAGGCTTCTTTGCAAACATCATTTGTGAGAACAGAAGCATGTGAAGAAGACCAGTGTCTTGCTCCACCTGCCATTCACATCCCCCCAGGAAGCACTCCAAAAGCTTCTAAAAATACCTGCACAAACACAAAGATGCCGTTGAAAGAAGCCACCCGTATCCTAACAAACAGCGCATCCGTGTTCCAAAACATCCCATTCCAACAAAGCTGCAATAAACACACAGTTATCACAGCAGCTGGAGCCGTGTGCGGTGGTACCCACAGGGAGAGCAGCGGGATGCAGCCCAGGGGTGCGATGCTGCGGCCCTGCATCGGAACATCTCCTGGCTCCGCAGAGCATCAATGCCTGCATAGCTCCCACCCAGCGAGGAGCTTTGTCTCGTGCCCAGGAGGGTGACCGGCAGCGGGAGCTGCGTGTGAGCACTTGAGGATTCAGGCTGGCAGAGCGAGGACAAAGCCTGTTCGTGGCACAGCAGGCGGGGGATGTGGAATCATTCACACTAAAGCACCATTCCCGTCAGAAAGGCTGGCAGCATCGGGTGAAATAGATGCTGAAATCTCCTTGATTGTTAAATTTAAGATTATTGATAAAATAACTGCTTCTAATGTGGCTCTGCTGCCAGCAGAAATGCAATATCTTTCAATTACTGCTTGGAAGCACGGCTTCCCTTTTGTTTACTGGGAACAACCAACATGAAAAGAGATGCTTGTAAAGGACTGCAAAATGAAGGTGAGTCTATTTCTGCTGCACTCCTGATCCAGTTGGGGCTTTGTGTGTGCACAGCAGGTTCGTTGCCTCTTGGCACCATCTGATGAACCACTGTGCCCCCAGGGGTTGCTTGGCAAAGCCAGGAGCACCACAAGGAGCCTGGAACACCATGAGGAGCCCAACAGATGCACTGCACAAGAGGCTTGGGCACACTGGGTGCTGGCAGGAGGGCATTTCCCCACACCAGGGAACTTGCAGCACCACTGCTGTAATGCCCAACATGAGGAAAAGCAGCACAGGCAGGTGCAGGAATGACCTGAGCAACTCCTCAGCATTTCTTGGAGCAGAGCAACCAAAGAAATCTCCTTCCTGGAACAACACACGGAGCAGAGGGACTGCCCCTGCTGCCAGCCCAGCATAGAGAGGTGAATCAGGGAGTCAGAGTGGTTTGGGCTGGAATGGAACTTAAAGTTCATCCAGCTCCACCCCCTGCCACAGGCAGGGGCCCCTTCCACTGGAGCAGCTTGCTCCAAGCCCCTGTGTCCAACCTGGCCTTGAGCACTGCCAGGGATGGGGCAGCCACAGCTTCTCTGGGCACCCTGTGCCAGCGTCTCAGCACCCTCACAGGGCAGAGCTTCTGCCTAAGAGCTCATCTCAGCCTCCCCTCCGCAGGTTAAAGCTGCTGGACCACAGCACTCCCTTACCAGCTCCACACGCCGGCGGCTGGACTCCAGCTCCCTCTGCACCAGCTCGTCCATGTCAGCCTTCATCTCCTCCATCCTCCTCTGGTAGTACCTGGTGTTCTCCTTCTCCCGTGCTTCTGACTCCGCCGCCTTCTCCAGCTCCTCACCCATCTTTATGATGCTGTCTCGCAAGCGCAGCACCAGCACCTGGGGAGAAGAGGGTGAGGTGAAGCTGGGGAGGTGGAGGTGAGGAGTTAGCAAGCGATGGTGCAGACCCCAGTGACCCCGGGGTGCCTGTAGATGTGCTGATTGATGGGGGCAGTGAAGTATCGTGATTGAGCCTGATGTCCTGACATCTGGACAGTGCCAGAGCCTGTTGGAGGGGTGCTATGATGGATGTGCTGAGCAGTCAGCCCCATGCTCCATACCCAGAGGCAGGGACTGTCTATTCTTTTGGGCGCTTATAGCACTGGGCCCACTGTTGGCTTTCAATAGATGCCACCGTGAAGCATGTAGATAATGGCAGGGGCTACATGGGCTGTCCAAAAGCACAACAGAGCTGGCCAAAGACCCAACCTGTCCCTCCCCAGCCCCTGCCTAAGTGCCTTTTCCCAAAGCCAAGGTGGCAGCATCCCTGCCCCGGAGCTCCGCATCCCCTCCGGGAGCAGGGAGGAGGTGGTACCTCGAAGCGCTTCATCTGCACGGCCTGGAAGTCCAGCTGGCTCTCCAGGTCACGGATCCGGGCTTCCTGCCGGCTGACGATGGAGCGCTCGGCCGGGCACTGCTCCACGCGCGCTGCTCTCGCCTGCGCTGCCTGCAGCTGGGGGCACAGACAGCGTCAGCACCTCCTGCCCTGCCCCGCTCCCTTCCCACATCCCCACCAGTCCCTCGCATCCATCCCAGGGTCCTCATGGCCCTTGGGCTGACTGATGGGGCATTATGAAAAGCATCGCCTTGGGCTTCCTGAAGGATTCCTGCTGCTGGTACCTACAGTGAAGGCAGGACAGGAACGCGTGGCTTTGAGTGAAGAGCGCGCTGGTGCTGGCCACACCACACCTGTCTGGGGCTCTTTTGTTTTCCTCTTCTCACAAACTCTTTGAGGACAGGAGGCTTAAAACTGCACAATTTACTCCTATGCAGAAACCTGCCTGGGCCAAGTTGTTCCTCCAGTGCTTACAGTGAGCTCTTCAAAGCAAATTGCCCCTTAGCGATGCTGCTGAAAACTTGGTTCAGAGTCTGTATTTGACCTAAACCTACAGGGATTTGTGTTCTTTTATCTGGCCTATCTCTAAAGCACCACCCGCTCTGCGTCAGAGGGAGCGAGTCCTGCTCGATGCTGGGCAGCTTAACACGCTCCAGCAAAGAACTGAAGTTAATGGGATTACTCATGTTTAAAATGAAATCCGCTCTGGGAGGGTCGGTGCAGCCACAGGGGCGAGGCAGTGCAGCACCCACCGGCACCCATCCTGGGGTCAGCCCCATCCCGGGGTTCACCCCATCCCATGGGACCAGCAGCTCAGGAAGGGAAGAGGGAGAAGCCTTGCCAGAAAAGCTTTCTCCAGCCCAAGGCCATTGCTGGCAGAGCCCTGCAGTGGCCCTGGCCCCGTCCTGCCCGTGGGCCATGCTGTTCTCAAGGGCACCCGCAGCACGTCAGGAAGAGGAGAACCTGACTGTATTAAAACCACAGAATCACAGATGGTTTGGGTTGGAACAGATCTTAAAGCTCCTCTACTTCCAACCCCTGCCACAGGCAGGGACCCCTTCCACTGGAGCAGCTTGCTCCAAGCCCCTGTGTCCAACCTGGCCTTGAGCACTGCCAGGGATGGGGCAGCCACAGCTTCTCTGGGCACCCTGTGCCAGCGCCTCAGCACCCTCACAGGGAAGAGCTTCTGCCTGAGAGCTCATCTCAGCCTCCCCTCCTTGGGGCTTTGTGCCCCTGGATAGAGTCTTGGTCTGATTTCAGACAAGAACACAGCATCTGCGCTGGGCACAGGCATCAGAGGACACCCGGGTGGCTCTTGCCCCTCAGCTCTGGGTGTTACAGAGGAGGATTTACCTTCTCCTGAAGGCTCTGCTTTTCCTTCTTCACATCCTCCACCTGTGTCTGCAGCTCCCGGATCTGAGCAATATCTGCCGCCGACTGCAGGAGGAAGCACAGCAGTGGGTCAGAGATAGGGGTTTGGAGCACAGGACCCACACCGCAGGGAGCTCAGGGCTGAAGGCTGGCTCCTACCACCCAAAGAGCCCCTTCTGCACTGGGCTGGAGGAGCTTCCCTGTCCTGACTCAGTGCAGCTGCCCTGCATTGGGCAGATGTGGACAGAAACCACGTTGCCAAGGTAATTCCTGTCCTCAGGGGCCTTTCAGATGCAGGCTCGTGGCTCTGTACAATTCACTGACTGAATCGTCAGCCTCACCATCCTCCCCATGCTCCTCTGGGAGCCTTGGGGTCCCTCAGCTCCAGGGTACAATCCTTTGGGAGAGCCTGCCTTAGCCAGGACATTGCCCGGAAAGCCCCAGGCTGGCAGTCAGCGCTTTCGGAGCTCTGTGTGAGAAATCAATAAAGAAAGAATAGAAAAGGATCCAGAGGAGAAGCTATAGGATTGTGTAGGATTGTACACTGAAACTAAAGACTCTCCTTGAAAGAAGAATCAAAGCTATGGGTGGCAGGAGCTGGGGCCGTGACCCATCCCTTCCTCTCATCACAGCATCCAGTGTCAGGTTCCCCATCCCGCTGTGCCCCAATAGGAGCTGATGTTTGCCCCCAGCCAGGCTGTGAGGTTTCCAGGCACCTTCCCAAGGATGGTGATGCTGCCCCGGCTCCTACCTGGGCAATCAGAGCCTTGTGCTTTGCCATGAGCTCGTTCAGGTCCTCCTGGTCCATATCGATGCGCTTCAGGAGGTCGGCTCTCTCATGCTGCAGCTGGTTGAGCTGCTCATCCACCTGTGGGAGGATCCACAGGGGCACTTCAGCATCCCACCAGTGCATCCCAGCACTGCACAGACCGTGGAATCCTCTGGGATACACCAGCCTCCAACCCTCTGCTTCACCAGGAGAGGCAAAGGAGCCCTGTGCATTTGCACCCTTGTTGTCATTGTATCCACCCATTAAACCACCCTCGGGCTGTCGATGGGTGGGTGACTTAGTGAATCATGGAAGGGTTTGGGTTGGACCTTAAAGCTCCTCCAGCTCCAACCACGGGCAGGGACCCCTTCCACTGGAGCAGCTTGCTCCAAGCCCCTGTGTCCAACCTGGCCTCACCCCAACACCCTGCCTGGTGATTTAGCGAGCTTGCATCTCCATGCACACACCAGGGCCTTGCTTCTGCTGAGGGTCTCCAGCTCCATGTGCAAGCTCTCCAGCTGCTGGGCCGCTGCCTGCTGGGTCCTCTGGGCCTCTGCGCACTTCGCTTCGCTCTCTTCCAACTGGGAAAAATCGGGAGAGAGCGCAATGAAAGGAGCGGAATCCACGCGCAGATCCCGGCATTCCCCTTGCCTCACGGTTTGCTCTTCGCCCCCAGAGCATCTCCCCTGCTACTGCATCTCTCGCTGCGCGCCCGCTCTCTGCCGCGGCACAGGGAGAGCCGGGATCATTAATTTGCAAAATTATGGGAATTACGTGTAATTCCTGATTAGAGCAATTCATGGTTCCGAGCTCGCAAATGGGCTTTTCACGTGGCATAAATCGCATTTGCAAATACACACGAAATCCCCCATTTATAAATGCTAATTTTGCTCCCGGTTTTTATAGCTCAGCCGTTAAGACTTACAATGGTCTTAAATGGGCTGCGAAACATCTGGAAGATGCAGCATCATCCCCCAAGCCCACAGTGCCAGGGCGGAGGCGGCTGTACCTGAACAGCCAGTTCCTTCTCTCTCGGTCGGGTTTCTTTCTCTTCTTTATCATCAGGAAACCTAAACTCCTCCGCTCCCTGCTCATTTTCCACACCCGGTCCCGGTTTCCCTGCAGAGGATGCGGAGCTCCCAGGGGAATGGGAGCCTCTGCACACACGGCTCCCAGCAAACCAAAGGCTCCCAAGAAGGAGAGCTGGAGCCTTTTAGGCTAATTTCTCCGGGTTTACTTGTGGTTTTTAGCTCCCTCCCTTTAAAACAAAGGGGGATTATGAAGCACTACAACAGGAGCACTTCTCAGCTCATCTCCCTCGATTGTTTGGGGTGATTAAGACCTACTCGAAGTTGAGCGAGTAATTTGCTTCCTCAGGGCCCAGTCTGCAGGGGAAATGGAAGTCCCTAGAAGTCAATGACTGGTTTTATACTCCTGGCACAGCCCCTCTTCCCTCTCCATCCCCGGGCCTCAGCAATAGCCTTTCCTGCACTGCATTCCCTTGTCACTATCTTTAACCTCTTTGGCGAGAAAGTCTCCACCTCCTGGGACCATCCCTGAGCCCTTCGGTCACCCCTGCGTGACCCAAGGAACAGATGGGGAGAAATAAACCCCAACATCTTCGTGTCTCCAGCTTCGAGCCTGCCAGAAGCTGCTCACTGTGGGAAAGACAAAGCTCTGGCACGGGGGGGCATTTGGCACTTTGAATGCTACAGAAATGCTGTGCCTGTGCCCAGGCTCAGCCTGTGCTGATGGTCGGTCTCTTCATAGAATCATAGAATAGTTCGGGTTGGAAAGGACCTCAAGATCATCCAGTTCCAACCCCCCTGCCATGGACAGGGACACCTCACACTAAACCATCCCACCCAAGGCTTCATCCAACCTGGCCTTGAACACTGCCAGGGATGGAGCACTCACAACCTCCCTGGGCAACCCATTCCAGTGCCTCAGCACCCTGACAGGAAAGAATTTCCTCCTTAGATCCAATCTAAACTTCCCCTGTTTAACACCTGCAGAGCCATGTGCTGCGCTCCCCTTCCTTCCAGGCGCTGCGAAATAGCCCTTGGGTTTGCATAAGGCTCAGGCATGACCAAAATGAACCAAGTGATGGCTGCTGGGAGGTGTTAGAGTTGCCAAGCACACCGCCTGCCGGTGCTGTGGCCAAGGGCTTTTCCACCTGCCCAGCTCCAGGCTCCTCCAGGATCAACCCCATCCACACCAACCATGGCATTTCCCTTGCCACCCTCACACTGAAACTCCAGATACTTTAATCCAAGAGAAACACATCCCAGCACCTCTCATTAAATCCCAGCCTCCATTTCACTTCGTGTAATGGAATTTTCCCACTTGGGAGGAATAAACTGAAATTCCCCCCCCCCCCAGTGCATAATGTATGAACTTCAGAACAACAGGAGTTTGTGCTGCACCATCTGTTAAATACCTGCGTAAAATGGATGCTTCAGCCTGATTAAGAAACAATGCTACACTTGCAGCCATATGGATTTTGATTAACGGAAATGTAGCATTTCAGCAAAGTCCTCGTTCCTGGGGAGGTTGGTGGGCTGGTGCGAGGATGTATTGGCTTTTGAGAGAGTCGTCATGAATGCCATTAGAAATGGGCTCAATTTAAAGAGCGGAATAAGGAATCCTGCGGCATTTTAACGCAGGCAGAGCCTCGGTGCTGGTGGTGCAGTAAAATGTCAGCATCCCCAACACTGGGGCTTTCTGCTCTCTTCCAAAACAGGAGGCAGCCGGGCAGAGGCTGGGAGGGAGCTGGGGTGGGCCATAAGGCACCACAGGAAGAGAAAGCGATGATGTCCTGCAGGAAACTGGGACCAGGATGCTCAGGGAACAAGGCAGTATTCCCACAACAAGGTGGGGCTTGATAGCAAGGGTATGGCCATGCTCCACCAATGCAATCACTGCCTGGTCTCTCAGATCAACCTATGGAAGGGTCCCTCAGCTCCAGCCCACTGCTGTGAGCTCCATCACTGAGCGTAGGGCACTGCCCCATGGTTGGGAAGGAGCAAAGCAGGGGCTGTGCATCACCTCCAGCCGCAGAGCAGGGTTCAGGAAGTGCTGCGGGGTTAATTGCTAAGTGCAGCACTGCACCATTAGCTCAACAACGCTCAAGAGAGAACACAGGAGTGCCGGAAATGGCCATTCCCACTGCCCACCCCAGCCACGCCATCCCCTGCGCTGGCTGTCTGGGTCAGTAGCACAGGCATGGGCACAGATGTGAGCATGGGCATGGGCACGGACACTGCACCAGGCCGAGCTCACCTTCCCCTTCTCCCTCAGCACAGGTGGGAACAGCTGCTGCTCACAGATGTTATTTATGCAGAGCTATTACCTCAATTGCATACGTGTGTTGTTGGAATTGCTCAGGCTTCCCCATTAGTTTGTTTCCAGGGGAAATGTACAGTACGGATTAATTGCTGGGTGGGTTGGAAGGACTGGCACTGTTCATTCAGTCCCAGCGTAATGGGATGCACACACAGGGCCAGCCTGTGGATGGACAGCCCCAAGCCACTCCTGTCCCATGGCAGGGACCCCATGGGACCCTGAGCTCACTCCAGAGCTGAGGCCATCGCTGGTGTAGTGGGCAAAGTGTGGCATACGGCTGTGCACCTGGGCTGTCTGCACTTAAACTACAGCAAATCCAAAGCAATCCCTGCTCCTGCCTTACAGCATCCCTATGGCAACGCCTCCCGAACGAGGCACCGCTCCTTATTAGACAAACAGAAAACACACTCAACAGAAGGTAATTAATAGGGATGCGGGGAAAAAGAAGGAAGCAAAAAGACACTTAACCACTGTTGGCTTCATGACAGAGAAGTGCTCCTCACAAGGAGGCCCTCATCAGTGCAAGAGGCACTTCTCACCATGGCCTGGCGCAGCGCAGGGTCCCCTCACCACCATTAAACCCCGGAGATGTGGGAATGCCTCTCGCAGGTGATGCTCCAGGGCAGGGGGATGCCGGCAGCACCCACCTGCCTGCGCAGCCGCTCCATGTCCTGGGCGCTGGCACTGGGCTCTGCGGGCGCTGCCACCAGCAGCTGCACGTCAGCGAGCAGAGCCCGTGTCCGGCGCAGGTCCCGCCGCAGCCGCTTCTCCACATCGAAGTCCCGGTGGCCGATCTGGGGAGGGAGAAAGGGCTGTCCTGAGCGCTGCTGCCCCATCCCAGCCCGCAAAGCCTCCACTGGGCTTGTCCACCCCATGCCGAGGTGTTCCCCGCACAATCGGAGAACGGGGAAACACGCTGGTAATGCTGAAGATGATGCAAGATAGCAAATATCTATGTGCAAATATTACCATTTTCCATCTATCTCTATCTATCATCTATTACCATATTCCATCTACCATGGAATCCCAGCCTGGTTTGGGTTGAAGGGACCCTAAAGCTCCTCCAGCCCCAACCACAGGCAGGGACCCCTTCCACTGGAGCAGCTTGCTCCAAGCCCCTGTGTCCAACCTGGCCTTGAGCACTGCCAGGGATGGGGCAGCCACAGCTTCTCTGGGCACCCTGTGCCAGCGCCTCAGCACCCTCACAGGGAAGAGCTTCTGCCTAAGAGCTCATCCCAATCCCCTCCTCTTCCATCTTATTAATTTAATTATTTAAATCCTAGTTAATTTTTTAATTAATATTATTTACTTTATTTCATTAAATCATTAATTTCATTATTAAAATGATTTAATAGTTGGTGAAAGGGAGAAAATAAACTTTGTAAACACTAAAACCAGCAGATTCCACCAAAACGCCACATTTTTCCCTACCAGCAAGCTGTTCCTCTGAAAGCATTTGCCCTCCCCTGATGTCCCTCAGCCACGTGCCAGCCCTGTGACCACCCATAGGATCCATGAACAGCCTGGCCATGAGATTGGGGGGACAGGCAGGCACTGTGGGCACCCAGATCTGGAGCACCCTGTCCTCTTACCACCGAGCATCATCCCCCATGGTGCAAGGAGCAGGGCCAGAGAGGGGCAGTGTCCAGGGTCTGCATTGAGAGCTGGCACGGGAAAGTCATGGTGTGAAAGCAAAAACAGCCGGAAAAACCCCTCTGCTCCTTTGCGGAAAACAGTGCCCAAGGCAGGAGAAAGCCAGCACAAGGGGGGACCAAACACCAGCAAGGAAAGCTCCAACAGGAGTTATTTACACGCCTCTACTGCAAAGCACCTGGAGTCCCCAGGCAGCTGCGGAGGGATGTATCTGCTGCTGCTGCTGTCGCTGCAGCACCACTGCTGGGTGATGGGGATGCTCACCCCGGGCGTTTGGTGTCCCCACGTTACTCTGACACCTTTTAAAGACGGGAAGTGGGAAGCACCTTGGAAAAAAACCCTTTCCACTCCCCACTGAAGCACAGAGCAACCATGGTTACGACGATGAGAGAATAAGAGACAGCAGATAAACAGGGACGTGGTTTCAGTGCTGGATTTCAGCCCAACTGAGGTACAAGAGCATCTCCACAGAGCCTGTTTTCCACACCTCTTCTTGTTACAAAGCTCTTCTCCCATTTTCTGTTCAGTGGCTGAAATTCATGGTGCGGCTCTGACCCCATAACCCGGTTCTGGTGCTGCAGCCAGAAACCATCCCAGCTCCGTTTCCTCAATTAGTTTGCTGAGTTTCTCCCCCCTGTTTTAATAAACTGCTCTGAAGCACAGCATCCTCCGTAAATCACACAGCGTTTATAGCAACCCTGCAGCGCAGCAGGCTGCTGCTATCCCTGCCATCCCTATGGATGGGCTCTTGGATGCTGCTCAGCATCGCTTTCCTGTAGCTCAGGGTCTAACCTGATGGATTTTGTGTCATCAGTGGCAGCCGCCACCACCTCCCACCATTGCAGCCTGGTGCTTTTTAGGTTAAAAAGCTGGGATTTCATTCAATAGCTGCTCACAAGCACTGTGGCAATTCCCTAGCTGCACTGTTCCATCCCTTTCTCCCCTACCATGTCCACTGCCCTCAGTGGGGCCAGTCGTGTTCAGGACAAGGTGCCTTTCCTCAAGAGCTCTCTCCTCATCCATCTTAGTTCTCCTCCACTGAGCAGGAGGGACGTGCTGGACTGAGAGGCACTTGTAATCATGTCCTGCTTCTATACAGCGAGATTTATACTGACAGCTCCCAAAACATTTCATAAGCCAGGAGCAGGGGCGACGTTATGGATAAACCTCGTCGGACCATTTTGTGTCTATGTGAAATATGCCCAGCATTCCAGTGCTCCCGGACTCATCCCGTGTGATGAGCACACGCAACTGCCAGGGTTGGTGAGCTGGTGAAACCCAGCTTGTGCCAGCGGCTGGAGGACACGGTGCCTAATGATGGGATAACCGGCTCCTCCTCTGCTGTGTGCAGGGTGGGGGGGGGTGTGCAGTGTGATGGGGGCATCAGCACCAGGGAGCCCTGGGGTGCACCAGCACTGAGATGGACTCTGAGCACACTGCTCTGATGTCACCCTCAGCCCCTTGACATCAGGGAAGGGCCAGGCAGGACCTCATTTGGTGTCCAGAGCTCCTTCAGCAGGAGCTGTGCATGAGGCAGCCCCTGGGCCTGGCTGCTGGGTGATGCTAAGTGATGCCCAAGCCCATAAATGCTGCTCAATGAGGCTGCTTTCAGCCCCTCGCCTTCTAATTTAACAGGGAGCAGCTGTGTGTGTTTTTCCCATTACATGCACTTCAATCACTGCCACAGACACATTAGAGAGTGAAAAAGGATTTGTTCAACAAATGTGTCTGGGATAGAATTCCTCTGCAAAGAGCGGAATAGGATGAACTGCCTTTCTGGGCAGCTGGAGCCGCTCCAGCCGTTTGGCTGTCATGAAAATACCAGCAAAAAGCAGATGCCTCCCCCCCAGCTTAGAGAACCCTCAATTCCCCTCCATGGGGCTGGCTGGGTCCTGCACGATGCCTGCAGCCCCAGAGCCCTGCCAGCACCCAGTGCCTGCTGCAGCACATGCCACTGCTCGGATGGGCAGCGTTTGGAAGGGCATCGCTGCCGGCTGTGCGTGAAGAACCAAGCTGCTGCCCATCCACACACACACGCACGCATTCACACCCCTTTTGTTCTGTGTTTTGAGCCAGGGCACGGGTTTAGCAGCCAGGAGGTAGCAGCCAGGAGAGCAGAGTGAGCTTCTCCCCACCAGCAGCCCCTGGGGTGGGCTCTGTGCTCTTACCTGCTCACACAAGGTGCCGATGAGCCCTTCCAGGTCCTGCTTCTCATGCAGCACCATCTGCTTCTCCTCGTGCTCCTGTTCCAGCTGCATCTCCAGCTGCCGGAGCTGTGCATGGGAGACAACCACAGCCCTGCTCAGAGCCCAGCATCCCCTGCCAAGGCTCCGTTTGGCACAGCCACAGCAGCCCCAGAATGGTGCACACGGAGACCTCCCATCACTGCAGCCAGCGCTGGGGACCAGGGATGGGCCACATCCCCTGGAGCATCTGCTACCCTCAGGCAGTGCAATGGCCAGGGGAGCAAGGGGAAGCAGTCCAGGAACCTATAGGATTTCTGGGGACATGCTGGGCTATTTAAGCCAATCCACACTCGGAGGTCCCCAAGGGGTGCCCCTGCAGCTCTGGAGCAGTAACACAGGGCCTTGAACCATCTAGAAGAGGAGGTGGCTCCAGTCCCTGCCACTGCTGAGAAACAGGGCTCATAAAGGGAACGGGAGCAGGCTGCTAAGGATCAATTGCTCTCTGGTGTCTCTCTGCCATTTACTCATTTGGAAAATAATAGTCAGGCCATGCAGGGTGAGGGAGAGAAGGGATGAATGGCTCTGCTGCTGAGAGAGCCGCAAGGCACAGCGTCTCTAACGATGCTGGCACTCTGCACAGGGCAATTAGACAGGCAGAGAGGTGCAGAAGGACAGGGAGGACCCCGGGGAGGATCCCTCAGCAATGCATCCTCACAACCAGCCCAGAGCTTCCAGCATCCAACAGCAGGGGAGCACAGGGGGAAGTGGTGCCTGCACAGTGGCAGCCCCCATAGCACACAGGGCTTTATGGCTTTGGGCATGACTGTGTGCTGACAGGAGCAGAGGTAGCCTCATCTGCCTTTCCACTTGTCCTGCCTTCCTAAAACAGCACATGCAAAGCCCCACTGGCTGCTTCATTGAGCCTCAGCAATGCTAGTTCACTATGGACAGCCAGGTATGCCCCAGGCCTAAGGTGAATTGGCTGCTACCACCCATCCCACATCAAACACCCCAGGGGGTTTGAAGAAACTGGAGGTCCTGTTCACATGCCACAGACCCTGTGGCCTTGTTGAAGTGGTATTTTCTGTTCATTAGCACCCAACACAAAGCCCTGTCTGGCTGGAGCTGTGCCCTCAGTATGGTGCTGGTGCTCCCGGGAGCAGCATCCCATGTGCTGCACCACACGTGGCTCTTGTGCATCATCCCTGCAGCCCCTCCAGCACATGGGGACCCATGTTTGACCCAGACCCTGATTCTGCACCCTGGGGCTGAGGCTGGGGCTCATGCTGGGGGGGTGGTGGGGAAGCAGCCAGGAGGAAGGACCCCTGTGCACCCAGCGTCATCCGCACTCCATCGCCGACCTACCCTCCTCTGGCAGGACTGCCGCACATCCTCCAGCTCCTCGTCCTTGTCCTCCAGCTCCTTCTGGTGGATCTGCTTCATCCGCTCTATCTCCAGCTCCAGGCGCTGGTGTTGCTGTAGGACCCACAGGGGATTGCCCGGCGGTTGCAGACAGCCCCGGAGGGATGGGGATGCTGCAGGTTTAACACACGAGCAGGGATGAGCATCCCCAGCCACGGTACCTGCTCCAGGTGATCGACAGCAGCCGTTTGCTGCTCCAGCTCCTTCCTCTGCTCGGCAGCACTGGCCTCCATGTCCCAGAGCTGCTTCCGGAGTGCAGGCACTGCCCGGGCATCCATGGTGCTGGGGGTGCTGAGCTCCTCCACCCGGCCGGCCAGCACCGACACCTTCTGCGCCAGGCCGGACACCTCTGCCTCCTTCTGCTGCTCGGGGCAGGGGGACAGAGCAGAGGGTCAGGGACTTTGCACTTGATCCCTGCTCCTAACACCCAGACCATGCCCAACTGCATCCTCAGGACCATCCCTGCACCAGCAGTCCCATCCCCATCACAAGCCCTGCGGTGGCTGCAGCAGCGTTGCAGCTCCCTCAGCCCCATCACACCATGTCCCTGTGGCCTCTTTCAGGTGAGGCTGTGGGTAGAGGCATGGAAAAGAGCACAAGTGGCTTCAGTGGAAATGAGGGGTTGGTAATTAGCTCAGCATGGGCGATTATCACTCATGTACAATGATAGCCTTTCTTCTGGCAGAAGATGACGGCATTTAAATACATTAGGCACATCCTAGAACCGCACTGAAAGAAACTGGAATCAAGTTGCTGGGCTTGTGCCTGATTGCCTCAGCTATAATTGCAAAGATAATGGCTTAGCTCTGAGAGCTCTTCCCAGAACTGGATATAATGGCACAAAGTGGGATATTCCCCTCTTACCTCCAAGCGCTGCTGGAGTTTGCCCATCTCCCAGCGGATGCTGGTGTTCTCCTGCGACACTTTCTCACGGAGGCTCTTCTCAAAGGCAGACTCCCCCAGGGCCTGGGCTAACTGCAGGTCAAACCTGGATGGGGTAACACAGGTCACCTCAGCACCTTGGTATCTCTGGGTCACAGCAAGCCCCAGCCCGCAGTCAGCATCTCAGCACGGGACAGCAGGGAGCACGAGAAATGAAGGGTAAGTTAAAAGGAATTATAACGCAGTTGGTGTTTTCCCATGTTTTCTGTGCCTGCCTGGTATCCTATTTTGGGGCAGAAAACCCATTTCCTTTGAACAGCAGCACTAAAACACTGCGGGTCATTTCTTATGCTCCTCCGTCACACACCGCGTTTGCCAGCAGCGCTCCCAGCACAAGCACATGCACACCAAGGGCACACAGAAGCCTTGGATACCCCATCACAAGGATGCCCCAAGCCCCAGCACCCCTCCGCAGAGCATCACACTGAGAGCGATTTCCACTATGGAAGGAGGTTCCAGTCACACAGCAACGCGATGTAAAAACCACCTCATGCTCCGCGCACCCTCCACCAGCCAAAGCAGGAACAGCAGCAGCCCCGCTCCCGGTGCCACCCGAAGCATCCTCCCTTCCTCCCCCCGAGCCTTACTTCTTCTGCTTCTTCTCCAGCTCGTGGCTGCGGCTCTGCTGGCTCTCGGCGAGCACCCGCGCATCCTCCAGCTCGCAGGCCAGGCGCCGGCACCGCCGCTGCAGCTGCTGCGATGCCCTCTTGGCCGCCTCGCAGGCTGCCTGCGCCGCGCCGAGCTGCGGGCACAGCGGGTGAGACCCCACAGCACGGACCCCCCCGCGCCAGGGATGGGTCACCCCAGACCCACCGCTAAACAAGGACAATCAGAGGTGCCCTGGCCCCCCGCGCCTGCAGCATCCCAGCCCTGCTCCGCAAAAAGCAGCGCTGGATCCCTCAAGGAATCACATCGTGTTTGGGACACGGATACGCACAGAGCTCTCGTTGGCCAGAGAATGGAGCCATTAAGGAATGGCTTTAAATAAGCAAAATCTTGCATTAATGGAGCCTGTAATTCCAAACCAACTATCGGGAAGCAAATGGGCTGCTTTGCTTTACCCAGACTCCAACGACCAGGCTGCTTTTCCTATTACTTCTTAATGTACCATGAATAATATCATTTTATTTGTTTTATCCTCATGGGAAGTGACCTGACCCCCAGGAGCTGCTCAGGGACTCACAGTGGCTCTTTCCCTCCTCATGGCAGAGCTCGGGAGCTGCCAGCTCTTTACCGTAGCAGCTCTATACATGAGGGATGGTGTGAGCACGGTACCCAAAACACAGCTTAGCACCAAGACCGACCGCTGAGCCCCTCCCCACCCTGTGCGCACGCTCACACTTGACCATGGTTGAGTTTTGCCACGTTCTGGTGCAAAACTGGTTTTATAAGCCGGAAGGAATTTTGGGATGTTTATTCTCAAACCAGCGGCCAGTGAAAGCATCAGCACCAAGCGGCTGCGCTTCCGAGCCTCAGCCTGCCCAGGGAGCAGGGAGGGGACCCCCAGCTCCAGCAGCATCCCCGCGCCGTGGCCGGCAGCACTTGCCTTCTGCTCCAGCCCGGTCCTGGTGCCCTGCTCCGACTCGAGGCGCTGCTCCAGCTGCAGCAGCCGCTTCCGCAGGAAGGAGATCTCTGTCTGCGCGCACTCGAAGCGCACTTGCCACTCGTCCTCTGCCAGCAGAGACAGACACGAGGGCTTGGGGGGTGCTCGGGCCCGACCAGCCAAGCCAAGGCAGGATGGGTGAATAGACAACGGGGCTCCTGCCTGCATGGCACAAATGCCAGCACCAAGCTCGTAGGGGTGCAGCTCTGCTCCAGCTCACACAGCACAGGTACCCCCACCTTCAGCAAAGCACACATGCTCTTCCCATCCCATCCCATCCCATCCTCCTCATCACTCCACGACATGCTTCAACCACACTCAGAGCTGCCAGGTGTGCCAGGTAGTGGCAGGCAGTGCCAACAGTGCCCTTAGGCAGAATCCCTGCCTGCATCCCGGCTCCATGCAACAGCCAGAGCCGTGCGTGCTCCTGCCCTTGCCAGCTCCTTGCTGGGCAAGCAATGCAGAATGACAGGGTGCCAGAACCACACTGTGAAAGCAGCACTGCTTGAGGGGGCAAACCAAAAGGCTTTGCTGCCCTACAGGGACAGGTCAGGCTGGATGCCCAGAGCATGCATCACCCCGAAGGGACACCCCTACCTCCTCCAGAGCCACTTATCTTCATCTCACGCAACTGAACCAGCTGCTGGGCCTCCTCCAGCTGCTTTTCCACTGACTCCAGTTTCTTCTGCACTTGATCATGTTTGCTCTGGGGAAAGCGGAGAAGGAGGGAGCAGCTTTACCCGGCTCCAAGGCACTCAGGTCCGAAAGCAGCATCACCACCGGCATGGCCCAGCGTCTCAGGGCTCTCCTACCTGCAGCTCCTGCAGCTCACGGGCTCCCCTCAGCCTCTCTGCCCGCTCCCCATCCAGGACCTGGCAGGCGACATCGCCCTTGTACTGCTCATCCGACAGCTCCGTGTTCAGGTCAATGATCTGGGGGGGAACAGGGAGTCAGTCTGGGTATTGCTGTGCAGGCATCAACCCGAGTGTCCCAACTGCTCCCACTGCCTGTGCTTGGGGGACATGGTAAGCGCACATCAGCACCAGCCAGTGTCAGCAGAACCCCAGGCTCCTATTGGCAACACCCAGCAAAAAGCAACCGCTGCAGGAGCCTGCGGCTGCATCCCTGCAGGGGATGTGCAGGACACTTCTGCATGCCACCTCCTCAGTATTAGCATTCATCCCATGGAGCCAAGTCACTTGTGGTGCCTGCACAGGCCAGCGAGCCTGCAGTCCTGAGAGCATCATGGGCTACATCAGTGTGAAATTCCCCGTTCTAACTGCAGCCTTTCATCAGCACAAGGGGTGACACTCACATCGCCGCGCTCCAGCCTCATACACTGCACTGGTGGTGCCACAGGGTGACATCTGCCCCTGCTGCAGGGGACATGAGGCTTTCCCTGGGGACACCCTTGGGAACAGCCCACTCCCAAGGCATCTGGGCTGCTCTCTGGGGGCACCCATTCACTGCTAAGGCAGGCAGGATCCCACCCAGCATGGACCCCGCAATGGTGCTGGTCCTGAGTGCTGCAGCTGGGCAACACAGGGCTGTGGCAGAGGTGTTTTGGGGCTCTAGAGAGGTGTATCAGGGACTCTGCAGCAGTGTTGGGGGCTCTACCTTGCTCTCCAGCTTCTCTGCGTTCTGCCTGAGCTCGCTGCATTCCTGCTCGGATTTTTCCAGCTTCTTTCTCAGCGCTGCCAGCTCCTCCTAGGGAAGATTGCAAAACAGCACACACGGAGAGCTCCAGCATCCCCAGCTTATTGATGAAACCCTCGTTTTCTGTTCAAAATAAGCGGCGGGGACACGGCTGCCTTATTAATACAATTCACCAGGCAGCTTTGAAGGCTGCTCACTGCAAATTGCCGGGACTGCAGCTCCTGACATGAATTCCATCGGAGGGAACGTCAGCTCTGCTGTGCGCACAGAGCACGCTTCAATGAGCGAGCAGCAACCCTCAAAGGCCGGGATGAGCAGCCAAGCGCTGGAATCCTGCTCGAGGAGCGTTCCCGGGGCCCTGGCAGGCTATCACAGCGCGGGGGCAAAGGCACCTGCTTTGCTGTGATTCCTTTCCAGGCAGCGCGGCTGTAACAGCAGCGAGAGCCGCTCGGCGCTGCCTCGTCCTGCTTTGATTTCCTGCTCAGCACTGAGCAGAAGCAGAACGTGCGGAGCTGTGATAAAAGCCGAGGTTACCGGGTGATGGGGCCTCATGGATCCCAGGCGGGTTTGGAGGGAGAAACAGAGGCTTGGGCAGCTTTTACTTCCTCTGAACCAGCCCGAAAACACCTTGTTAAAGCCTCACGGAGGCAAAAGGAGGAGCAGGACGGCAGGAAGGCAGACTAAGAATTGAGTGCGGGTCTCAGGCGGCGCAGAAGGTGCCTGTCCCGGGTCAGCAGATGCCCGTTAACCACCCTCATCTCCAGTGGCAGCACAGGGGAAAGCCAGCACAGTGCTGGTGACAATACAGAGCAGTCCCCTGCCCCAGGGATGTGTTCTGCTGCTCAGCATCCATCATCCTACAGACTGACATGGGGCATCCACCCACAAGGGGCTTGGCTCAGCACACCCAGCACCTTGCAGGGGGCATGGGGAGGGCAGTGGGGCAGCCACAGCCCTAGAACAGGGCTCTGGCTATGGGGACACAGTGCATTTGCTACTGCCCCTCTAAAGGAGAGTTATTTCTCCCTCCACAGCAAAACACATCACTTAGGGCAAAAAATGCAGTGCCAAGAACAGATGACAGCTTCTGATGGTCAGTAAAACAGCTCTGCTCTGACAGGAGTGACTTCAGTCCAACCTACCAGGCAGAGCCCCTAAAGCGTCCCATCCCATCCCGTCCCACCCCATCCCATCCCATCCCATCCCATCCCATCCCATCCCATCCCATCCCATCCCATCCCATCCCATCCCATCCTTCAATGCATACTTCTTTGGCCCGGAGCTGCTCCTCTGTGAGGTTAACGCTGAGCAGGGGCCGCACACGGCTCAGAAGCTGCCACCAGGGCCAGTGCCTGATGGCCTGGAACACCACCAGGTTCTTCTGGATGCAGCGGATGGCCAGGCGCTGGATCTTCAACCTCTTGAACTTCTGGCGGCTGAGGAAGCCCTTGCACGCAGCCTGGAGCAGGATCATCTTCTGGGCTATCAGCTTGTCCCGCTGCTTCTCCAGTCGGGAGATGACTCCCGGCTTCAGGAAAACCTGACAGCAGGAAACAGACATTCGGGATGCGGTCTGAAACCTGCCCGCAGGCAGCAGGATGTATTCATGGCAAACACCCAGCAGCCTCCCCAGGGACCTGCAGGAGACTGAAGGTCCTTGGACCAGTGCATGAGACCCTGCCTTAGAGCAGCTCCCAGCTCTTAAAGGGGATACAAGGAACCTGGAGAGGGGCTTTGGACAAGGGCCTGTAGGGACAGGCCAAGGGGAATGGCTTTAACCTGCCCAAGGGGAGACTGAACTGAGCTCTTAGGCAGAAGCTCTTCCCTGGGAGGGTGCTGAGGCGCTGGCCCAGGGTGCCCAGAGAAGCTGTGGCTGCCCCATCCCTGGCAGTGCTCAAGGCCAGGTTGGACACAGGGGCTTGGAGCAAGCTGCTCCAGTGGAAGGGGTCCCTGCCCGGGACAGGGGTTGGGGCTGGAGGAGCTTCAAGGTCTCTTCCAACCCAAACCAGGCTGGGATTCTGTGATACAGATTTGATGATGCCATTGAATTCAGCCCGTATCGATCTCTCAGTGTAAGATCCCTGCCACTGCCTGGGGAAGCTCTCGGCACATGGGACTGATCCCTCCCCACTACTGTGCCCCATTTGCATAATACAGCTTTAATAAACACTGAATGACGCTTGTGAAGGCAGTGGCACACTTAGAGCTGCATTTGAAAGATGCTAAATTGAATCAAAGAACAATTCCAAGGAAACTCCCTTTCCAGAGATAATGCTATGATTGCTCCAGCACCTATCTGATTGCCTCATTAATGTCTGTATTAACTTCAGAAGACAGTAACTTCAGAAGCTAGTGCAAAATCAATGCTCAAAGCAATGGCAAAACTAACTCTCCATAACAAGATGTGACTGGAGCTGCTATTGCGCTATTGATTAAGTACAAGGGCTTCATACAAGAGGTAATTGCAAACTGCACTGTGCAGGATAAAAGAAAGTTATTTTGTGCCGCAGAACCGTGTCATGAATCCCCGGGTGCTGCAGGTAAGCACGCAAGCAAAACTCGGTTTGCTTTGAGATCATCACATTCAAGTCCAAACGCTGCTGCCGTGATGCCCCAGCTGCCCGGCTGTGCAGGGTTAACCCCAGCCCACCAAAACCACGGGTGCCCAATCCTCATTAACCCCCAGCAGATATCAAAGGTGATCGATGCCACGAGGGCTGGATTTCGATAACAAGGTACACACATCACCACACTTCACACGTCACATTTTGAATGCTCTCAAATGTGAATTAGGGGCCTTTTGCTTTGATGCTTGGTGAGGCTTGGTTTCCCAGCCCACTGGGCACAGCAGAAGAGAGGGTTTCTCCCCACTTTGGGAAGCTTTGGGCAGCTGGAAGTGCCTGGCATGGGACTGGCCCTGCCTGTACACACCAAGAGCAAGAGGGAAGCAGAGCCTGGAGCCATCGTACCTGGCTGCGCCCGATGGCAACGCTGCTCTTCTCCAGATCCAGCGCCTGGAAGAGCTCCTGTATGGCCTGTGGAGGAGAAGCACATCATTGAATCACTCAGAAAACATTTACACCCTGGTGTGAGCCTACTGAAATAGGGCAGAGACCCCTGGTCCTTATGGGCACCCAATAGGGGTGCATCCAGCCCCAAGTCCTGGTGTGAGAAGGGAGAGCCCCGATGCATCGGTGGCTGTGGCTGGAGGCTGCTGAGGGGAAGGTGAGAGCCCATCCAGCCAACAGCTCTGCCTGTGGAGCTGAAAGCAGGAGCGAAAGCACCAAGTTCCCCCTGGAGCCAAGCGGTGCAGAGCTGAGCCCCTGCAGGGAGGCAAGTGGGAAAAGAAGCCTGAACTCTATTACTGTGAGCTTTGGCCCAGCACTTGAACGTAGCAGCCAGGAACGCACACATTTCCCCAGGGCAGCAACACTATCTGGAGAAACTGATGATGTGAAAACCCCAGAGCTCCCGAAATTGAAACAAAACCCCTCCACTAATGCTTCACTCATACAACAGCCTCTGGAGGCCGCACGCATCTCCTCCATGAAGAATCATGCCACAGTGGCCCCTGGAGCACCTTTGCTGCAGCAGAACTGCACCCCAGCCTGTAGCCCTGCGTGCCCTGGGGCAAGACGGGGATGGAGCCTGCGAGTGCATGGGGATATGGACCAGCGCCATGCATGAAACAGTGTGCCAGAGGTGAGGAAGTGCCTGCTCCTGCTGCATGGCTGGAACAGTGCAGGACCGCCCATCCCATCCCATCCCATCCCATCCCATCCCATCCCATCCCATCCCATCCCATCTCATCCCATCCCATCCCATCCCCAGCAGCAGGGCCAGCATGAGCACAGGGTCAGGCATTGCTGCACCACCACCCTCGCTGCACACAAGCATCCCTTGTACTGCAGTGGCCGAGTTAAGGCCCTCACTGGGAAGCAGCCTCCCGCTGACAGCGCATGGCAGCGAGCTCCAGGGAGGCCGGGATTTTCCAAATCCCCAGCTTACACAGTGCTGACAAGGCACCCTCTGCCTCCTTACAGCATTTAATAACAATATTGACCTTTTCTGCCTGTCAAACTCGGCTTATTAAATCCCGAGGTCTTAACTGAATTTGCACACCCTGCCTGGCAGTTTGCACAACAGAGCACGTGCCCATGTTTAATTCATCTCCTCCCAGCTCTTCCCGGCCCTAAGTGCTCCTCACAGCCTGTTCCAGGGACACGGGGGGGTCTCCCAAGTTTCTGCTATGAATTTATTATAGAATCATAGAATCACAGAATAGTTCGGGTTGGAAAGGAGCTCAAGATCATCCAGTTCCAACCCCCTGCCATGGGCAGGGACACCTCACACTAAACCATCCCACACAAGGCTTCATCCAACCTGGCCTTGAACACTGCCAGGGATGGAGCACTCACAACCTCCCTGGGCAACCCATTCCAGTGCCTCACCACCCTGACAGGGAAGAATTTCCTCCTTAGATCCAATCTAAACTTCCCCTGTTTCAGTTTGAACCCGTTACCCCTTGTCCTGTCACTGCAGTCCCTGAAACAAATGTGTTGATGTGATAATATGACAATATTATGAAACAAATAAAACTGGCGAATCTCCATCTTCATTCCTGAGCTCCCCTCAGTTTCAGGCTTTGTGGGATGAGGTGAGGAGCCACCCTGGGCTGCTGCTTTACAAGGGTCTGAAGGCAGATGATGCCCCATGCCCAAGAACCTCCATTGTCCTGCTCTGATGAGTCCCTGGGAATGCTGCCTGGCTTGTCCCCAGCCAGCCAGTTTTTGAGGAGCCAGGGCAGGAGATGGGTGCTGCCACGTTGGGACCCCTGCATCCCAGCAACAACGGATGCCTGAGTGAGGCAGGGGCTGGGAAGCAGCTCCTGTCCCAGGGCAGGGAGATGCTGGCATGACCTCTTTGCAGAGGGGAAAGCAGGGCTCATGCAGGGCATAGGCAATGCCAGCACAGGGGCTGCTGCAGGGAGCTGCAGGAGTTGCTCCTCATTGCATAGAAAGCCCTTATGGCATTGGGAAAGGCTGGAGGAGCTCCAGCACCGGCACAGCCCAATGAGGGGCTCCCAGCCCACATTCCCCATGCCGCCCAGCACCATACCTTGCTCTCATCCGGCACCTCGTAGGCAGAGGTGTGCTTCTTCATGACATCCGGAGCCAAGACCTGGAAGCGCCTTCGGAACTGGGTGAGGAGCAGGCGATCCGCATACCCTGGGGACACACAGACATCATTGGGGGCTGCACAAGGCTCTCACCCAACACTGGGGAGGGAACCGGCAGTGGGGGGGCTGAGGTGAAGGGTACCTCACCCCAGGGGCACGTCCTGTGCACACCAAGAGGCATCGAGGGTGATGGGGACCAGGGAGCTATAGTGAGGGCAGGGTAGTGGGAGCAGGGAAGCAGCAGAAATGCACTTGAGGTGGCCAGACACCACCCTAGAACCTCCTGTCATGCAGTAGATGCCCCTGGGCTGCCTGCATGGGTCCCTCTACCCCTGGCAGTGACTGTGAGCGTGGTAGGTGCAGGTCTAGCTTGGTGCATGGATGCTCCAGAGGGAACATGCAGGCAAGAGAAGGGCTGGGAACCCTCGCAGAAAGCGGTGATAAAACCTCGAGGGCTTTCTGAAGTGGGGCCGGAGAGAGGCAGATGAGGGCAGCCCCAGCACACAGCAGCGGCAGGGGCCGGGCGTACCGATGCGGTGCAGGCGCAGGGCATCCAGGAGCTGGGTCCCCTCCAGCTGTGTCCGCAGGGCCGGCACATCCAGCTGCGGGGCTGCGTCGGGCGGCGCGGGGGGACGAGGCAGGGGCCCCTGGGGCCCCGCTCCCGGGAGCAGGCAGTGCACGAAGTGCAGCCGGGACCGGCGGAGGAGGCTCGTGAGCGCGTCCTGCCGGGCAAGCAGAGGTCAGCAGGGATGGAGCGGTGGTGGGGACCCCCCCGCACCCCTTGCAGTCATCCTCAGAACGCTCAGAGCTCAGTGCGTGTTAGGAACAGCTTCGGCCCGCGATGCGAGCCCAGCACACAGGGCACAGAGGCTGAGTGAGACTCTTCCTGCTGAAACCCCACGTTCTCAGTTGATGGGCTACCGAATGTGCCAGGGTTGAGGGCTGCGGGGTGAGGGTTTGCCAGAGACACCCAGCACCCCAAAGCAGGCTGGAAGAGGAGTCAGCAGAGACTGTGCTGCACTCCTCGAGGGAGTTTAGCACCCAGCTATGGCTGAGGTCAGCAGGAGCGTGGCACGTGCCCAGCATGGAGGCTGCTCCAGTTGCCCGAGCGCTTAAGAGGATGAAGCGGAGCACAGCGAGGCGCGTGTGTAATCTGCTCCATGATACGTTAGCCTGGGATGCTCCCGCATGGCCGGAGCAGCACCCCGGGCTCAGGGCGCTGCAGGACACAGCCCCCGGTGCCGGCCCCGCCGGTCCCCGCGCACTCACCGCCTGCAGCTTGAGCTGGGCGCACACCGACCGCTTCCTCACGGCCGCGAAGCTGCTGGCGAAGCTCTTCCTGAGGCAGGCGCTGCGGTGCAGGGCTGCCTGCGAGCGTCCCTCCAGCCCCGCCACGGCGCGGCAGCCCAGCGGCACCCGCACCCGCGGCTCCACCAGCTCCCGCACGGCCTCGCTGCGAGCAATGAGCAGCGGGGTCAGTGCTGGGGTCCTCGGCTTCAGAGCCCCTTCCGTGGGGATGCAGCCCCCAGCATCCCAGCTTCAGCATGGGCGCTGCCGCAGGGCACGCAGCCGTGGAGCAGAGCAGGGTGCCAGGACACCTCCCACCCCTCTGCTCCTCTCTGGTTTGGGCACCGAGCTGCTCACCTCTGTTGAAACTTCCCTGAATTGAAGCCTGAACCAAAAGGAGCTGGGAACGTTTAAGCACAAGGTCAAAGTCCTGCCGTGTGCAGAGACATCGGCAGCAGCTCGATTACATTTCAACTCCAATTTAGTGCACAAGGTTCCTTGAGGAGGTGGGGAAAACCTGCCCCATTCCTGCACAGGGACCAGACCTTGGGCAGCGATGCTTCACAACTGAATGCCCACCCTATGGCACTGTGGAACCGAGGACATCATGGGGTCCCCCCGGTGCCCCCGATTCCCCCACTGCCCAAGCCTGCAGGAGGAGACCCCCAATGTCATGGATGTGCTGACTGGAAGAAGCCAGACAGCACTGATGGGAAGCTGTTCACTGCGGTGCTATTCACAGGCAGTTCTGCTGTGATCACAATGTGTACATCCTGCTGTCAGTCAGCCCCAGGGCTTGATGGCTGTGAGTCAAATCACTGACATCTGCTCCCCACACCTCAGCTCGGCTCTCAGGATTCCCACAAAGCTGGGCTGAAGCCGTGGGCATTTATGGCTTTCTTGCACTGGTGTCAGCACGTGCCTGGGGCTGCCCGGCAGACAGGATCCCATCAGCTCCGTGCCCATCTAAAGCCTGATCAGCTCCATCACTGCACTGTGCATTGGGCAGGAGGTGTGGGGACGGGCAGCGCCAAGGCTGAGATGCCCCATACAACCATCTCCTTCCCCACCACGAGCGGCCTCTCAGAGCTCAGGCAGGTTTGCAATCTCAGCTCTCACTGGCATCATCCCCATCCCACTGCACTGCCATGGGATCCCAACCCCGCTCCCACAGGGATGCCAGCACCGCGGCACCTCGCTCATACTTACACCGTGGACTGCTGCAGCACCTGCAGGGCGTTCTGTGCCGAGAGGTTGAACTTGGCTTTGCTGACCCAGCCCGTCAGGTCGTAGCGCACGGGGTCCGTGCCCAGCCTGTGGTTGATCTCAAAGTGCAGCCCCTGCTCGCACCTCCGCATGTGGCTGTCCCCTGCAGCAGCAACCCCAGGACAAAAGCTGTTTAACCGGCTACATGGTCTCTTCAGCTCCCACAGCCACACAGTGATGCCAAAGGATGGGTGGCAGAGCTGGTCCCAGCTTACCCTCCTGGTCGGGTCCCTCTGCGGTGAAGTAGGAGCACAGGCGGTCAAAGGCGGCTCCATCCCCAGAGCCAGGGGTCAGTGCCTCCTCATCCAGGATCCACAGCAGCCCCCTGCGATCGGAGCCCGGGCTGCCCGGCAGCGCCTGTGGCTGCAGAGGGATTGGGCTTGGGAATGGGGCAGCCGTGCCAGCCTGCTCCCCACCACCTCTGTCCTGTGTTCCCTGCCCCAGAACAGCCAGAACAGGGTTGGGAAACCCTCCTGGCCCCATCCAGCTCTGGACACCTTCACCCTTGAGACCTCCGCAGCCACACGGCATCCCAAAGGGCCCAGTCACCTCGCTCTGCAGCCAGGCTGGGAGATGTGCCTGGGGTGCAGGGCTTGGACAGGATGGGTGCTTGTATTTTAGGGTGATGCTGCACCCTCCCCTGCAGCCCCACAGGCTGCTCTGTGCCAAACACACCATGAGGCCCTGCTCTGCCCCGGAATCCCTCCCTCCTCTGAGCAGGAGGATGCTCCAAGCATGACCGGAGCAACCAGGTCCCATGGGAACAGGTTACCTGTGAGGGGCTCAGGTCGATGATGGACAGCGTGTCCAGAGGAGAGCGCTCTGGAAGATCAAAAGACACCTCAACATTTTCCTGGAAAACATTATTTAAAAGGTGCTTCAGTCACAGGCTGGCATCGGGGAGCCAAGAGGAGATACGTCTGCATGGATGCTGCTCGCGCTCAGCTCTGTGGGCTTCCCTTCCTCAACCAAGGGCTGCAGCGGGTGCCCCCACTGCAAGGTCTCCCACCACCCACTCCCCATCCCAGCATCCCCACATGTGCCCAGGAGCGGGGGGAGCCCCTGGGATGGGCAGGGTGAGCCCTTGCTCCTGTGTGAAGCAGGGATGCTCAGCAGGAGCCAGAGCTTCGGTGTCCGCGGGGTAACCCTGCGAGGTTCAGGTCTGCAGCCCCAGTGTGCGAGTGGAGAGAGCAGCAGCGGGGCTGCAGTTTCTGCCTACCAGGGCACGCGCCAGCATCGCCCCACGTGTGAGCCAGCTCGGGGAGGAAATGGGTCACTGGGGCTCGGGCTCACAGCGGCAGTCCCATGGCTCAAAGGGAATGTGCTTGCACCAGGGCAGGCAGCATCAAAGCGGAGCCTGCTGAGCCCTCTGCCACTTCGAGCTCAGCCAGTACCTGTGCATTCATCACCAGCGCAGAGCACACGGATACTCACTTGGTGCAAGAGTTGTGTGAATATTAAGCCATGGGAACTCAACTCTTTTACCAGGGCTAGAGGTATTAGAGCAACTCCTGCAAGCTTAATGAGTTCATCTCTGCTGGTAGGTTTTTCAGCAGCTTATTTCTGCAATAATTTATCATCTTCCTTCCTATCCTCTATTATTCATCACCTGAGGGAAAACTCAGCTGCACGAGAAGGGCACAAAGTCCCTGAGCTGGAGGAAGCATTTCCAAAGAGGTGATGAGAGCCCGGCACCTGTCAGGAATACCCCAGAGGATCCGTGACTGGGGCAGTGAGGACAAGAGAAACCCGGCTCAAGGCGCCTGCTCCAAACAGACCCCTCATTTCTACAACCCCTCACTAAAGGCACTGAGTTATTTGGCCACACCATGGCAAGGCACAGGGACCCGCAGGGTCAAAGCCCCATCCCATGTGGGGGAAGCAGCCCCAGCCCCTGCTCCTCACCTCTCTGTACCTCTCCATCTCCGAAACGAAGGTTTTCTCATAGAAGAGCGCCTGCAGCCGCTCGTGCACGTAGTTGTGGCACAGCTCCTCGAAGGTGGCCGCGCGCTCGCGGTGCTGATGCCGCGGGTTCTGGAAGCCGGGGGTGTCCACCACGGCGATGGAGGCCATGGAGAGGTGTGGGGAGGAGAAGGACCTGCGGGAAGAGGCACTCGCATCATATGTTTTACCCATGGCCATGCCCCAGCTCTCCCTGTGGAGGTGACGCTGCCTCCTCCTCCTGATGTGCAGCATCCCTGAGTGGGCACCGTCCCGTGTAGCAGTGACCAGCACTTCCCATCTCCCCTTCTTCCCATGTCTCCTGCCGTAGAGCACCCGCACCTCCTGACACTGTCCCTTTGCTTCTCCCTTCTCCCTCGTCTTTGATCTATTCAAGCCGAGCATCTCCTCCCAGCCTGGATGGAAGCACAAGGCACAGACTTCTCCTGACCTGGCCTAATGAACCCTTAACAGTGGCATGGGATGAGAGGGCAGCAGGGGAGTCCGGCCCTGGAAACCTCCAGGAGTGTTTGAATGCACGTTTCTGAATCACCATCACACCGCGCTGCTCCAGCCCCAGCAGCCCCGCAGCAGGGCGAGATTAAAGGATTTCTCCTCTGTGGCATGGGGCAGTGAGGGTGCTTCCATGAAACAGGGTGGAATGAAGAAACAGATGTGTATTTATGAAGCGCTGCCTGCAGATTTGCACTGCAGCATCCTCCTGCAGCTGGGGTTGAAACATTCAGGCTCACCATCACCATCAACTCGCTGAGGAACAGGATTTTCATGGAATGTGCCTGGATTGTTGTTGCAGTGGTTTAACAGGCTTTGGTGGGCTGAGATGGAAAATAAAGCTGGGCAAAGCAAAGCTGCCTTTAAAGACAAGAAGGGACCCGGGGCGCATCCTGAGCTAATGCTGTTATTTAGGAGAACCAGCAGCATTTTGCTTCTCTGTCAGCCCTTTGAGTCCCATCAGCAATTTCCCTTTGGAGTGTGGTTGCTAGGAATTACAATAAAAATATTCTGCAGGTTAAATAACTGCAGGTTAAAATAAACCAGCAGCAGCAACAACACGGAGTATTTTGGGCATCAGCCTTTATGTGGCTGCTGACTTCAACAAACCGAGCTGCACATCAGAAGCGAGAAAATGGAACAGTTTGGGGGGCTGATCCTCACCCAGGGGTTACCTTGTTCCATTTATCCCAGTAGACAACTTTGGATTTACAGCACCTGAGCAGATACATCAGCCCACAGGTGATGAACTTCCCATCCTGGCTCTCTAGATGGAAATAACCCCCTGGAGCAGAGGAAGGTGCTGCCTGCTTGGCCACACCAGCACTGGGATGCAGCCGCAGCTCCCAGGGCACCTCGGCAGCTACTTGGGTACCAGACCCACGCACTGACACCTCAATCCTCCCCTGTGATGGAGCAACTCCCAGCATGCATCTGCAGGGCTCTCTGTGGGGTTGCTGGACTGGTTTGCTGCTCTGCCTGTACTGGTAACCTTGATTTCAGTCTGCAAAGTCACATCTATTATTAATAGGAAGCCAGGCTGCTCCTCTCAGCACCGTGATGCCCTACTCGGTATGTCTGCTCGTGGCACAGCTTAGAAGCTGCAGCAGGAGAGGGGCCAGGACTCTGTGCCAGGCTGCCCATGCTGGGAAGAGGACCAGGACATGTGCTGCCCTGTGCAGCACCCGGCTGCTGACACTGATGTTCCGAGTGCCCTTTTGTGCACAGCGTTGGCGCTCAGCCCTCAGAAGATCCGAGCACAGAGCATCTCCCGTACGGACATCTCTATATCACTTCCTTTCTGAGCAGGCAGCAGTTGCCAGCTCCATGCCTCTCCCTGGAGACCCCCAGCGAAGGCTCCTCTTGAGCAGCCCCTGAGGAAGGAGCCATCACCCGCAGCACCCGGTAGCTCCGTACCTGTTGATCAGCGAGACGATCGCACCAAAGAGCTCCTCGTAGAGACCCGAAGCCATCCCCTCCACACACTCCACACCTGTCATCTTCGGCCCTGGCACAGGCAGAGAGGAGAGGAGACAAAGACACATCATCTGTCTGCAGCACACGTGGAGCCCAGCCGGTAGCAGCCCCAAGCACAGCATCACTCCCTCACACAATCACTGCGTGTCACTCACCTGCTTCCAGCTCCCCCCATGCCTCCTGCCTAACGTGCATTGAGGAGAGAAAACTATTGCCATGTTAAAGGCCAGTTCTTGCTTTTATCAGAATAACTGGCAGGGGCCTGGCTGTAATTCTGCTGCTGAGGATCAGTTGGGTGTGGAAAGCTTCACCTTAAAGCTGGGCATATCTCACATGCCGGATCTCCCTCAGAATTAGATTCATGTATTAACTCGAGGTTTATAGCAGCTCAGGAGCAGTCTGTCCAGCTGGGGATCTTTCAGCAGATGGGTGCCCACAGCCCAACACCAGCACAGCTTCATTTATGGGCAGGGGGAAACGAGCCCCCCCTGCCGCCCTCCTGGTTTGGGGTTTTCCCTCCCTTTCCTAGGAAGAACCAGCCGCATTACTCATGTGCCAGGGGCATTATCAGAACTCACCTGGGTTTCATGGAGCCACCTGGCAGAGCACAGTGAACAGATTAACATGAGCACACTTAAATGGACCTCACTGCCTGCAAAGAGGGGTGCTTCCTCTGCTGCAGCCACCCTGCGCCCGGAGCACCGCGGTTCCCCATCACCCGTAAGCAAAGGACAGCGGCTGCAGCGCCGGTACCTGCCGGGCTCTCCTCTGCCGGGGGCAGGCGGCGGCCCCGCGCCGTGACCTGCGCCAGGATGTGCTTGAGGTGATGCTTGAAGGTGGCTGCGCTCAGCTCCTCCAGGTCGCAGCCCAGCGCCGCCGCCGCGCTGCCGGCGCACTCGAACTTCATGAACTGCTTCCTGCCCGCTGCGGGGGGAACGGGGCAGGATGGGGTCAGCAGAGCCGGCCGCAGACGCCCTGCCTGCTCCCGGGAGCACCCCACACACCAGACCACAAGGGCGGGTGGAGGTGCAGGACCAGCGCGCCCCAGCTTCCCTCCGTCCCCCGAGGATGCTGGGTCAGCCCTTTCCTCACATCCTCCCGTTCAAGGGTGCTGAGGCGCTGGCACAGGGTGCCCAGAGAAGCTGTGGCTGCCCCATCGCTGGCAGTGCTCAAGGCCAGGTTGGACACAGGGGCTTGGAGCAAGCTGCTCCAGGGGAAGGGGTCCCTGTCCGTGGCAGGGGTTGGAGCTGGAGGAACTTTAAGGTCCCTTCAACCCAAACCAGGCTGGGACTGGTGATCCCTAACAGGCAGTTCCAGACCAGGCGTTGCCCTTACCAGTGCTCAGAGCAAGGACCCAGCAGCACTTGGATGCTTGACTGAGACCAGGGTGCAAACCAGCTACAAATCAACCCTTCCAGTTCGAAGGCATGGCTGGTAGGAATCACCTCACTCCCCATCACACTGAACCGAAAAGCTTTTTCCTCCCTAAAGCCCATCTGCTTGCTCCTGCCGCCCCTTTTCCTTCGGGACAATTCCAGTACCTCTCAGCACTCAGTCCCAGGGGCCTGCCCGGTTCCGCTCCCGTGTGCTGTACACGGGGCTCTCCTCCCTACACACACACTTACGCTAGCAACAGTTGTAAGGCTTTTCTCAGCCTCGCAGGGTAATGACCATATTAAAGGCTTGCTGACTCCACAAAGGCTGACAGATTTGTCCCTTGGGCAACCCTTTAGCACAAGAAGACCTTTTTTTTGGTCAGGATGGGGTTCAAAACGTTAAAGATCTCCAACAGATGCTTTTGAGCTTATTTTCCCCACTGTAGTGCTCCCAGGTGCTTAGAGCATCCCTCCTGCCCAGTGAGACGGGACAGAGAAGAGGCAGCTCCAAGGAGATGCTTTGAGGCAACTCAGAGCAAGTCTGGACCCATGCGGACACGACGCGCCCAGGCTGCTGCTGCCAGCAAGGCATCAGCAACGTTGTGCTTCCCGAGAGCACCAACGGAGCAAACCAGCAGATGTGGATTAGGAATCAATCCCTCAAACTCCGGGATCACCTTCCCCACCTCTGGTGATGTTCCCTGTGCCTGAGAGCAGCCTCACAAACGGAGCCTGCACACGATATTTACATCCAGCAGCAGCGATTCCAGCTTCATGATTAAAGTCAACAGGGAAACAATCTGCAGGATAAATCCTTTCACAAAGCCAGGAAGGAAAGAGCTGCGGAGGGAGCTGCCCAGCACCCGGCAGGATGAGCAGAGACAGAGCAGACAAGCAAAGCCCCCCAGAGCCCTCAGGGCTTTTAGGTGGTGGTGGATGAGGATCCAGCCAGGGGATCACATATAGGATGATCCCTTAGAACACAGCTGGTGGCTGGTGGCAGGGGTTTGGGATGGAGAGCAAGAAATGGCCACATCCTGGCCAGCCCCATGGGGGACCAGGGTCCCCTGCTCCAGGATGAGGTGATGCACAAAGCACCTAAAGGACACGCTTCCCGTGGCAGGGCCTGGGGGGTTCACAGCACACCTGAGAGAGTCAGCCCCCCCTTCCCCTTTGATCTTCCCCCATTATTTCTTATTCTGACTGAAGGCCTCCAACATCAAGGGCTGTGCTGCAGCAGGCACAGGAACCGCCGCAACAACCCAGGCTTTGATTTCCTTCGTTTTCTCTTGTTTTGCTCTGAGCTGGCTGGACACAGGCTCCTCCCTGACAGACAGGAGACGTCCTGGAAAACAGAGGGGCTGCAGGGCCAGGGCTGCCCCAGACCTGCCCCACTGCCCGGCTCCCACAGCAGCATCCTGTGCTGCACGCTCCAGCATCCCAAGCTGGCTACTCCAGCATCGCACCGGCCAATGCAGCACCCCAGGCCAGCCACTCCAGTATCCTATGCTGGTCACTCCGGCATCCCTGTTACAATTCAGCCCTGTCCCAGTGCAAACTCTTCCCAATGGAGCAGTTGCAAGTGGAGAAGCCATTCACCCCACCGGGCTGCTCCAGCACGGAACACATCCTGCTGCTCCGGGCAGAGGGATGCAGCTCCGTGCTTCACACCTCCACAGAACCAAACCACTGCTGCCTGACCAGCACACAGGGTCGGACATGTTCCAGTCCCCACTGGGAGCCCTTTGGTGCTCCCCAAATTGCCCCCTCGCTGTAAGCAGCTGGTGAGCGCTGAGTCAGCAGGCACGCTTGCTCAGCCTGCCCAGTCACTTCCACTTATTCTATCATTAAAACATTTGCCCTGCTAATGGGACAAATGAAAGAGCCCATTTGTTCCTCTTTATTACCTTGGGAGGGGACAGAGAGACAGAGGAGGCTCCTCCTGGCTTGAATGGTTAATCCATTTGTCCTGCACTAAATTCTCCAGTCTATTCTCTGCTGACCCATTGCCTGATGTATGACATATTAAAGCCCATATATAACAACGGGAAGAGCTGTGTAATAGCATGATTAAAGAAATCTGCCATCCTGGCTGCATTTCCCCGACTGCTTGCAATAAAGATGTCAGAGCACTGAACAGACAGCACCGTAACGCAGGAGACAGCGCGCCTGGACTGGGGCTGTGCTGTGACCACACCAAGGAGATGCATCATTAACAGGATCCCCACGAGCTTCCTAGACACCCCCAGCAGCCAGCCAGGCTCCAGCCAGGACTTGGCTATTCCCAATGTTTTCTGCTCCTGCCTCCCTGGCTCTCAACCCTGGACCATGGCCAGGGCACAGGGGAAAAGCAGCTCCCTTGCTGAGCAGAGATGCGCTGGGGTGCAGACCCCCCCCCCCCAGCATCGCACTGCCCACAGGCCTGGATCTCTTCCCTCCTCCCAACAAAGCATGGGTCCCAGAAAACCTCCTCATTTTGCAGACCTGGGCAGCAGAACATGGAGCTCTGCCCAATTCATGCTCCAAACCGGGATCCTCTGCCCTGGGACACACATCATCCTGCCTAAATCCTCCTGCCCAGGGAAAAGAAATCCTAAGGACATCGCACAGTATACAGGGCTTAGAATCACAGAATCAACTAGGATGGAAAAGACCTTTAAGATCACCAGGTCCAACCATTACCAACCAGGGTTGTGGCTGGATGGTCACTGCGCTGTGACCCAGGCCCTGGAGACTGCATCGCCTTGGGTTGGGCTTTTCCCAGGAAGCCATCAGGCTCCATCAGGACAAAACTGTTGGTCCTGAGCTCCAGGACAAAGAGCCACCATCCTGCCAACACCGCAGCATCAGCTGCGCCTCCCTCTACAGCAGGAAAAGCCACGTGCTGAAAAGCAAAAGGCTTTAACAGAGAGAGAAAAACGAGCAAGATCGAGAGGGCAGCCCCGGTGCAGTCCTTTCCAAGAGGCATTTTGATGAAGGATGCAGGGAAGCAGAGGAGCCCTTCCCGCAGGAGTGAGGTGGCCTTGCACTCACCCGCAGCACCGAGCTGTGGCAGGGCAGTGATTTAACCACAGCCAAGGCCACGGCTGGGTGCCAGCGCCGGGGCAGCCGCTCTGTGAGCGAAAGCAAAGCTACAGCAGGGGCAGAGGCTCTCCATTGGCATCCTGCTCCCGGCTCCCACAGAGCCATGGAATTGTTTGGGATCCTTTGAGAACAAAGTGTCACTCCCACATCAGTTAAGGAAAGGTCATTACATCTCGGAGGCTGCAAAGCAGCAGAAATTATGCAGGTCCAAGGCTTTTTTCTCAGCTCTGGCGAGAAAGAGATAAGACACCGAGTCCACTCCTGATAGACATCAGTGCTCAGGAAGCTGCATAATTAATGCCCCTTGGATCCTGCCGGGTGCTCTCCCTCTCACACGGTGATGGACATTCCCATTACAATACCTGGCTGAATGGCTTCCAGCCTCCTGGCAGCTTCCCATTCCCAGAGCTCACAGGGGGTTCAAGGGGGTTTGAGAGACAGCAGGGCACTGTGCACCAGCACTGTGCACCAGCACTGTGCACTGTGAGCCAGGCTCAGCCCCTCCTGCACATCTGCCCTCACGGTTTCCCTTTACCAAGGGGCTCAGGATGCCGGGTTCGTGGCCGTGTCGGAGCATGGTGGGGTTTGGGGTAACCACACTTGGCACACACCGACCGCAGCACTGGGAGGGCTCTAATGACTTGCCAGCACTGGAAGCCCAATTCCCTCTCTGAAAGGCACACGGTGGGAAGCCCACAGGAAGCAGGGAGCTGCGATGCTCTATTGTTATAACAGCAGAACGGACAGCTTGA